>NC_066347.1:15657007-15979480 GCF_024516045.1 Bombus affinis
GAGCGTGCTACGAGAACCACGGAGAAAGAGTAAAGAAACAAGCGAAGTATATTTACAGTGTCGATAGAAACTATAATACGGTAGAGTTTTACATCAACGTCGGATTTTGATAAAGTTCTCTGTACGATAAAAATTGTGCAATCTCGTATGAAACTTGGCAAACTTTGTTTTTATAGTAGACTAAGATTACACGAATGTGAAATATCTATTTAAAGCATAGATGCTGGGTTTTAGATCTTTCATATTTACATTTCCCTTCTTTTTTTTTCTTTTTTTTTTTTAACAGCAAAAACTGGCCAATTTTCTTTTCCACGTGTTACTATGTAATACTACGTCGTTTCGTAATTATCGTTCGAAACAAAACAAAAAATGCAACGTAAGAAACGGAAAGGAACAACAGTAGGAAAAATGTTCTTTCATTACGATATACAGATATGTACGCGTCTAGGTAAATGTTATTTCAAGATTGTTATTTCACATTGATAACCGAAGCCCTAAATCGCATTGAAAATATACTCACGTCGAAAATCTTCAAAATTATCATTATTTATACATTTGTGCATACAATGAGAGGCGTGTACAAGTCCAGCGAATCTGCTGTCTTAAAGTACATTTGTAAGTACATATGTGTACATTCGTTGCTTACTTTCACGATATCGAGATAGCTGCGAAGGAATGTATGCGAATGAAGGCGAAATTATATAGATTACAAGTTTCTCCGCACAAACTTTTATGGAAAAATGATTTTTCAATCAAATTTCTCAATTTCTGCGCGCACGTTCCTGGACGTTTTAATTTGTCTGACTGAGGGAAACTCTCTTTCCCGGGTCCTATATTTATACAAAATTTTACAAACGGCAGCGTTCGTTCTACTTGTAAAACATTTCTCAGATCGCTATCTATCGGGAAATGTGGGAGTGGAGCTAAGCGATCAGTGTGGGAAAGATAAGTATTTTTGCTCCGGATTCGCATCTAGAAGTTTGATGAGAAAAGGAAGAGAGTAAATTAGTTCATTTGTTGGATCGGATACGCGAGATTGTGCGAGGGTCATGGGAATACGACAGGATTAAATAAAATATCATATTAGTTGCTACCCGTGTACCACATCATGCGAAACTTAAGCACCGAGCATTAGAAGATTAACCAACAGCTCCTATAGTCGCGAGATTAAAAATCATTGAGAATAAGATAAGATGGATTAATTCTAATCAGACTGTAATTCGAATCAGCTTTATTTCAGGCAAATGACAGAGCCAGGAAATTTAAATCTCCACTTAGTACGTTCGTGATTTTTATCTATTGAAATTGAAACATTCAACATGGAAGTTAACAGGATGTTACATTTCATTCGGACAGCGAATTACGTCAAACGACATTTTTCTGATCCTGCTTCACCGTGTCAATTGTTCCATTAAAACATCGATCCACATCGTTTCGATTCTACGATCGATATATCACCTATTTATTTAATAGATGGAAATTATATCTTACGGTAAATGAAGTTGACGTAGCCCGAATTAGCTCGTATGAATCAACGATTAACGATACGACGCGTAGGCAAATACCGTGTTAGTGGGTTAAACCGGCGTTCCGCTGTACGCCAAGCGTTTCCCGTGGAAAACTTTTCCGCGTCATGACGTTTACACGGCAAGCGATGGACGCGTCGATCGACCGTGATGTATTCTTACTTGGAGATCGCTCGAGATTGCTTCCCTCCTCGTCGTATCAACGAAACGTTTTCTTACACTTCGCTGGGGATCAATTAACGACCTCGTGCGGTCGATCGAGCGATCGTAAAAGCACGTGGAAAGTTCTGCGGACGATAAGGGACGATAAGAGAGCAATCGCGTTCGTGGAAAAATTAAGGCTACTCACAGGTATTTTCATGTTATGATTGATAAACGAAATCACAACATTGGTTTGTTTAATTTAAAAAAAAAAAAAATGATATTTAAAAAGTTTTATTAGTAATATTCGATTTGCTCTATACGATCGAATTAACGTCATCGATGAAGCTTCATAAGGCAGCAGTTACGAAGGTTAATAAATATAGTCGCACAGGATTAAAGAATATAATAATACAAAATAAAAAGAAATTTTGCAAGTAAATATTACAAATTATATATAGATTATCTGATCCTATCTGGCGACAAATTATATAATCATAAAGAAAAAAGAAATCTGCTAGTGTAACTTGTAGCTTGTAAATCAGTTATATTGTTAGTCAATAAATTACTGTGCGAGAGAATGCCGAGATATTACGAAGAGATTATTTAGAACATCGTAGTTAATCGCGCAAAAATCTTCTGTTATTTCTTTCGCGATCGAACGTATCGATGCATCTATCAAGAGTTGATTAATATTGCTAAACAGATACATACATCTGTAAGAAATAAATAAAAAAAAAAAAAATTAATAAAGACAGATCAATTTCAACTACGTCACCTTGAATCGTTACAGACGTAAAGACGATGAAATGGATTTTTAAGACGAAGGAAATATAATTTTAAAGAAACAATAGAAAACTCATAAACAAAAGGATTATAAAGTCCAAGAGATTGACAAGTTACCGGTGAATTCGTCTTCCTCGTTGATAAAGTAAGGCGGAGATATATTTAAAACAATGCTAAATATATCATATGCCATTATCACATACACATCCGTTATCCGAAACGCGTGCACAGGCACAGCAGTTCCATCGCCTTATCACTGCCCATAAAGATAGCACGCAGCAATCAACTCGAGAACACCTAATGCCTCGCGGTAATAACAGCGGAAGAGAAATTGCGATATGGTATAACGAATATATCGGATTAACTCGTATCGCAGCATGATCCCTACTTAACTCATCGTAAGTCGGAAAAACAAGTCAATGTATCGGATGTTAGTGTCGTATTCCTCCTTCCTTTGCGTTCTCCAGGCTACGCGAACGCTTGATTATTTTTGACAGAATGTAATTTGACTATAAAACTGGAAATAAAACTATTCAGGACGATCCTGTCTGTCTGTCCTTCGTTCGGGCTGTTGTAGAATATTATGACACGACAGAATTTATCTTTAAATATTAACGCGCATTAAAATTGTTAAGCGTGATCGTTGCGGAGCGTTGCGGAGCAGTTTTGTTATTTAAAAAGATCATTATCCTTGATTCGTGTGGTTGTCGAACTGTGTAGTATCGGATAGAGGAGACCCTGTTTCATATTTATACAACGATTAATTCCAGAAATGACGTTAAAAATCGGTCGACACGGACAAATTGGCTGTTTAATCTTAATACACCATTCATAAGGCTTTAGGTAGACCGTTTCAATTTCATAGGATATACATTACACGTATTCGGCGATTGTGCAAGAAAGATAGTAAATTGTTGTTTTTGATTATTAATGTCGTGTCGTTTGCGTGTCCGTATATTTTAGTAACATTGTTCTGTACTTTTAATACAAATCGATGAAAATATTCGCGTATTTACGAACCACGATGTATATATATACACAGAGGTTCTAAGCTTGAAATTTACCATCTGAAGGATGTACACGCGCAATGTAGCAATGGTAGTGTACGCGAATCTATGAAACGATTTGTTTCTCAGGCATCGACAACGCCTCTCGATGTCAGAGATTTATCGTGTTTGGTGAAAAAGGCACGTCATTTCATGCCGAACATTACCGACAGATTTCTTTGATCGGCGTGACACGTGTAAGGAAAACACACGACCCGATTTGAACGAAATCTGTGAACGACTCGTCGATATTTGCTCCGGCGACGTAAAATACGTTGCCTTCGAAGAAAATAGCTCGCAGACGTGCATCGTGGTCGATTCGACCACAGAACAATATTTGCGACGGACAAGCGGGAGCGCGCGTCTCGTGGCACGTTTAAGATCGTTGGAAACACGCTCTCGCATAATTCAATACAATATCTTGAGATTTCGAGTCGGACGCGTTCTTTCGAAATACAATTTTTGGTAAAAATTGTAAACCTTCGACGCAACATCGTGCGTCTTGGTCGATTAGAAACGCCACGTTAGGCTGCCGATGTGAGACTTTCGATTTTCATTGGTTCGAATGTACACGCTCGGATTTTTAACGCGATAACCATGGAAATATGGTTACTTGAAATTTGTTGTTAGATTTCGAGCGACATATTACGCATCGTCGTCTCCGAAAACTGTACTGTTACATGTTCGATGTGGCGTTATTCTTCTTGAATTCGTTCAAAACTGGTCTCTAAGACGCATTTTGAATTCCATAAGATTTACATGTCTTCGAAGTCTGAGGCTTTGACGCAACATTATCGTTCGTGCACATTCAGTTGGAATATTCCTCTAGGTCGACAATTTTACATTACGCGCCTCACTGGGAAATCGAATATAATTAAGGCCATCGAACAGTAAAAACAACTTGTAAAAAGGCAAGCTCGTGATTATCTACGATGAAAATCTCGAACTGGCCAGTCTTGCTTCATTTGTCAGTCATTGTGTAACGCGTTAACTAAAATGTACCGACTAAAAATTATACCGGTTTTATTAACATGCAAGAGTTATTAACACCAGACGCTTACAAATCGTGAATCTAATCGCGCACCTTGAGCAGCTTTTTCTAACAGCCATTACATTCGTATATCGATCATGTTCCTGCAGTTAAATCTTAGAGGAAGATAAATTCGCAAAAGTATTATAACCACGTTGTACACAGTTATAAATAAGATAGCAGTATTGCTCTTCGATACAGTAAGGTGGTGGGTGAATTGTAACACAACAGAATGGACATTCGCGTGGCAAAACGATCGTTACGTAATTGTCAAGTATCCATGAATCGATGCTGCGACTTTCTTTCTCGTCGAATATATTTCTCAATGAAAGTTATGGCTCGTTTACAGTTCGGTGGTAACGTACTCCGAAAATTGAAAACACAATGTTCAGCCGAAGCCGGAATTTCGACGTTGACGTTGGCAAAGTTTTGTAATCGAAGCGTAAACAGCGAAACGAAGCGATGATACCACACGGTCGTGGCTTCTCTGACGAGATACGCTGTCTTTAAAATATACCGATCATTGCCCCTATGTTTCTTACATCATCGTTGATTAAATTGCTGTTAATAAGTTAATAAATAGTTAAATCAAGCTAATCGGTTATTTAGCTGGAACACATATCAACACATTTTGGATCCAAGTACTTATACAATCTGAAAAGATTTCTTCTTTTTATATGATATAGTTAGAATTTATCACTGTTATCGCGAAACTTAACTCCACAACTACGAAACCAATGGAAACGACCGATATCAGATTTTTTTGTTCCTACTATCGCTAGAAGTATGTAAATGATTTTCGGTGACATCAATGGTTGCTTCTATAGAATACGATTATTTAATTATTTTCTTACTTATTTACAGAGATTCTTCATTTATTTCGTCATTGTTTTGATTCCATTTCACCGTTGAAGAACAGAATAGCATAGCCTACGACCACCTCAGACAAAGCTATGATTCTTCGTAAATATTTGGTTGGTGTGAATTATCGATCGTTAAAATGTCTACAACGCGTAAAAATATCGTAAATATGGAAAAACTTACTATCGAGAAACGCAGCAGGTATTTGTCTAAGCATACCAAACATCGTAGAAAGTTTAACCGAATGGAACTCAAAGCGAAACAAAAGTTTTAAACAAAAGCTCAGCTATCTCGAGTAAACATTGGATCGTATAGAAAAATCCAGGTGTATAATTTGATTGTTTGCTATAGAAGCGTTCCGTGTTTACCAAAGCGATTATCGCCACCTTCGTTACCACGAATGTTTCTTCGTTTCTTTTAATTTTGAAGAATGTCAGCCTACATCGGCGGCCCGCGCGACAGGTAGCAGCTGAAAAAGACGATAGATATCCGTGATGAAACACGTGTGCACAGGCAGCGTCGTATCACAGCCATGGTGAAATGCATTAATCGTCGGTATTTTTCTTTTGCCTGTTAATAAACCAAGGGGAATAAAACGAAGGTAACCTCGCCGAGCCATAATCGTCGTCCAGTGTTTGACTGAATCGTATAAAAATGTTATTAACAACGCGTTTTCAATGGAACGTAAAAAGGATACTCAATCATTCAGACAGCTAGTAAATTTAATTGGAAATTAACGCTATCACAAAAAGCTTAAAATTGATCTTATTCCGCGTAGATTAGAATCTTTTTAATTGGAAATAAAAGAGGTAACTTTTTAGATGGTAACTGGTATATTTGTATACATGAAAAACTAAGATTGTATAGATCAAAAGGATCAAAGAGACGTGATATTTTCCGAACATCTATCTTCTTGAAGGATTAATTAATTTCAATCTTCGAATTACACTAAATATTTAGTCTATTAGTCTATTTATGGTATTATTTACAGTATTTTCTATTATAAAAATAGGAAATAGATTCTCGACGTTCGATTATTCTCGCGTAGTTTTCTTCTTTATCCAAAATCAACATTTTTCCCTTATCATTTATCATTCTGATATATAAATTGCTTTGCCGGACGCGTAGCATCGCGAGGGGCGAACTGTTGCCGCGAAATGCGTCTTCTAGAACAGGAAAAAAATAAAGAGTGCTGTTCGATGTCGGTATGAGCTGAGCTATAAATCTCGTTTCCTTTTTTAGCTCGTCTTAGTATCGTCTTAGTAACGCAAAGCAAAAGCTTCGTTAGTAAGAATTAGAATAGTAATATATTATACCAGGTACATCGCATTGAACGTAATTGAATAAAATACGAGAGAAGAAACTATGTCAATGGTTTCACGCAGATCCCTAATCTCTTAGACACGATAATTTCTTCACTTCGACTCTCTATATTTCAATGCATCGATTAATTTCTATCGAAAGTAATATTTACAATTGGAAAACTAGAATTAACAGATTTTAAGTCGACTTGTTAACTTTCATTTCAAGGATGTAGATATTTTTGGTAAACGGATAGCCCAGTTAACAAATGAATAAAAATCTAAAGATGGAGACAAGCAGAGAAATACAGATGTTACTGACACGCATAAATGGGATATCGGGCAGTTTCGGTACTTCCATTAAGATTGGCAGGCTAGTAGTTTCTACCTCGGTCGGTAACGTTGCGTTATCAAAGGTACATATATGGCAGAGGAAAAACGAACTTTCGACAATGATGTTCGTGTGCTTCTCTCTGTGAGTCAATTAAAATCAAACCGCTTTCGGAGCACATACCAACAGAGTGGTTTACAAAGGCCGTGTATATCGCGATTGCATTGCAGAGAAAGTAATCTCTCTTTCTATATATGTATGTATACGCATATATATGTACATAAATATATACCGACTGGATGGCTATTGTGTCGCAATGGTAGACCAACGCAGTTCGTTTTCCTTCGTTCGGTTAACGATTCGCCTTTCGTTACTCCTTTTGTATATAGACCATTGCGTTGCGAAACACGGCAAAAGAGAAGGCGATCGGCGAAACATCGTGTGCGTGTGTGTGTGTATACAACGTGTTCGTACCAATCAAGGAAACCGGAAGACTCTCGGTGTCGTCTGTTCTGGCTGTCACGTATCACTGTCCAAATCTGATTTGTTTGTCGATCATTTTCGACGAAATTCAATAATTTTCAAGATACTTGATTTTACCATTATTAACAGGTTGTAACGGAATTTTATTCAATCGTGTAATTAAAAGATTTGTAACCATGAACAGGTAGTTATAATACTTAAACCATACTTACTGGAAAAAACAAAAAATTCAAAGATCGCTCGATTACAAATTGCAAAGTTATTCGTATTCAAAAATTTCATGTTCAAAGGTGCAGAGTTTATTACTACAAATATGAGTTGATTACGAATTTCTATCTTGCGAATAAAATCTAACTTGGCAAATATTCTCATCTCCCGTGATAAAACATTGCTCATAACCATTGGAAATCAAGTTGCGATACTTCATACGTGAAATGCATGACTGTCAAGACAGACTGCGATTCCGAAGAGTTCTACATTCCACGGCTACGCGGAGAGATTTGCCACTGTATATACTATTATGTATATATAGGCGTAAGGCGTAAGAAGTACTCGTGCTCGCCGGGGAAACCCCAGAGAATCGTTAGCGGGTCTTCAAACGAAATATAATAGAAATTCTTTGGTGGAGAACGAAGCTAATCATAGCGCGGCTGAGAGCTCCTTTATGTAAACCTTGAGACTAGATCCGGATTCTTGAGAAGCGATGAGTGAAGGGGAGGTAACAAGACGAGCGACAAGGACAGACCGAAACACGAACCAATTGAACAGAGAGAGAGACAGAGAGAGATTGATCGAGCAGAGAAATGAAGACGGTGAAAAGGAGAGGAGGAAAGACTCAAAGGGAAGGGATATATTTCTATTCGGTTAAAAGAGCTGCGAGCTGCGGCTTGTCGTTCCGCGGAGCAGGAGGGAAAGGGGAGGTTGAAAGAAGGGGTTGAGGAGGGGGATGCACGCACTTTTAGATCGGCAGGAGGGAAAAGCAAGTACGTCGGCGAAAGTGTTCTTGTGTATTGCACTCGTCGGCCCTCATCTCCAGCATCGAACAAATTTAATGGCGGTCGCAAAAGAAGGAAAAGAAAAAGACCGAATCTAACGCGATCGCGTTCTTAGGTCCGGGACGAATCTTTTTATCTACGGTTTATTATCGACCGAGCTTGAAATTCTCTGTTACTTGAATCCTCCTTCAAACGTTGTAGCGTAATTCATTTCGTCGTCGCCTAATCTTACAGAAAGATCGATATGATAATCTATCTGTCGAATACTTTTCGTCATCTTTTCGATTACTCTTTTTAGGGGTAAAATTTTTTGATCTGAAAATATATAATATTTCTATTATATCTAGTATGTATGTCGTAAGTTTTCATAAAGATGAAAACATCATCGAGTAACAGAGATTAGATCGACGCGACAAATGCACGCGCTTTGAAATTCGACTCGCAGAGACAAGTTCCTCTCACGAAAGGAACGCAATTCCGCGCGTAATTGCGCGTAACACCGCGCCGTGGTAAACGAAGTCGGCACATAATGCGACGCCGTTGTTGCTACCACTGTTCCGTTCGTAACGGAGAAAGAGTGCGACGATGATCGTGTGGGCTTCTACACGATCGTGTACACGCGTATACGCGCCTGTGTGTGCGTCGTTACGTTACGCGTTCCCAGCGATCAGATTCGTTTTACGGGAACGCGCCACAGTAGCGGCTGGCTCTCCACGAGGGCCTCGATAAAAATGACCTCGTTTCTGTCAAACGGAGATTAAGTAACTATGTACCACAGCCGCGCTATACTTCCTTTCACTACAGAACTTTGCGCGCATAAGAAACGAAGTTAGTCGCTTGGCGATTGTTTTCTCTCTCTTCGTCTCACGCGTCGCTCTTTTTTCTTGCTAGGGTTAAGACAACAGACTCGAAAATCGAATTAGTGGTAAAGATAAACCTTTCCTTTCTCGCTGAAGCGTACAGCGCGATAAAATTCCAGTAAGTCAAATACGACCGTTAATTTTAACTAAATTGTCGGTTTGGCGCAGTAACTTATCGATTCGTTTGGCTGAACTGTCTGCATAAAATACGAGCTTCCCTTTTTTCTTTTTTTTTTTAAATATATGAGTAGAGTTCAAAGTCCTATTAGAAAATCTACAAGCACACATTCTACGATTTAAAATTAACTAAAGTTTTAGTTTCATGTTGCGATTTATCTTCTAATTTTTAAAGCGAGCATGAGAAATATGCTTCGTACCGGTGCACCGCGATAAAGAATCGTAAAAACGTACAGGAGGAAATCAGATAATCAGTATGGAACTATCGGTGTTAAATCTACAATCTCAATTTACAATTATACCAAATTATCTCAGCCGTTAATCGTGAAGTAAAAAACACATTCGTAGATCTGAACAGAATTTCATATTCCCTCATACATCAATTTAGTTAACGATAAAACAGTGTAATATCATAATTACCAAACGACTAATTAAAATCTCCTGTAAATTCCAATTCTCCAGTAAAAATTGTTTCAAATAATATTTATTGGATAGTAGTTACCGATCGAGCACAGAATCAATTCGGACTCGAAAGAGCTAGGTTATTCAACGTGTTGGCTGTTACGCGACGACAAAATTCACGATGGTCATTGATGATGCTTTGAAATCCGAGCATAATTACACGTTTCATGAAATTCGAATGGCCACGGTCGTCTAGATTTACGAAAGATACAGAAAACCGGGAGGAACGTCTCTTTCTCAGCTTAGTAGCCACCGGTCAGCCGTCTTTTTTTGTCTCTCTATTCTTTCCTTTCTTCTCTGCGTGGCGTATCTTTCTCGTCGGTCCGCCGCGCGCCGCCCCGGTGGCTGATCGCTGGCTCTTTCTTTCTTTCTTTCTTTTTCTTCTCCTTCTGCCTGCTTCGTTCTCGCTTCTTCCTCTCTTCCTACCCTCCTTCTCCTACATTGTGGCGAAGGTATGTAGGCTGTGCCACATCCTTGCCCGGAAACCGTTACCTTGCTGGCTTTACACTGAATGAAGCTCGCCATACCGTTGTTCCCCATACACGAATTTCCTTTGACTTCGTTACTAGCGACGGCGCCATCTCTCCTCGTTCGCGAACTTCCGTGAAATCGTTTCCTTTTTTTGATCTTGTTCTTGTTACCGGACCTCCCCCGTACAATTAAATCAGTGAATTTTTGTGGAATTTTACAAGTTACCGACAAGTTACCGACAAGTTACCGATACATATCAACAAGATACTCTTGCACAGTAGCGACATGCTTGGTAATGAAATAAATAGAATTTTACGAATGTTCGAATCACAAATCGTCTGATTATTCTACGCGGTAAAAATGTTATGAGATTGTGAAAGGATAATTTATAAACCGGGATTCTAGGCATCTGGGATCTTCTTACGCAATAATCAAACTATAGATATTGGTAAGTCGACAGATTATAAGTTACGGATTGTAGGATCCTCTCTTATGATTTTACAGTTTCTCGTCAAATAGACTGATTAGATAAGCTGTGATTCGTAACAATTACTTGCATACAATTCCGTGTTATAAAAAGCTAATTTATCAGTGTTAGTAACTCGTAGCTCGTCGTTTGTACGACTTTAATCGTTCAATTATGCATGATTCAGAATTTGTTTATCCTTATCGCCTGAATCATCGCTTCTAGTCATTCTTGATCTGATTAGCTTTTTTTCAGATTTTCATTATTTATTGAAAATGAACGAGTGGATTTATTATTTACGTTTAGAATAAAATGAGATACTTCTTTATGGGATTATTAAACGAGGCATTGGTGTTAGTCAGTAACGCAAGGCGAATTGGTTCGAGAATCGATCATCGACTGATAACCTCGTACAAAGTTCAGCAAGCTTCCGGTGTATTATTCGTTGTCGTGGTTGTTACTCTTAACGTTTAAAGTCATTCAAAGCTTCATTGAAGAAGTTAATAATTAAAAGTTGAGTCATTTCTCTGTTACGTAAGCGAGGAATGCATATGTATATTTGATAATAGATGGTATTTCTTGAATTATTGCTTACCGTCAATGCAAACATGGATTTGGAAACGTCTCCATTAAAATGTACGAGCAAGTTTTTGTTTACGAAAAGGTGTCGCAAGGACATACCGCATTAAAGAACAATTACAGTAATTGCTTTTGCAGCAAAGCGTTCAGTCGGAACGATGTTGTCAAGGACCGTCGAAGATGTTCGAAAATTCCTAGAATAGCTGAAATATGGCGCGAACATACAGTTGTAGGAGTATCATAAATGGCGTCCTTGAGATATCTGCATAAGTTAGAATCGCAGAAAATTCTTATGTCGAACCGATCGGTGTAATTAATAAAAATGCCGTAATTAAAATACTTTAACCCAAGAGAGAAAAAACGTTTATGGTTTGAAAAGCCTTGAAAAAGATTTACAACTTGCTTCGGTAGTAAATCTGGCTGAATATTTAAAAATCGAAGTTAACAGATTTATTAGAAAATTTGTAGACGAGAATAAAAATTGAAGGAAATATCGAATTGTAAAGGAGTAAAGGAAATACATTAACAATTAATTACAGACACGAATATAATTAAATTTCGTAATTTATTTTGAAGTTCAGATCTTCTCTGATCGAAAGAAATTTTGAAATTTATCGTTGAAAGTAAAATGAAACATAGAGGCGGTAAAGCAGGAACGTTCTCAGCGAAACGTCTTAATACAAAGGCACGTTCTCAAGTTTTTCGATTTCTAGTTGCCTGTCGTGTTTTCTGCCTTTTTTGCACAGCGATACGTCTCCTCGTGGGACACCTGATCGCGAGTGACATTCCACCGATTTCCGAATTCTCGTTCACACGCCTTGACTCTGATCTCCTTATTTAGCGACGAGAAATCTTATTGCCACCTGGCTTTCTTCTCTCCCATCGTTGGCCAGTTTTTCCAATAGAGTTTTCGTTACCTGTCAACCGCTTTTATTCGACGCGAATTGAAGCAACGCAATCTATATTATAAAGCGATCCAAGCGCAAGATCACATTTTCTTTAACTATTTAAATTATTCATATCGATGTACCTTTTTATTCACATTGTAACCATTACCATTAGCTCGATTAATTTTTATTCTTTAAAAAATATTTTACGTGTCTTTACTATTAAACAGACAAACAAATGGAACGTCAGTTTCAAAATTTTTAGATTTATCTTCATCCATGCAGCTTTTGTGCAATACTAAAATCTGTGTGTGCGTGCGCGTAACTTCAAAGTTATACATGTAAACAATATTATTACATAGGTGTTTTAAACCATGGAGAAAGTCGAAAGGCAAGAGGGTCTGCAAAACATATTATTTGTAACGATAAGAAATGCTGCAAAATATTTACTTGAAAACTTTCCCCAATCATTTGCCGAAATATGAAGCGTCTTTACTTTAGATCGAGTCACGATAATCGGGCTCGATTCCGAATTCGCAATTGGAAATAAAAGAGATTACAGGAAATCTTAATTCCACCGTGTTGGTAATTTCATTCGCAGCTATCTACTAGAATTATCACAATTGTCAACATAGTTTCCGTTCTATAACGATCTTTCTTATCTATATATAATTATCTCGCGTAATTGATATTTTTTCTTGCAAGTCCACATTCACATTGAAATATTGGATGACGCATTGGAAGCTACCGTGTTAGGCTACCATGCTACAACCCAAATAAATCACGTTTAAAACAGAAAGTAATAGCGGCATTACTCGAGAATCACACGAACTAGCTACACTAAGGACTTCCTGCGAGCGATAAACTGGTCATTCACCGATCTTCTCGACCATCGAACGCGAATTAAAACACGTAAGAAATTCAGAATAAAGGAATGAATCACCGGTATTGTACGACGTGTCTATCTCCCAGTTTTTCTCACACCGAACCCCTTCCTCTTATACACGCGTAATTAGTACGTTTGTAATTATTATGTCACTCGGAGTCGAGCGTTCTCAATCGTAGCAGAGGTCGGGCTGCCCTCGTCTACGAAATATTATTCGCACTTTTGTCGTCCCTTGTTTCTCCTTTTCTACCGGCGCGCCATTCTCAATTACTCCGGTATATCCATTAGTGTGGAAAAAGCGGAGGGATAAAACGGGACAGTCGGAGGGATGAGGAGCGTTGAAATGTGGGAATCGCGCTTTGACAGAGCATTAAATAACGGGCAAATCGCGGCGCGCGTTTCACGCAGCGTGTCGCGCGTTACACGACGCCGACATAAACGCTGTGGTCACGTAGCCTTTACGCTGCTGTAGCGCGATGGAAGTG
This sequence comes from Bombus affinis, assembly GCF_024516045.1. Taxonomy (NCBI): domain Eukaryota; kingdom Metazoa; phylum Arthropoda; class Insecta; order Hymenoptera; family Apidae; genus Bombus; species Bombus affinis. The sequence continues at coordinate 15,670,781 of NC_066347.1, forward strand.
GGCCGAGAATTATTTATACGTTGGTCGACACAGCTGATCTCCGGCGCGCGAGCGCGCGTCCTCTTCTACCTTTTCTCTTTGCCTGTATTTTTGTGCGGCCAGCCGAGAACACAGGATCGCCTCGCACAGAGAAAGACGATGGTTCGATCGTATATGCGCGGAATATCACGAAGGAAGAAAGAGGAAAGAGAATTAGACAGAAGGAAACAAAGAGAAAGAGAAAGAAGATGGAAGGAAAGAGAAAGAAGATGGAAGGAAAGAGAAAGAAGAAAAGACTTTGTGTACCTCACTGGCTGTGTGGTGGACGCAGCAGAACGAAAAAGCATATTCGATCTGGTGCCGGCTAGAAATAGCAACGGCAGACTGAAATAAACGCAACGTCGCAACGCGCGTCGACAAAGAATCTCTCTCGGTTTTCATGACGCTGTCACCGACCCCCATCCCACCACCGGACTCGCTTTTTCTCTCTACGCTCTTCTCACCGTCGCGTCGCAGCTCGCAGCCACGATCCGGCATCGTCGTAAAATTACCGGTAAATCGTTTGACAGATCGTGTTGTCTCTGCGAGTCAAGTAGCTTCCTTTGTCTCTTTGGTGAGCGCTTAATTAGTCGTCTCGCGGAAGTTTATTCTTTTCTACATCGCGTTCCTTTAAACGTATCACTCGGCTGAAGAAAGAGAATTTTTTAGTGGTTGGTTCTTCGGTTCGATGTTAGTTGGTAAAATCAGCGGCGCGATAATAATGGACGCACGGATTCCCGCGAAAGTACCGTACTTTCCAATCGTAACTCGTATCTCTCTAAAGGGGCAAAGAAGGATTGTGTTCGAGGTAGAAACACGGTTTTACGTAACGCCCGTGCCGGACAGGATACGCTCGCCGTTTTTCTTTATTAACGAGCTCCAACCGCGGCAATTAACATTCACGGGAGAAACGAGACGCGCTTTTCGACGCCTATGGTCATTATCGTGGCTCTCTCGGGCCGGGATCGATTTCGCAACCGCGCTGGTTACGTGCCTGTTTCAAGAGCGAAAAAAACGCGATATTCGGAGCGAATTTGGTGTCACGCGAACGTGGTCAATTAACGTCCACATCGTTAAATTACGGCTCCTGAAAATGCGGAGAAAGTCGTAAATGACTACCGATGACGTCACTTCTCTGCCATGTTGCATCGTTTGATACGATGTACATAAATACGCGTAAACGATTTATAATTCGATCGTTCCACGAACGAATCGCCAGCTGTTTCGATTTTTCTTCGTGTTACGGAGAACTGTACAACGTTATGTGAAGAGTTTGGAAAAAGGTTAGGTTCAAAGGCACAAACGTTGCGATGGTTGGAGAAGGGTGTAATATTGACGGGGGTGACGTCACGCGACGCCCCGTTGTCGGATTATACGTACAGCATCCCCTTCTCTTTTGGCACGTCCGGCTGAACTCCCACGCGCCACTTTTAATGCTGCCCGTGTCATGCTAAATATTGCACTTACCCTCCAACAGCATGATTAAAGTTTATTTTTACGCGGAGAAATGTAATTGAATTACGGTAGAGATGGAATAGCTTTGTGGAATTATTCTTCAAATAGATGAAAATTTACCAAAATTTGTTACGATACTTTAAAATGAAGTTAAAGAAGTTTCTCATTTTTAATAATGTTGTAACAGTGTAATATGTATAAAAGAGAAAAATATTGAAATTACATTACGAATCGTACTTGCTGCGATCGTATCGACGTGATTGGAGTTCACGAAACGATTCTTATTTGATACATACAGGTTTAGAAACTTAAAGAAAACGAGATGAGTTTTAAAATCATATATTTATTTTCATTGCCACCAATAAATAAATATATATGTACATATCAAATCAAATAGAATTGATATTTGAATGATATCGATTAATTTTCATTTGAAGCTATTTATCTAAAGTCCATATTTTTATTAATAGATGGCTTTCAAAGCGCAAGATAGTTTCATCTTTGAAGAAATTCATGGACGGTTTTCAGCAACCAGTAAAAGCCAGTTTAAATCCGACAGAGAGATAAATTGCTGTGTTTATCGGTCGCGATTAAACATACGTCAAGATAAACTGGGAAAGAAAAAGAGGAGAAAACAATGCCGAGAAAAGCACAATGTTACTGTATAAGCATTAATCGACGAAATCGCGTGACAGTGTACAAAGTACAAGTTGCTGTTTATCGAAAGTTACGTCGTTGTTCTCTTCTGTCGATAATGCAGGCTGCTGTTTCTAATGTCTTAAATATTTCTCACATTTGTCGAGGAACATGATATGTAGATTTCATATCATTTATCACATATTTGTCATTGAAGCAAGTTGCCTCGAGTCAATAATTCTTAACAGTTAAGTAGCATTAGATAAATAAGAGCTTAGCTTTTAATTAAAGTCGCTCTAGAATGATAATTGTTTTTCTGTTTCACTCTGTTTACAATGGTAATCATAAACTCTACGCAAACGTATTACTAATTACATCCCTTTTGGAGGTACGTAAGTATTAATACGAGAATTGGGAGAAACTACAGAAACGCTACCTTCCGTGTGCCCGTGGCAACGTATGCTTCTGTATTAGCTGTCAGGGATCGAATAAAATGACCTGGTCGAAACCTAATACTTATCTTCTGTTCATGAATGCAAACGGTAGTTGGAGCGAGCTAGGTTACAATTGCATGCGAGATGGTAATAAATCTCTGCCATAATTAGGTTAAAAATGAATGTCATCGATATATTTGGTCTCGGTTCGGGTTAGTGTTTTCAATCCGACCGCCGTGAAGTCGCTTGCGTGAAACGATAACAATTCTCAAAAAATTTTTCAAAATTTTGATTTCCACAACATATTCTAAAATTATCGAAATCAGAGAGGAAGCAAATTTTTTGCCGCTTCATTTAGTTCTTTGAATAAACAGAATTGGCAAAGCAAAGAATGCAGTCTTCAATGAAATATAATGTGCAAGGAGGTTATGAAGGGCGACATATGGCGTAAGTTGTTTCGAACTTCTTAATCTTTCTCTGTATCTCAATGAAAGATTCGATAAAATCTATACGATGCTCAACATATAAAAACTCTCCTTCTTCGATAAACAAGAGAAAAAAGAAGAAAGACATAGACATCGTCGAGATTTCCGATTTCCCCATATAGTAATCCACTGGAGGTTACGAGCAAGAACGTGGTCGCATTTCAACGCGTCGCGTCGTACCGTACGCGACGTGTGTTTCTTCCACTAAACACATAAACATACGCAATATGTATCGAGACACGGATACGTGAAGCGAGAAGTCAACTGCCCTGTACACACGCGAATCTGTGTAAAGGGTATATCCATTGCATAATCATTATAAATGCACCGTGCGTTAACTTACACTGGCACACTGAAATTTTCGTTCCGCTTTCGAACGTCGCACCACCTAATCGTTGCATTCAATTTACAGAACATTTGCATCGAAGATTTATACGTGTAACATCGCGTTGTTGCCTGAAAGAAATTTATTCGTTCCGAAATTGTTCCAACTGTTAGTTACGTCTAGATACATATATTAAGCTATACCAGAATATAGTATCTATACTTTAAATTGTATTTACAATTATATTTTTATTTAAATCTTTCTCAAAAAATATTATTCATGACAAATACAGTATCAGGCACAGTTATTTTATATTTATGTACATAATTTACATTATACAGGTACTATTGCTAATTCTGAATGTCCAAAAAAAAAAAAAAAAAAAAAAAAAAAACGCAGCTAGATAGTAACAGAATGGGAAGCGTTGCTCTATTTTCAATTGAACGTAATATGTGGGATGGAGTATCAATGTCGTGTCATCTTAAATTGGCGCGGTATACCAGTCAAGCGTGGATGTGAGAATCAGAGCTCGGTGGATTCATAACCGTAACTCGACTCGTCATCTTTGGTGCTATCGTCTCGTTGTAAACAAGCTTAAGCAGTCCAGTGTGCCTGCCGGCGCTATGTAGGTTACTATCCCAACGGTCTGCGCCTCCTCGACCCGCCTTTAAGGTCGTTTACAGCGTAACCCGAACCCACTTCTTCTTTTCATCATCTTCTTCCTTCGCCTCTTTTTTCATTCTTTTACCGTTTCTCGTAATCCTTTTGAAATGACTGTTTCGCGTAAAAAATAGGCGTCTTTAGTAACTGTAGGTTAAACGTGCAACGCAGTGATTTCTAACGTAATGCATGATTTGCTTTTCGAATTATTTGATCACAGAGAAACCTTAAATTGCAGCATGGTGTTTTGAAATAAAAATCAGAAATGAATCTATACATCTATAATTGAGACGAACATTTTTCGAAATCAGGACGAATATTATAATAGAAACAGTCATCAATTCGAGTCACACTGTTTCCTGTAATAAAATTATTCTCTAGGTATCATTACCCTGCTTTCCCTTAGAAGCACACGAGACTTATAATTTTCTGAATAGTCACTACTTTTTCGAGTGTTAATTTCAGGTATAAGATTACAAATAGGATCAGAAGAACTCGAAAATGATCCGCATCCGGATCTACATCCGGTCGTACTTTATATTTATGCTTTTTTGCAAATAGAATAAAGGATTATCAATTTACGTAAATACCGAGATCTCACATACAAAAACAAATATTGTTCCAACATCGAGACATACATACGAGTTGTATGTATAACCATGTCGTCATTAAACAGTGCGTTTCAAATTACTCGATGAATTAGCTGCATGTTACACAATACTACACAATAAAACCCACAGGTTAGCTTCGAATTTTCATATGACTTTAAACTCGTGAAATATTAGACCGGACAATACTGGCTCTCACGAATGAAACCATAAATGTACATATGATACAGTAAAAGATGTTATAATATACTGCGCATGCAAATTATTTGGCATGAATATTTATTCGCACTTTCGCGGCATATCCATAACGACTTACAGCGATTTTGCGAGGTACGTGCGGGAGGTATCACGCATCGTGACCGCATAACGCGTTTTCTGATTCTTTTTTCTGGCTGTGGCGCACGCGCTCGCCAACCTCGTGGCTGCTCCCGATGCGCTTACCCAACGTTGTTAGCAGCGCCGCGCTGCCGTTAGCTGTGTCGATGATCTTTCGTTGTGGTCGTGCGACGTACACGTATAAGTTACGCTCTAAGAATTACCGGGTAGTGGAGTATCACGTGACGCCGCCTTGTGGGTATATAAAGACGACCGACGGCTAGTGGAATCAGCCACTTGAGAACTGGCTCCGAGGTTCGTGCAGTGGTTTGTACCTTCTATAGCGATCGAGAATCGCCGAATACGATTGTTTATCTCAAAGCGAAGAGGTGGAGAAAGAGAAAACTATCGAAGAAATGGCTTTGTATTTTATTGCTCCCGATACTGTCGAAAGAAAAGTGAGAAGGGAGGAGAATTGTATACGCACGTGAATTGATAATAAATCTTGGGAAAAGGCTCGCATAAGAATTGTTTAAGGTAGGTCGTCGTTTCTGATGACCGGTAGAAAAATGACGTAGTCCGATTATCGGCTGTTTGAACGTCATAGAGAAACGGGTGACACGCGTGCGCAGAACATTGCCCCTTAGCAAGAATGGAGAAGCTGAGACACGTACTTACATACACATATATGTATGTCATGGATGCGCATGCCTTCTACGCTATAGATCATTGAAACATAATGTGGAATATTATATATCCGAACATGATATCGTAGACAACGATTACGCATACACACGTGGTTAATATAATATGGATTCGGAGACTTCGTAATTATACCGACAATCGATCAGACTATCTGTGTATATAGAGAACGACGTTAACGTCGGTTAGAAACTGAGCGGAGTACATACTTTAGAAGCGGAAAGATCTGCCACGATTAGAATCTCGTTTTATACGCATATATTTTCACGTCTGGTAGAACGCGTGAGCGTTCCACACTCTGAGGAAGAGAGACAGGGAAAGACGCCGCGTCAGACTGTGTGCATCGGTTCCAAGGCTCTCTCCGAGCACTGCCTCCCGAGGATTTCAACTTCTTTTTGTCCGGCGTTCAAGGTGAACCCGTACGAGAAAAAAATTCCCGCGTCCTCCAACTGAGACACTAACACCGGATGGAAAATATACTGACCCACTGACTCATAGGGGATTTCCGGCATTAGCTAGCATTTGCTACGTGCTATAGTAACTGCCGAGCACGACGTCCTTAAAAGTCTTGTTACGTCTTGCAAAAACCGTTCATTACCCGACCATAAATGTAACTGAGGTCGTTATCTCAAAAACCAACGGAATATTAATTTGTTAAACTCATACTTATTTTCGTGAGTTAATAGTAAAAGTTAGCTACAAATTAAAAGACTTGGAGATTATATTCGAAGCTCTATAGTATATAGCAGTGCGAAACAGAGAGAGAGATGAAGGTCTGTCCTCGAAGAAACTTCCTGATGTCGAATACTCGGCTCAACACAGTTAATCGCGACCTAGACATCATCGCGACTGTCGAGAGACAGTTAAATTTATAACAGACGTATTAGATCCACGTTTACGGATCGTTTTAATGGCTGAGGAACGCGCAAACGAAGAAACGATCGGACGATTTCGTGATTGCCCTAACTGCGAGTCAGCTAATAAAAGACGTTGCGCAATCGTGGACGTTGGTGTTGCGCCGTAGATAATAATAAGAACATAGACTGGTAAAGTGGAAGGGGCGGGTAAGAGACAGCAAAGGATAGGTTCTCTTTCTCTCTCTCTCTATCTATCTATCTATCTATCTACCTATCTACCTATCTATCTATCTATCTATCTATCTATCTATCTATCTATCTTCTATCTCCTATCTCCCTGCTTCTGTTGTATGTGCGCGTCCATGTTTCTTCTTTCGATACTGTCGATGGATCGCTGTGTGCACGCGCGAATGCACAAACATAATAATTTGTCGCGGATGAGTTGTCGCAAGTTACAGCGGCCGCGCACTAGTGCACTGGTGCAACGAAATCGAAGAGAAACTCTCTCGACCGAACTCGTACGCTATTTACAGCTTCTTTCGAGTAACAAGTTACTGGGTTGATTGTCTCGAGCCTTCAGGAAACGTACTATCGTTTTCTCGTATTATTATATTCTCTATCTTTGATCGTTTTTCTTCGTCATTTATATATTTTCTAAAAATCATCATTTTCATGCACTTCTGTCTAACTTTCATTCGACGGCGCTGTTTCCGCCTTTCGTATTCACTTTCGACAAAGAAATGTCCGTAAATAGGATCATTAGAATGGAGAATCGATACGTTAACCTGACCACGTTAATTAAATTGTGAAATTTCTATCGCGATTACTCACGGCCGAACGTTGCCACGGTATCGTTTCTTGGAGAAACACGCGTCTACGAGAATACTAATCGACGTTAACCTCTTTGCCGTGGCCATACTCTCCACCACCGTCCGTAATCTGCCTTTCTCGTGGCCGTGTCTTTATTTTACCAGTAGAAAGGAAAGGTCGCTCGAGGATAGACAAATAAGACGGAATCGGCGTGAAGAGGCATATCGAGGAACGATTGCCCGACGGTCGTTACGCGTGATAGATGTTATACCGCTATATGTATGCTACAGTGTGGCCACAGAGTTTTCTCCGGCTCGTTTAGCAAAAGCAGGGAACCACGAGAAATCCGATCGTAATTACTTCCGGCTCGCCGAGGCCTTCTAGGGAACGTTGAGAAAACGGAAATTCACTTTCTTTACCTTGGCACCATACTTACCTCTATGTTCTTCTATCTTGTTTTCTTTCTCTCTTCTCCTTTCTCTCCGTCTCCCTCTTTAAATGACCCGACGTCTGCGCGATATGCACGCACATATATGCATACATATCGTGTGTGTATGGTCGTGATTCTTATACATCGACGATTCGTTTAACAAAATGTTCAGGGTCAGCATACGTATGTAGATAGATGGGACACCTGCATCGAGTATTGTCTTTTCGCGACTTTCCGACTTTCCTAACCACAGATACGTATATACCTGTGTAATCATTGTAAATAATTACTATTATCGTTCAGCAATTAATCGATTTATCTTGTGATAAAAGACAGTTGATATTCGTACAAAGACGAATGTCGAAACGTGCACTTAGAAACTCGTTCCTTGGCACTCGATCAAGGTATGTTGGAATCTGTAACATTATTCGGAATATTATTTTGGATCGTTTTTCTGATGATCAAGCATTTCACTCGTACACCCTTCGTCGTAAAACAATTTTTTATCACGAATATTAAGAATGGAATTCAAATGTAAAAATATGGCCGAATGAACACTGATACATTCAACGCCATCTGTTTGCAGTCCATCGTTTGACGATACATTTTACGAGCATTGTTTTCCAAACTGCTTTTCCATAGATATAAATATTATTTACAAGTATACATAAAAGAAAACTTGTTTTTCACTTCGTATACGATGTAACGAGGACGTTAAACGTAAAATTGATGTTGATTATCCAAAATATAGTGACGTTACCGTGAATTTGTAGTTTGTGACGTAGATGTTCGCAGTTGAAGTGACGAGATAAACGCGCCATCACAGCCATAGTGTACTTAAACCTTTCGTTTGTTCGGTTGAAATTTGCGTAAAATAGATTTCGCGTAGCCATTGCGAATGTAATTTTATTTCATTTCTTTCGTTGACAGGACTTTCGACTTGCATTCATTCGAAACGAATTTAATATCGTTTATTCCATACGGTAAAACGCATGGAACTCTACTGTCTGTTCGTTGATGTAGTAAAGCTGTTTCGCGACAGAATTCAAAAGAAAAAACGTGTAGTTCTTATTAAATAACTTTAATACTGCTCCACGTTAAGCCGGTTAAGCGACAGAAAATGGTCTTTTGTAACCAAGTGGAACTATACGTAAAACTTGCGCCCTATCCTTTTCCTTGTTCGTTGTCTGTCTTTTTCTCTCCATTCGTTCCCCTTCTTCCTTGTCAACATTACGCTCGGCTTGGCAAACAGCGACAGGCACGGACATACGAAGGACGTATACCTACATAGACTCAACTTACATGCACAGACTGCCACCAACACATCTGTATCTACTTCAAAAGCCATTGAACGTGCTGTTAGCTTTTTCTCTTTTCGTTGCTCGGTTCACTCTCTCGTTCACGCGTAGTGGCTCCGATAGTGGGACAGAAAGAGACAACGATAACGGCCGCTTGGAACTCGAGACGATCGTTTTCATCGAATGCTTCGGATCATATCATTTGGCTGTTTAAGCTGTTTTCTATTTTTACTTGTGTTTTGGCGTGCGACTACGTAAAGGAGAAACCAATTGAATTTAATTTGAAGTTTGATCGCGCTTCTAATAATATGGTGAAAATTGATAGAACTGAATCACAGGAATGGAGGTTAGGATATTCGTATTCAATCGATCGCCATTTCAATTGTACTAGTTTAACATAATTTGTATTTAGATATAAGATTTATAATCAACATTTCGTTATGTAAAATTCACATGACTTTCTTTTTGCTGATTTTATGAAAAACACGACTTTGAGTTCTAAAGGCCATGATTTCTCAACTTCGATCGCATTATCTTATTTATTTATTTATTATTAATTAGTGTCGCGTCAGCTGCTCAGGCACATGAATTACAGACACACGCGTGTTACAATATTTATCTTATTTTTCTTGTAAGTGGTTTCTTCTTATTCATATAAGTAGCAATATATTTATCTCCTTCCAACATTTCACGTTTCCGCGATTTTGCGCCAATAACGTGATACGATTCTTGGAAATTACATCCTTCATTTTTGTATTGACTGCGACAAAGGAAAATTCGAGTTCCTTTCGATTTACGTATAAATAACTTCATGGTCGAAGAACACGGATTTCCTTCATATGTACATACAAAAATGATTTTACTGGTAGTCTCGATACAATATTAAGAAATGGATTGACGTATGATATATTAAGAGAAAAAATCATATTTTAAATTGAAATCACGTCGAAGTGAACGGCAATGGTAACAAGACCGAGGCCCGATCGGTTGTTATCGACTACAGAGACCAAGACAGACCGCGTCGAAAGACAGAGATGAGAAATAAGGCTCGCTATCGTTCTCCATAAAAACAAGTATATTTAACTAAGACGCGATAACATACCTTAATGCGGTTTCGTCGTATAACATGCTACATATTATTTGTTAATGCACATCGAATCATGTAGAATTTGCAATTTTCTCATAATATCTATTCATTAGCACGGACAGCAACCGCGTAACCAAATAGATCAATAACATCGAGATAGAAATAATTTAATGTCACCGAACAGATGTTTGCGACCAATGTTCAAAGATTTAATTGCACACGATATCTGTGCATTCGGACAAAACGTGGTACAGGCTTGGTTCTCATAATTCCACGACTGGAGCAGGTGTACGAGAAAATTTCTTTGTTTTTCTGCGTATATGTTTCCATTATCATCACCTAATGACGTCAATGCAATTACAATAAAATTAGTTGCGTATTCGACAGCTTGACAGCTGCGGCTTCCGACACTTTTGTTGCTCTAAAAACGGAAGATTTTGGCCGACAATCGTTAACTCAGCCGATATTACCATACGTTGGTAAATTTATCTTGCCCATTACGCTTGAAAACACGCGGAGATAAATATGCTTTTGGAAAAGAATTTTACTCCCGATATTGGCAGTCAATATTGTATTTGAAACAAATAAGAAACGTGTTTTATATTATCTTCGATCTGACAAAGCGCTTTCGTCATTCGAAGTATTAAGAAATAGATAACATTATTCGAATCATTTGTTACTACAAATCTGTCTCTATGACTAGGCTAGACTGGATACCATAGCTAAAGATGGAAATAGGTCCAAGAGTACAGTTGATGAAGTTTTATAGAAGCAGAGATGTAAAATACAACTATTAAGACAAAGAATATTTTTAAAATTACAAAGAGTATCATATAGATGCGTGGCTTCAAAATAAAATAAAAAGAAAATTTTGATAACATAGAGTTAATCGAAACTCTTTCAAAAAATAGAAACATCTTTATCGCGTTGCTCTCTTTTGCTCTTCATCGATTAAAATATTTTACACTAACCTATATATATATAAATTATCCTAACTTTAATTAACGAAGTTATGTTTGAATTTTATTCGCGTAATTTTATTTCGGACCTTTTATTGTGTTTTTGTGTTCCCTTTCTCAAAATCCGTGGGAAGGAGGCCTCGCGGTCTACGTTACAATCATGTGGTCGACGACGAAATATAAAAGACGGACACCAGGGCTGGCATAAATTGAATCGCAAAGAGCCCCGGCAGATTGACGCGTTGAATCCTTTTAACCCCTTGTCGGGTCACTGATAATCTTTCTTATTATTATTTCGTACGACGTTATGCTCTCAGCTTTTTCTTCCTCGTTACCGCGGGAACTTCGCTTAATTTACTCAATTAATATCGTGTGCACCTCACTCGTAAAGACATTGATGCTAATAATTCTTCCATCGTCTGGGTTATTCTATTCCATCATTTTATCGATTTTAATCGATATTTATTACGTACGAATTTTTATGCATTTATGAGAAATTCGATGATGCAAAAATGGATAGAATGCACACGATATGCAATGTATATAAAATATACGAAATGCAGCGCAATGTTGGATAAACAATACAATTGTATACGTGTCATTTTTAAAATTATATTTCCATATATGTTTATGAATTTCGTAAAAATATAAATTTTCAAAAGAAAGAAGTGTCGAAAGGGCTGAAAGTAGAAAATTACGAAAATAATATTCGACCATTGTTTCCTCGAGTCTATTTCTTTTGGTCAACGTTCCGTGTTTAAAAATTGCTTCATAAATAGTTTTTCGTTTTTCCCGAACACCTTGTTTGACTTGTGTCACTTTTGAAACACACGTGCGATGCATCAAAATGGAGGAAAATAAACGCGCCACGCTCCATTGTATTGCACGATTCGAGTGAATTCGTTACAGAGTTTGTAATCGGCAAGAATATTTTGTCACTGTCTACGAAAATTGGACAATGCGCGTTATTCGGTTATTATGCGTTATTCATTGTTTATAAATTGTTCATCGTTACTATTACTGTATTATTATTCATGCACGCGAGTTACAAACGGTAGGCGTCGATTCCAAATGCGTCAAACTGTACGTGAATTTGAGGAAGCGATTAAAATTCGTGGAACGAAGATTCAAATTCTACGAGGGAAGAAGGAAGAGGAAATTAATTCATTACGATTCCGATAATGATAAACTTTTTCCACTTATCTTTTACGTCATACACACACATGCGTATATTCGCTCATATATGTGTTTGGTTTTATTTTAAACCGGGAGGAGGGGGAAGGGAGGATGTAAAGTTTCCCGAGTATTGTTTCGTTATTATTATAACCTACAAAAATACTCTTTGACGTCAAACATTCGCGATATTAAGATAAAGATGCGTTTATTCAATGCAAAGAAATTTTCCCAAGATATCTCAGTTTTCATTGTTCGAATGTATCGTGTATTTCGTTTTGTTAAACCTTCTGCAATGGTCTAAAATTATAGGAAATTACACGTAGTTATTGCACAAGGTAATCCACGCAATAGCATTTCGAAGCTATTGCTTGTTCCAATTCTATGAGACAGTCCGTGTATAATCTTCGACAATAACGATATAGTTAATGATTTTTATACTATTGACGTGTTACTGAAGAATACAACGTTGCCGGTAAGTTAGTTATCCTAAGATATTGACGAATGATAATCTTATCTGATTTCTGATCGGTTGTCAAAATGTTTCCTGCTAATTAATACTTCAATCGGCAAATATCAATATTCGATATAATTTCCGATAACAATTGCCAATATGACACTTCAGAATAATCATCTATTTTTATATTAAAAATTACAACATTTATATTCGTCTCTTCTGAGCAATAAAATAGGCGAAAGAGAATAAAAATAATTGATCGACTATTGTATCAATTAATTGGTTTAAATTTCACGTAATCTTAGTATGTTTATACAACGAGTGCAAAAGATATCGTCGTATATTCTTAGTTTCCAACGAAACGTTTTTTATCAGCTTCTAAGTTTCGTTATCGTAGTATTAAGTTTCTATAGTCACATGAAAGTACTACTAAATGATATGAAATTTAATATACATGGACCTATTTAATTAGTACGTCGATGCTAATACAATAATACGCAGATACTTTTCCTCTTATGTTATCACAATTTTTACAATCGTGTATAGTAATTATTCTTCGTTTAAACAGATTGCCAGAGGTTATCACGTAACACCGATAATACCGCGATAAAACGGTAAGAAAATATGGGAAAGTATGTCACGGGAAGTCGCGTACCTAATTGCGTTATAAAAGACAGCTCATTAGTTTTTCACGAACTCATAATAGAGTTGACAACCTCACGAACTTACGCGTACGTCGTTTGACACGCGACGCGTGTTCATTCGTACGCGACTGCTAATTATGTATTTTCTCTCTGTAAAATTATTCAATCCGATCGATGTTTTTCCAATTAGTCAACTGCTAACGTCCGCGGCATTGTTCTTTTCTATTCAGGGTTTACGTAAGTTTTTAGAGTATAAAATTAACAAATTGCGAACTTACGAAAAGTCAAATTTCTAAATTTCGAAACTTCCGAAATTCCAAGTTTTCCAACCATCGAATTTCTAAATTTTAAATTTCTTATGAATTTACGAAATGTTAAATTCTCAAGCTGTCACATTTACAAACTGCCAAGCCTTTGCTCGTCATGTCGAAAATTCAAATTTCCGAATTTCAAAATTCCGAGGTTTATTAAAACTCTCAAACTTTCAGTCTTCGAACCTTTCGAATCCTCGAATTGTTCCATTTCACAATCGAAGATCCTTCAAAGATAAAGATTAAAACGTATGACAGGATCAGTGTACGTGTTTTTACCAATTATTAGTATGCGCGAAGGCGTTACGTGGTCCAGGCAAATTCGTATCACGCTCCCACTCCTCTTACTATCAAACCGATATCTCTTCGACAACGATGCACAGAGATTGAAATTTCCATTACATCCTCCCCCTCCCCCCTCTCGTTTAAACATCGACAATATCATTAAAATCGACTTGCACGAAAAAGAAGAAATTAAATACGCGTTTCGATCGAAATCTAACGTACGAAATTTCTGCCGGTTGAAGAGGACGTTCTGAAGATTTGAGAAACTTGAAATTCACGCGAAAACTAGAAAATAATAAAAGAAGAACGATTAGAAAAGTACGATCGATAAAGGCGAATATAAATCGCGACGCGCAGTAGCGTGACGCGACTACGCGGAACCCCGTCCTCGAAACAGCACCAAATTCGGTCGACTCGCGAATGGAATTGGCAACCTACTGACACACTAATCGGCGCATCGACGAGCTCCGTCATGAAATCGCGTTCGCTCGAGGCCGAATTAGGCGACCGTGCAAAATGACTTGTTCTCGACTTGAAACCGTTCGCTCGATGACGCAATCCCGATACTTCTCCATCGGCCTAATTGCATTTCGTGTCGCAACCCTCTGTACTGGAAGGAATAGGTATTACGATCAACGTGAACGTTTGACCCGTCTTGTACGCGAACGAGAATCCATTGAGATTTGTAATCGTTAATTTCAAGTGGCGAATACGAGGTCTAACAAAGCTTATTTAGAATGCGCATACAGAAAGGACCATTTAAATTGTCGGCTTATGAATGATTCAACGCGTTGGTCATTTGTATACTTAGCAGATTCAAATTTATCTATTTTTCGTGTAACAAGTATTCTTCGAATCATCTTCTTCTTATCTTAATTACAATTTATACCGCTAATTCGTAAGGGAACGGAGAATTTGCTACGTTCCAGAGAATCGGACGGTTAAGAGATTCGACGATTCTCTTTCCAAGTGTTTCAAGGCTCTGCGATATTATAAATATCACGAGAATTTTCGTTTACTCGTTTCTTATTCGTTCAACTTACACGAACGCGAACCGTCGTTTGGAGGAAAAATTATAGACGGTAAGAACGATCGATAAATAATTCTGTCACGCCAAGTTCGATTATATCAACCCTTTCCCGGTTTTGCCTGCGAATAAAGTTTCATGCTTATTACAGAAACAAACGAAAAGCTTTTTAAACGCGTCATACATATGAATGAACGAATCACTGTGCCTTCGAAAATGAAAGAGCACGGCTAGCTGGGGCATTTTGAAACTAAGCAAGAAGGCGATACGGTTTTATACGATGGCTGCGAACATTCAACTGCCTCGCTGTCCGCAAGACGAGCGGCCTAGAGCCGCTAGACAAAACCAGCGACAGAACCGTTTAAGGAGACGCGGAGAAAAAACTCGCGGACGCGATGAAAGAATCGGATCGTCCCGAAAGGGAAATTCAGTCGTCGTCGATCGGATTCCAGAGCGCAACCATACGAAACGGACTGGATGCGCAGAAGAGACCAGTGGCCGAGTCGATCGACGCGCAACTGACTGAAAATCGGCTGGTGCTTGCACAGTGGTTATAAAAAAACGCGCGTGGAAAGGCCGGGGCCGACGATTTTAGAGGCCATTCAACGATCGCGATAGATCCGCCGGGATGAGTCAGAAAACGCATTATGTATTTATAGAGTTCTCTCTCTCTCTCTGCTCTTCTGTTTCTACCGTGGGACGATGTGAATCACGCGCGCCACCAGATGAAAAGTAAAAGAGAGAAAGAGAGCAATTTACGGTCGACCAGAGTGGCGAGAAATTTTACGCACGTCGTCTTCCGCTGCCTTTTTGCCCCCGCGTCCTCCTTTCGTACGAATTCCTTCCTTGTTACGTATCTGTTATGCGGCCGAGAGTTTTGGTTTCCGACGCGACAGAACCTGACCGAAAGTGGGTCTGTAATCGCGGCGTTGCGCGCTGCCCGGGGAAAGCTTACATGTGCAGCTTTCTTCAGGAGCTATAGCTCGCCAATCAAAGATCAGCCCCACGCCGTACAGCGATTTTTGATACAGCGAACTGCGGATGTTCGTGTATTTGTAGAAAATTTGATGCACCGAAGGTTTTACGAGATTAGATCGTACGAGATATAGAGAATTTGGTATTGGCTGCGATATTTCTTTTTAGTTTCTCTTTTCCTTTTCAGTTGTACGTATAAGAGCACGAATTCTCAGCAGCGTTCGCAGTCTATTTATTAGTTTGGTTAAAGTGGCAAGGTAAACGCGTTGAGAATAGTCTGGGTGGGATTGGAGATTATAAATGTACGTTGACTAATGTAATCTTCGTGAAAGAGATATGGATTTTCATTGCCAAGACAGAAGTTTGGGGAACTCTGAACAGAAATATGCACCCGAGGTTGTTGTTAGGATCATGAGACGTCAGCCCATTATAGTGGTACAAGAAGGATCGTTTCTTTTCTTCTTACAGTTCCAGGTTAATTTTAACCGATACGTACGGTATCTAATTACGTGGGATATTTAGAAAATAAAAAAAAGGTGGTTTGACAGAGCGTTATTTCGATGGTACCTTGCAAATGACACTTTCAAATGTTCGTACATGATCAGATCGATCAACGTGTTCGCTCGATGCTTCGATTTATGATCTCGTTGTATCTCTTTCACCATGTGTAAATCAGATTAGTCCATAGAAATTACAATCAATTAGAAAATAATAGACGCGTTTGCATTGTACCGCAATCTCTTAGACGAAGAAAGCTGCACGTAAAATTCACGAATGAAAAATAAATGAGATAGTATTTAAGAAAAGTACAGTTAAGGCATATGAGATTTCGAAATCGAAAAATAAAAGTTACGAAACGCGTACGTAATACGTCAAATGATACGCGAGAGAATGGACGATTTCGCGTTAAGCTTTGAACAACACTCATTACTGTCAATATACAAGGAATCGAATACGACGTTGGAAGGACAGGATGTTCTAATGGAAATATCAAAAATTCACCACTTCCATTTACGATTTCTTATCGCGTCGTTGCAATGCAGTTAAATAACGCGCGAAGTAAATCAATCGTCCAAAACAACCTTCCTTTTCTTCGGTTACACTTGGCTTCTTATTTGTTCTCCACTTAACGCAAGAGTATCGACGAAAAGAGAAATAAAAAAGAGGAAAAAATTACGTTCGACGGTGGGCGATGATCGAAAAAGATGCTTCTCCAAAAATCATGTCGTTGATAGAACAATCGTCCCATCCATCAAGGCGTTTACGTTTCTGACCATTTGTTTTCCTATTGTGAATACATTATAGCGATAAACGAATGTTTAGTAAAATGTATAAATTAGAGAAAAATTAGTAGCCGAAAACAACGTTTGTCGTATTTCTTTAAAGTCAACGAGTAATAAATTTTAATTATTCGCTTAATTTCAACCAATGGTACATGGTTAAAATTCAATAGGTACGTGACTCAATCGCTGCAATTTCCGAATAGGTTTATAAAAACCGTTCTTAGCTGATGTATGTTTAACACTTTGACGGCCGCTGTCGCGTAAACGTAATTTCGCTCCGACGTTTGTTGTCGGCTGCCATCACGTTTACGTGATTTCAGTCTCTTTTCTTTTTAATTTAATTGCCACTTATGCGTGAGGAAAATGATCGCTGCATGCGATAATGTTCTACCGAGGTGAAACGATTTATAAATGCGCTGGAAAGAGCGGCAATTTGTGGATCTAACGATCCAGTGAAAGCGAATGGTCAGAAAATGATTGTAATCCCGATTTCTGCAACTGTTAGGGACGATGGATAAATAAATTCGTACAATGCGTACGTATGCAAAGTAAATGAAGACAATACGATAAAGATTCGATAAACACGATAGATTCAATGGGATTTTCTCAACAAGTATTTTTCTACGATTATACGATAATGATTCACGGACCTGTTAAGAGACTATGCGGATAGTCTTGGAATAAAAAACTTTTCTGGCGCGTTCTGTTAGAAATTTTGTTACAATATATTTTGTGAATCGCGAAATTGTCTTACTCTTGCAGATGCAAATATTTCACCGCGCATATATTAGGCTTGTAAAATCAATCATATCGTATCGTGACAATAAATTAACAGGCAACACACATCATTTTTCCTGGTCACCCTATAATTAAATCGCATTCTGTCAAATATATGCATGTGAACATTGATGCATGCGCATGAAAATGAGTGCAGTCAGAATATACGTACTTTGTGTAGTAAAATAAAAAGAAGTATGACCATGCACGACAGGAAAGAATAATATTTGTTCAACGTTTTATTCAATATGTATGCAAATAAAACAGCCTTATACCGCCTGTGCAAACTAATATGTTTATTGATTCGAACGATATATTATAACTGTATATCGGTAATATAATTCAGTTAGCTCACCGCGATACGAATATTTTTCAAGGTATTTGCAAACGAACGATCCGATATGAATTAAATATCGGCATGCATCGACCAACCATCTGACGCAAATTCGCTTGAGTCCACGGATTTTTCGAATTCCATGAACAGCGCGTGTAAATTTTAGGCGTATGATTACGTTTCCGGGCCGCGGTCGTCGAAATGACGGAACTTCGACTCGCGACCATCAAAAATGAAATTGCAACTCGAGCCATCCTTGTTATTCTCTCGATTCCCTTTTCGCTATATTTGCAACAGGAAATGAAGATCAATCGAACGTTCGGCGCCTGTTATTAGATTAATTTCTATCTTATCTTTGAAGTAATGATATTTAAAACAAAATACCTTCATGAACGTACGAATACAGTTTCTGACTGAAAATCTATAAAACAGCTCTTTGTTTAAGATTGGTAATTAGGTTCGTGAATATTATGTACAGTAACCAACTAGTGTAGCAAAGTTACATTTCGTCAGTGGATTACGAAACGAATAATATTGCAATAGACTAAACATATTCAATGAGCAACTTAGTCTACAGTTCTTATATTCTCTGAAATTTATAAAATCACATGGTCCATCAGTTGTAATCTTGTGGATCAGTTGGAATCAGTTGGAGTATTTTGGACAGCAATATATCGCACCTCATTCCTCCATTTTGAACGAAAGAATCAAAATCTTCCTGAATCTACGAAAAAAGAGAAAAATTCCGAAAGCTTTTTAACCGAATATGATTATTATTTTACAACATAAAGTCAATCTAAAAAGAAACGTTACCGCTCAACTCGTACGAACGAAGAGTCTCTACTTTATTCGTTTTCAATTTCCTCTGAACTCTAGATTCATCGAACACTCCTTCTGACGATGTACCATTGACTGGAAAATATGAATCAGATTATACGCGCATGATCCACGAATAACCTGAGAACAGACAAGAGAGCAGCGTATGGCGAGCTTTGGTCTGGTTAGCAAATGGTTTACGGGGTGCTGTTATTGCAGATAAAAGTACGAAAATACCCCGCAGGGATCTTGATCCCTTCGATGAATGGGCTAGTAAACGGTCTGTTTGGAGTAGACGATCGCGTGGCGAAGCTCGCGCGAAGTAACGACAGTAGTAAACTCTAAGTAACCCGTGCGTCTAGCGTGTAGGTGCTTGTATCGGCTGAGAGTCGCAGAAGTTCCGTAATAAAGAAGTTCGATGGCTGCTCTGATCTTTCTCATTGTTGCTAATACTTTCCTTCCCTCGTGATCAGGCTTGTATCTCTGTAGCTGTGTGTTTTATTCCAGATTTATCTGTTTCTTATCTCATCATTGCGCGAACGATTGTCAAAGTATTATACAAGTGTATCCTTTTACTTCATTGAGTTAAACAATCGCACGTTTTACGGCTTCGTGTGAATTTTAAACAGGCTTGATGCTGTACCAGATGTTTATGGTTTAACATTGTCTCGGGCGAAAAGTTCGAAAAGCTCGATGCAATATTTATAAAAGGAATATTTCCTGATTCTTCCACGTGTGTTTGGCTAGCTGATAAGTCACTTAAAGAAACACCTTTTTGTAACAACGCGCGAAAATGAAAAGTGGGATACGTGGAAGAAAATGACGTTCTTTTCGAATGATCGTTGGTAATAGCATTCACGTTGGCAAAGTAATATCGACGATATAATTATCATCGTTCTGACGATTTGCGATTGTTTACCGACATGTCGGTACATTAGAATATCACATCGTATCGGTACTTGTATAAACAAGCAATTCAGTGATCGTTAAGTCTGTCGCCTTTTCCGAGTAAAATATCAATTATTAATTGCGTCTATTCTAGCGAAACTCAAACGCAGATCTGTTTGTAGAAAGTACACGCGATATCTACGTGTCTACATTTTTATTTGACAAATTTTTCTGTTGTCACTTGATTTGTCAACAAAATGAGAAATACGTTATAAGAGTATAAGAGTGTAACAGTATTAAAAATTCATTTTAAATTAATAGGTCGAGTGATTCGAAGGATCGTCAGCGAACCACAATATAAGAACATGGTGGGATTCTTTTAATCTATAAATATAAGGACATATATCTACATAAAGGATATTCATATAGCAGAACAAACATTTGTATACATATCATAAATAAGATAAAGAACCGTTCAATGTTGAAAGAAATACGAGATAATATCTTTTACTTTGCCTATCTTCTCTCGTAGAGCCAAACAATCTATGTACGAATGAAGTACTACAAAGCTGCGCATAAGTGAAGCATCTTGTAACACTATCGTATCCCTTTTCAACAATGAGAACTTGAACTAAACGTAGCCCAATACGTATAACAATAGAAGAGATCGCCATATAATCAATCAACAGCCTAAAATAACAGCATCGAACGTTATTATTTCCAATTTGAAAAAATTAAAAATCAAAAAGAAGTATGCCAATACGGTGTGTCAATCGAAATAACAGAAAAGTGTCTAGGAACAAGTCCACGCGACTGCTGGGTCAATTAACATTCAGTGTAGTTACATACATATGTATATCGAGCACACGGCTGCGTGCGCGCTGATCACGTGTCAAATTGCGTGCGCGTCGAACGCATCCCTGCCCACTACGATGCGATTGCTCGTCTAAATTGTGCCGCGTACTCAAATCGGCTTCATTCCGCATGCGACCGGCGATCCTTCGTACCCGCCGTGTCTCGCGCGATTATCGAGAGCAACGCCGATTGCCATGCACACGCGCACTGCGATTCGCTCCATTTTCGTCCTGTTCCCACGTATGGAGCGCGTGCATCGTGATCTCGAAGGGAATACGGAGAATTTGGAATTATTTTAAAACGTGTCTGAGAATGAGTAGATGCTGAGAGATTATATGAGTCTGCGATGAGCGGCTATCGTCATGAACGCGTCAAAGTGATCGTCGACTGTCGCGTTTAACTCTCTGCCAAGCCACGTGGTATATACGTATATTATGTATATACTTGTATGCTCTTTACATTTTATATTCTTTTTACTTTCTTTCATTGCGATTAGACTGTTACATAGACTTTTTGATATATCGTTTTATCGGCGATGAACAATTTTATAATAATTGTTAGCTTTATAGATTTTTGCATTGAAGTTAAAAGTTGCAAGAAACTACAATTTTTCTTTTTTTTTTTTCCTTTTATAAGCAGACAAAATTTTAATTACAGAATGTTAATCTTAGATTAATAAGTAGCGAAAAAGAAACGTTGGCAGTTAATTTTTGGTTAGTAAGGATTAGAGAAATTGTTTGTAACGGAGAATTAAGTTTAGATCTAAAGTAACTTATTTCTCGCGTCCGAGGATACGTCAATTATAACTTGACCCTCGTTTTTTCTCTGTATTCGAAGAAGATATAAATGCGAACAGGTTTTAATAAATGTAGTTCTTGTATTCGTAATCTGTTTCATTATCTATGAATATAATTAACATATATAAGATCTAGTTATATCAGACGTTATTCCCGTTTCTTGGGTTGATTCTTCCTGCGTCAGTTTTATTATTCGCATTTCTCAAAGACGATTACGATCTTTAAACAGTCTCTTTTAACTAATTTACAAAAGACCATTCTTCGTGTACTTTTACTCGCGAAAAAAAGAAAAAGGAAGCAGTTAAACGGGATAACGTGGAATTAAGTCGGCTTTGTGTTTCATTAGGGAGTCTATTAGAGACGCAAATCCTTTCGAGCAAATTTCGTCAGGCATTAACCGAAGAACATTGGCAAACTTTCGAAACGCTGAATACGCGATAATCCTCTTTCGAGCCGTGGTCGGTGGCTTATAATATTAACTGAACGTAGTCTTTGCGAATATTGTTTGAAATCAGAGATGAAAATGAAATCGCGGACGAGAGATCGTTTCCCTCCTATGAATATCTACGCGCAATAACGCGAACTTACACGATACAATATCCGTAAATGGCACGATGATCGTAAAGTAGAAAAATATTACACGGACTTCTAAAATGAAATTGTCTAAAATTTCAGGAACCTTAGTTCATCGACAATCGTATTAATCATTAATTAACCGAGTGTTGCTGGGAGGATTTTCAAAGAAAATTCATGGAACGCCACGCACAGAATAGCGATATAAATAAGTAACATAGAATTTGAATACAATATAAGGCTATAGACGTGGATCTTCTTATGTAGACTAATATTATTTGGAGAAACAGAGCACGCGCGTACAAACCTAACGCTATATAATACACAATGTTATCCATGTGCGTATTTCGTGCAAAAAGTTATTCGAGTTACCAAGAATAGAGCATTGAATATTTATAAAGTTCCTATAAAAAATGAACAATTATATAAACAGTTTTACCCGCTCTGCTAGCTCTGGTATTAAAGCTCATGTCCGGTGGCTCCGCTGTAATATTTATTATATTAATCAAACAAATGGAACGTTTTATGTAATAAATAGACTGTAAATGTTTATGCATTTATGAATAATTTGCATGTGCATAAAATACGAATTGCACGAAGTAGGCGAAGATACATAAAATATGAGAAGCATAATAGCCCGACAATTTAGCTGATACATTTCTTTATCCTTTGGTTATCTTCATTAAAATATAAATTTGCATAAAATCGTGCTCATTCTGGTATTAAAAATAGTAGACGATAAAAATGCCCATAAAATTGGCATGTTTGTGTTCGAACTCCTATAAATACATCCAATATATGCATAATCTGTTTATAATCGAATGCAATTTATCGAATATACAACGCTTACGTTCGATTCGACTGTTTCGTCGATGACCAATCTCACCAGCAATTACGCAATCGCTATACTCGTTCGACCACAAGGTATCGAAAGGAGAAATGGAAGAAACAGAGCTGGTCGTTTTCCGCTTAATCGTACCGTTTTTCGTTCCATTTAACGCTAGTGTTCCTCTACTTACCCAATTCCTTTTCGACAAATATCTTTTCATTGCTCTCGAACGCTCTTTCAGCCGCTTTCTAACCCAATTCCGTGCGTTATTTGCCGTACGACGTTGTATTAGGCAATTCCACGGCCGATACTGGGTCTAGGTCCTTTTCACCGAAGGAATACTAATTTGTTATGTCTAAGCCTGTCGAAAAGTCCATGTGTAATTTGTAAGCTGTCGAACATTTTGATAACTGTCGGATTTACATCTGTTCGGAAATATCTGCGTTTTCGAGTATTCAAGTTCGTATATCGCGTAGATGGTTTATTTACACGAAGATTATGTTATCGAAGAAAATGGATAAAACGTGTTTTAATCGCTGGTAATAAGGTAGCAACGAATAAGATTATAGCAAGTTCTAATCGCGTAAGTACCACCTTATTCATTAGGACTCTCTAAACTCTCACTGTGAACTTTATAGACTCTCACTTTAATGCTGTTTATAGCCTCCGAGATTTATCTGTATATTTATTATCTGTTGGGTATGCAATTACAGCGACAGCAAATTAGCAAAGCATTAGCAGAATCTAGTTTCGCTTTTAAAAATCCTTTTCTTGCGTTGTTTGCCAACTGTTACTAGATTACAATAAATTACCAATACGATAGTAAAATTCTACGTTATCAGTCTTCTTTAAGTAGCTATTACACATATATTTGCGAACTCAGTTTGTCAATTTCTACCGTATTTCGAACACAATACATAATAGTATCTCGATTCGCTAGAAAACCGTATCAGTTTCCAGAAAAACATATGTTTAACGTTAAATATTAGTATCTAGTCGTGTACCTCTCAATGCAGAACGTAAGCAGATTGAATCGTGAAAAATGGTCGTAATACGTATATTCCATTATTATCGTCACCACGTCAATGTCAATTCATCCAGCCGTTACTCTCTCGCGATTCGAAACCTTATCGCCAACTTTCTCTTTTCTACGTAAAATACCAATTCAAACTGCGAACTTGTAAAGGCGATAAATCTACCTGAAAAAAAGCACCGAATTAATTTTCGTATCCAGTACGTTCGTACGTCCATTCGTGAAACGACAGATCATTCTCGTTTGGTAACCAACTGATCGGCAACTGAAACCGTAACAGATGTTTCGCAGAGTGTTATACAAGCGACTTGCGAATCCGTAAACGACGCGCAGCGGTTGATGCTTTCTAAGCCGCGTTAATCGTCGAAAACGTTCGAGCCGAGCGAATACACCTTTTTAACGATCCGCGGTGCATTCCAGCTCGTCGTGAACTTTTTGACGTAAAAAATTTCGCAACCGATCGCGAGCTATCCGCGCACTGACGATTACGCAACGGTAGCCCCAGATCGAGGCGCGAGCAATTAGAAACTCCTCGACCGCTGTTCATCGGTGTTATCGGTTTATTAAAGCCGCGTTCACGGAATTTCGACGTTTCTCTGTGGCGTTTCGCAACTCGGCCGCGATTGCGACACGCGAAACGAACCTTCCCCACGGCTTCGATTCGCCGCCGATCGATCCTTGTTCGTTGGCAACGCGAGGAAACGATTCACGCCACCGCAATTAACTCGGCAAGAACTGTCCATTGACACGATATCGCATTGAAAGTCACATTTCTTATAGTCACGATACGAATTTAACGAGTTAGCTGGTGCGACCTGTTTGAAAACTTTGAAAAATCTACTGTACGTAAAATGTGTGGCAAAAAAGTAAACGACGACGAGTATACTCGTCAAAAACAGCTAACTGGTTGATACGACTCGATTATGTGAAACGTCTAAAAAGAGATTTCAAACGAAACGCTGTCATCGACGCGATGTTCGTCTTTGATGGATCATAGTCGCGTCTCATCGAAACGACGCCAAAGAACAGCTTCATTTTCGTGTTCCATGTTTTTTTCAAAAGGTTGCTATTCGCGTTTTTTCCCCACGTAATAGAAGAAGTTGCTGTTGACTACCGGTTTCCGTTCGAAGTGGTAAAGATCAAGGATAAACAAGAAACATATGGCAACAACTCGCCACAACGAACAAATTTTCCTGATTGTTTCATAACGCGTTTGCGTGTGGACTATTTGTCGTCGAGAAGAGAAGTCGCTTCGAAACCAGATCAAAATCCGAATGTTTCTCTAATCGCGTTGCTTCACCTTGGACAAGATAATGTTTCTTTTCTAGAACTTGATATTTGCTGTGTACTGTGTTGAACATGTGGCAACAGGAGGGGGCGAACATCGGTTTCTGGTTGTTGCTTCGGCGAGGACGCAGCTTTAGGAATTCGCGGTTGATGAAAAAAGAGACGAGGAAGAAAACGGGTAACACGGTGGTTTTCACGAAACCACGGTTCAGTATCGGAGGTTCTAGTTAGTAATTAGTTAGCGTGTGGCGCAAGGCGAATGGAACGAAAGGAGAAAATGTTCGCCTTGGTTTTTTTTTTTTTTGCGAGTTACCGTGGAGTTAGAACAGAGATGGTGATTATGGGTCTTCTCGTTTCTTCCGTTTTATGGCTTTGTATCGTATAGATGTAATCAGTTATTAACTATGATTGTTATTGAGACGAAGAATATTTCGTAAAATGCTGATACGTTATCGAGGAATATCGAATTATCATTTAAATCTTCTTTTAATAAATATAGAATATAGTTATTTAGGAAAGAAAGAGAAAAATTAAATTTTACTAAATATATCGATACGATTATTATTTAACAAACAATGCCATTTTATTATCGTGCAAAAAATAGATTCCAGTATCAAATAATCGAAACATCGTCGAAATCAAATTTCCGGGAATTTTTCTGAAATTTGTATTATTTCCAAGATAATAAGAAAGTGATTTTGGATGATCATTGTACGATTGCAGATAAATAATTTCAAATAATCTTAATAGCGGAAGCATACAAAATGGATCGTACACGTACGTGCTAGTTCAACGAGGTGTAACATAACAGTTTTTAAGACATAAGATTGTTTTAACGCATATCAGAAATAAAATTGAGTAACAGGTAGGGGGCTGATTTTTATGGATAAGATATTGGCTCAGTTATGAAAAAAAGTGAAACTTTTGCTTTTCTTTTCTTCCTGCATACGTATGCTCGTTCGTTAAAAGGATATACTATGCATTGCTCTTAGTACGAAGATTTCGTTACTAAGATTTTATAAATCGACCATATCTCGAACGTTACGTAAATTCGATGGAACTTTAAAATACAATCTTTCATTTTCTCAGAACTTCCTTTTCGCTTCGAAGATACTTCAACATATTTCGAAATCGCTATTACTGGCATTATAGCCCGACCTAGTTAATAGCATCGATGTAAACATCAACAAAATAATAAAATACTTCGTAATTACTGCTTATATAAGCCACGTAGAAGTCAAATTGATTAATTTCAGCTTCTTAACGCTTCTTAATTTCGCAACCAGTGTACACACATTGATCTCTATATCTATATATCTATAATAACGAATAATTGAAAGAGAAACTAAAGACGCGGAGAAAATGAAATACAATTTTTAAAACAATTTTTTAAATAATCCAGATAAGCGATTAGATCTTTAGAAATCAAATAATCGATTAAACCCTCGATGTTTCTTTCAAACGAAACGAGTAAACATTTTTCGATTTACACGGAAGGAAGCTTGCACAACCTCCCGTGAATTCGTCGACGAATAATTTCAAACGTTCCTATCTCGATCTTTCTGTCGCTTTTCCACCCCTGATTCTTCAGCTTCCTTCTTGCATAATCAATGGTCGACGTTCGCAAAGACGAACAACATTTAGCGAGCGTTTACGGTTTCGATTTATCACGAGAGTTGCGCAAGAGGATCGCAAAGATGATCGCATCACCTTTCTCTGGCATAGTGTCGTCTTTTTGAAACGTCCTCGTTAAAACCGCTAGAGTCTCATATATCGAGATGTTGCACCGCCGAGTGCACCCATACAAACAAACCTTTACGTCTAACGCGATTCTCCTAACGGTCGGATCATTCGTGGAAGGTTGTCATCCAGTGATCAAGTTGTAGCAGCAAGCTGTCGTTCGTGTAAACCGCCCCTAAAGGGCTTCGTAAGTCGGTCACATTAACGCCTACCATAGCGCCAGCAGCCAAATATCATTTTAATATGTTTGCTATGTCGTATTTAGCTGCTTGTGGTTTGAGTCAGATTTGCTACGCGCACGGTCGACGAAATGCGTAAACATACGAACAGATATTGTTAAAATACGTATTTTACGAAATTTTACGTACGAAATATATGAGTTATCTTTTTACATAAAATGTACTCGATTACAAACACGCGTATCTAACTGTACATTGTGAGTAGGTAAAAGTTATATTTGATATAACTCGTAGCCTTATGGTTGTGTAAAAAAAGACGTTTTAAACGAATTACGTCGTATTTCAAGAGACTCGTGTTCGAGTAGATGTAATTTAATTTTTGTACATCTTATATTTCCTAAGATATCGAGTGAGACGAGTGACATTGGGGTTTCCCGAAGCTAGTACACACTTTTTAAAAATGTTGGTAAAGACTGTAAACCGATAAAAAGAGAAATTCTGTTGGGGCCTGTAACATTGGTCACGAGTTGTCGTTGAACATCGGAATCAGACGAAATATCGTAATTGTGTCGGTTACTTTTAATTTTGATTAATTTTCGTTTAGTTGGCGTATCGAAAGTTTTCGTCGTTCGGTTGCTTACGTTGTTCCAAAAGGAGAGGAAAAGGGAGAAAAAAAAAGAAAAGACAGGAAACGAAACGAAGGCAGGTAATGAGATTCGTTGGAGAGTCAGACGTGATATTTATAAATTAGACGAGAAAGCAGCCACGTTACCCGGGACTTCCTTAAATCCTTAACTTGGCGACGAATTTTATATGTCGCGTGTCGTAACGCTCGCTTTCACTTAACGCGATTTAATTCGCGTATGTACTTTCAAGTGTACCACGACGCTCTCTATCTCCGATTGTATCATTTCTCTGCCTTCGATCGTTCGATTATGCGCGCGTGCGAGGTAATATCCGGCGATTGGATCAAGTTCAATATGTGTACACCCCGTGATAAAGAGATAGCAGCGTAGCTTTCAAATTTAACGTTTCCACAGCTGTTACGTAATAAATGCATTGAATTTTGGTGTTCGATGATTCTTGATGCGTGATACGATCTGTTAGCATAAAAATTTGTACGATAGAGCGTTGTTTCTTTAGCTGTACTCTTGTAAACGGTTTTACTCGTTTGACAGTGAATTTAATTTTATCGTGGAAGCGATAAGAGACAGGTTGAAATTAGAACGACGCTATCAAACGTCATTGGCGATGGTGGGGGTACAAGAATGGGCCATCGGTAACTCAGCGTTTTACATGTACGCGTGTCTCTATGTATTTACACAGCGTTACTTTCACTTGGCGCGATTCATTTTCTGTAGCGTGATGCGCATGCGCGCACGAAACTCATTTAACTAACGCTTAAGGGTGCGTTTCCATCTCCACGTTGAACAATCGCGAACAAGTGTACGTATAATATTTCGTTCTTAGGAAAAAGATATTTTTCGATTGTGGTGTCAATGGTTATTTCCAAGTAGCTAATTTTTGTTCAGCCGATTTTGAATAAGCTCAAAGCTTATTGCTAGAAGAGAAGCGATAAAAACTAACCTTTTTAAGAATCGGAAAATTGCAGATTGAAAGTAACTATTTCGTCAATTATTAATCTCGTATAAATCAAACTTCTTTATTCATCCTCTTGAGAATATTACCTTGTGGTAATATAATTTTTAAAATCGACTCAATAAAGTCTCTACTACTCGCGTACAAATTTCGTGTATATCGAGATTTCAAGAGGAACAACGATTCCCTTAAGCAAATAAATATTCCGGTCGTATTCTTTTATCGTATCGAAACTGTAGTTGATTGTACACGGAAACAAAGATGATGATATTCTTATTTCTCCAAATACGAAGAAGTTTGTTTCGCAGAAAACGATAGCGCAATTCTTTGAAAACGTTTGTACGCGTTTGCATGGAAATTTCACGGGAGACGCTTTAATCGAGCAAAAAGTTTTGTCAACTCGACGACGTTAACCTCTTTCTTTCTTTTCGATTAGATTCTCCTCGCTAAAATCTATTTTCTACGTTCGTAACGACGACATCCGCCTATGAGCGTGATTCGAAAATAGAGAAACCGAATTCGAGGATTCGACGAACGTTGTCGCGTCGGCATGCGACGCGTCGCGCCAGTGGAAACGAAGCTTAACGTTAATTAACGACGTAACGCGCGTTTCGATCGAAGCCGAGAGATTTCGAACGGGGAAACGTAGAAAGGAGGCGCGAAAACGCGCGACGATGAAGTCATCGTGGAACGTTAAGTAAAAGCGTGCGCGCTTTTGCCTCACGTGTGCTGCACGCAGCGAAAAAGAAACGAACGTGCAACTTATACACGACCGACCTTGTGCCAAATGTCGTTTCATCCTCAGTCAGGGACGCCTGATCACCGATTGGTTATTACGTATATCGCCTTTTCTTTTTTCCTTGTTTGTTCGTGCGAAACACGACGGTCTTGAAACTAGCCGTTTTATTGCTAATTCTTTCGCATGATTTTGCCAATTTAAAAACATACGCAAGTAACCAGCGGTAACATTTTTTCGGTCTTTCGAACGATTTTGGTCATCCGAGAGTAAATTTGGTTTTTTAAATACGTAGTACATAATTTAGTATAGAAATGATATCTTCGCTTTTATTTTTGTGATTTTAATGTAACCAATGAACCGCGCCCACGTCTTTAGTATTTTAGATTCTGTTTGACAAATTCGTGTGTTTCAGAAGTTCTATCGTCTTCCTAGCGTTTTTCCAAGTCGTTAACAATTCCTTCGTGTCCATTCTGTCCCCTACCGTTCTCCTGATATTCGGCTGTGCTAAAATTAAAGCAGAATTAATAGTTCTGGGATATTTGTTCTTAAATTCAAACGAGACAGCGAGGAATGATACTGCTAGAATCTAAATTTAAAATTTAAAGTCTAGAATTTAGTATCTAAACAGGATTAATCGAAGATAAGGATAAGAAGGCTTTGTACGTGGAATTAGACAGTTAGCTTTAATTTAAGCGAAAGAGCGTGGATAATAGATGGATCCTTTAATCGGATCCTTTCGCCACTGATCGTAATAATAATTTTTATTAATAAAATCTCCAATAGCAAAACAATTTTTGTAATATAATCTACGTAAGAGGATATCGTGAAAAAGTTGTTTAAAAGCGTAAGGAAGGATCAACGAAACTTAAACCGTAAAAAATGTTCTGTTTTAGATGCCCGAAATTAACATTCTATACGTTCTTCAAGCAGTCTCGAAAGTTTTCAAATAGATAAACGATTTCGTTGTCAGGAACGGAAATCAAGTAGAAGAGGAGAAAATTGTCGATTATGCGGGGCATTGACGCCATGACCTCATACTTGGAGTATTTTCACCATAAATATAGTATTCCAGAGGTTGTTCTCCGGGATTATTGCGTTGTTAATGTCGCTTTTGGAAAAGAAAGTTAGATACCATTCACTTTTTAAATGTTCGTTAAAATTCTGATTACGTTAAAATTATCGGGGGATATTTTTAACATTCGTGACTCATTCTATCTTCCACAGACTAATAGCTCTTTCGACATCGGCTATATTTTTCCATAGATATTTGAACGTTTCATTAATCGCAGTTGAATTCTTTGGACGCTTAGCTCAGCGTCATGCTGTGCTCAGACTTCTAACTTCTTCCAAAAATTGCTACACGAAAGCATGATTTTACCTGAGACATCAAGGTCTCTAGCGTTCGCCATGACAAAACGGATCGAGAAAGAGAAAAATCCAGCGTACACGATTCACCTGTGCGTATGACGACGCGCGTGAATTTATAACTCGGCGGAAAGCGTAGAAGCCTCTCAGCTCTTATTTCATACGGGCGACTCGCGAGCACGTACGTCGCCTCGTGCGAGGTAAAGCTACGCGCGAGCAAGACCTACGCAGTACCACGTGCCTCCGTATTTCATCGAGTTTTCGTTATTCAATTGCGTCACGTGCTACCCATGGAGCCTTTGACTCGGTTCTAAGCCGCCACGAGATGAAACGAGAATATTCTCGTGTCCTTCTATCTTCGGAATCTAAGCTGTGTTTAGATTGTAGGCTGTAGATCGATAGAGAACCGGTAGTTTCATTTCGTGGCGAATGTCCGACAGGATGTTGAAAACCTTCAACCTTCAGAGACCAACCGCTGTCTGTTACTGTTAAACAAAATTGAATTAAAAGACGGAGCAAATATGGTAGAACTATAGCGTACGGCGATAGTATGGAATGCAGGTATCGAAACAATGAAAAAAGTCGGTGTACAAAAATATCGTTTGACATTTAATCTTCAAGTTAGAAACGATTCAATGTCACGATAGAGATACACCGATAAAACTGCGTAGAATCAATGAATCGGACGACGAATCTTTCTCTCTGTTTCACGCATATTTCACGCTTCTTACTCTGATCTCAGGAGATCGCCCTTTATCCATTGAGAAGTAGAAGTAAAAGGTGAGACAAAATAAATGCTACAAGGCTAAACACAAGCCTCCCTTCGCATAGTTTGTAGAAAATCGTAGAAATTGCCAAAAATTCACAGCAGTAGATTCGTAAAATCTCTACGAAGAGCTACAGGAATTCGTCGTTTCGGCTATTCTGATAATTCCACGTGGTTGTTAACGATATCAGTTGATAATTACCGACCAAGAATAAGAACTAATAAAATTAGTAGAATATTCAGTTAGCGTCTATTAGCGTCCAAGGTGGCCGTCGACTTGTCTTTGACTAAAAAGCCGAAGATCCCGCTTTTATCCTTCTTATTTCCTCGTTTTTTATCTTCTTTTCGCTTACATTTTTTATTCATGCTTATACGCACCTGACATCGGCGGAACAGTGAAAGCCACTCTCATCGTCGTTCGATCCAAGATACATCGCGTCTATCGTAAAGCCCCTCCTCTCTCTTCATTGAACTTATTTCCGAAATTGCGTTATTCGGGTCAAACGTGAACTGTACGTCCAAAAGAAGCTTATTTTTATTCCGCTTCGAGCGAGTCTCTTATTTCTTCCTTTTCCCTAATTTCCCTTTTCATTTATTTATTTATCTTATCGTTGTTGCTCTTGTTTTTCTTACTTCGTCTCGTTGTTTTTGATTCGCGTGGAAAGGAGCTCGAGCTTATAGCATTCGCCTGGAGACGCTCGAAGGCCCGTTCTCGTCGACGAAATTGTCAGAAAAGTTCAGTTCAATTAGCCCGTGATTTTCTCGATGCTAAAACACGACCCGTCGTAACTTTCAGTCAGTTTCTCGTTAAGTTTGTCGAGTACGTAATGCTTCATGGCTGGAGGAAATTGCTTATAGACGCTTTTAACGGCTCTCTTGTTTTGCTCTCCTGAACCGTGGTGTATTTTCATTTTTCTACCTTACGTTATTTCACGAGAATATTATCGTACGTATTATCGCGTAAATTATTTCCTAATATTTGTAAATTATCGAATAAATTATTTTGCACGCCGGTTAGATTAACTACGAGATTTCTGCGATGTACTGCTACCGTTGACGGCTATTAAAGTTCGTTTTCAAGAAGGTTAAAACATAATCGGAACTACGAGCGTAGAGATTTAATTCTCCGTTACAAAGGAACGGGCGCTGTATTAAATGGAGTGTGTGTTGAGTGTAAAAATACGCACAATGGTCTTGGAGGTGTAGTTATTTCAAGGAACGAACCGTGCCTCGTGATACGTGAAAGCTTATTTTTATCTTTTCTGAATTCGCGGAAATAGCGGAGCGAAACGAAGCAACAAAAATTCCAATTATGATTCCATTTAGAGTGCAAGTATCGTCTTTCTGGCGTCTAATTTAATCATTCGATTCGATGGAATGGAATTCAGCCAAAACTCGATAGCTTTTTCGTTTAACTATTTCCTGTCAGCATTTATCAACTTCAATTACCGACAAAGACGATGTAACTCCGGAAAATTAACATTTAATCAAATAAATGGACACGTATATCGTGTCTTCTAAAGTATTCAGTTTCTCGTCAGAAGAAAAGTTACGCTAATATTGAAATAACCGACGAACTATTTGTGTATATTTCGGTGGAAAGCTACACCTTTTCTATCGATCGACTTACAATTTTCTTCCGAAACCCTGCCATTTAATCTCCAACAAAGGGTGACATTTGTCCCGATTCATCGTCTTTCTTTATCAAAAATTCTTTTTATCAAAAATCCATAATTAATAGCATCCTTTTCCAAAGTCACCAAATATGTATGTAACAGGTACAGAGGTAATATGTAAGGACGATCATCGAAACCATCGAAACTTTCCGAGCTGAACCGGATAGAGTATCGATCTTGGGATAACAATCCCAATGGAATATCAATGTTTTCCACGAGTGAAATAAAACGACCGTACGACACGATACCTTTGAAAATAATACCTTGTGCAAAACTCTTGGCATTACGGCTACCACTCTTTCCCCTCGTTCTTCTTCTGTAAAGTCATTAACAGTGTCATCAAGGCTTAACGAGACGCAGCAACAAAGCGTGGCGCGAGTTTATGAACAAAAGGCAGCTCCGATTGATGTTCCCTTTCATGTTTTGCCGTGAGTGGGCATGCAGCGCGAAAGGAAAGGTCAAAGAATTTTCTGAAAGGACTCGCGAACGCATGGTCGCGTCGTCGACGACTGCTTGCTGCTTCATCGTCATTTATTCGCTCGAAAGCGAGGTACCATTCACGAATCTGATGCGATGCGTCGTTAAACGCCGAAAGACATTTTAAGCGGGTACACCAGCTTAACTGTTTCAAAAATTTCAACTTTTTCTTTCTAATTTTCTCATAGTCTTAGAATATTATTCTACTGTTTCGTATGACTCTATATAGTCCATAGAAATTGCGCTAAAATGGTTTATCAGAGTTCAAATTCCTGACGAAGTTACAGGGACAGACGCGTTCAGGTTCAGATCTTTTGGAAACTATGTTTCTTGACTTGTTCGCTGCGAAATCTTCCGAACTACGTATCCCATTTTCTTTGAATTTTCAACGTGTTTTGCAACGTAGGATTTCCATCGTATCCCGATTGTTTGATTCTTTTCAAACGTTTAGAGTCGATTAATTGTTGCTAAAAAGAATTAAAAACTTCCTTTTTCCTCGGTGTGTTGCCATGTGGTTTTAGGTGGTCGTCAGGTTATCAAGTTACATGGATATCACACGAAAATATTAAACTTTTCATCGTAGTAATCATTTATGGAAAACAATTTCACGTAATTGCCTAAATTCGCTGCTAAGAGACTGCTATCTCCTCCGCGTTTTTGCATATGTGATGCAATCGCTGTAACGTACATTCCTGTCGATCGATTCCACTCTATAAATGTACAGATGACGCGGCCACCTACGAGTTTTCGTTCAACAGTGGATCACTGCACTGTTTTGGCCTCCGCACGCGAAACGGCCATCGCCGTATGGAATGTAATTAAATACCTTTAGCTCGAATTTACGTTTCAGATTTAATCTTCTTGTTTAATCGTGGTTTCTTGGTAATGAGTGTCTCGAACATTTTACGTTATCTTTTATCTCGTTTTATTTTCTCATTCATGATCATTTCTTTCATTTTACGGTTATTTTTAGCGTGGAAATTCTTTTGTTAAGCAGTTTTGTCTTCTCTTGGTCCTTTAATCGTTTCCTTCTATGAAGCGGTTTTTATTTCTCGAAATTCCGTTAGTCGGAGTTTTTTTTTACAAAGACCTCATATTTAAAGTTACGTCACTGAATTTTTGTCGATTAAAGATAGCTTCAATTTGTGAAAGTTAAAAATGCTGATAATAACTTGTTCAGAGTCTCCTAACTTACGCCTTCCATCTCTTTGTCTGATCCATATCTTCTTCCTTTTTTGTCAAGCGTTCCACGTCTCCTTCATTTTTCTTTATTAACACTCGCTTGTACGAAAATTTGCAAATCCTTCGTAAAATAAACGCTCTGTTACGAATAAAGAATCAGCCAACGAAACAATCCATCCTTCGGCACATGCAGCACGATTCATTGGAAACCGGAATAGTGGAAAACGAATTGCACATACCGATGATGCTAATGCAGTATTCCAGCATTCTCCAAATTTTCCTCTCATAAAACAAAACGCACCCCCTCGCGATTAGAGAAAGGCGACCGCGAGGACACCAGTCCCCCAACCAACGATCCTCAGCGCAACATTTAAAGCTCCCAAACAAAGTGGAATAATCGAGCGCGATGCTCGAAATGCCAATCGATCGTTCGTAGATTCTCTGGATTTTCCACGCGTGAAACGATAGAGTACACGAGGATTCCGTTCGAGCTGGCGTATCGATACCAAAATTCGCCGCGTTGAAACGTGAATCGTGGGATTTGATAAAACCGCGTTCGCACAGCGCGATTCCACGTTTGAGGGAATGCAACGTATGCGGCTGCTGAACGATTCTGTTCTCGGCTGGTCGTGGCTTTAAGCACCAAAATAATTCGAAGCCAACAGCTCGAATAGGTGGGCGAGTTGGCAAACAGATCGAAAGGTAATCGCGCGAATCGCAAGGCCCCGATGCAACCGATGCGAAGCGATTGCGATTTTGTAAAGGCGACACCATACCGTTCGGTAGCCTTACGTTTCGAACAGATCACGTTGACGAATTATCCGCTTCTGTGTGCATTGAATTACTACGGCCATAAATCTAGCGAATTGCAGAGCGTGTCACGACGATGTCGTATCGCTCGTGTGCATCGGGTCTGACTGACGTCGTTGAAATTAGTCTCTGCGTTTATGACAGAAACCATAGTCTTAGGAAGAAGGTGGACATCCCGAACCCATGATCGTTGTTAGACAATTTTTTATATTTCTTTATCTTGGTTATGGAACGTTGAACTTAGCTTAGATGTGACTTTAGATAAAAAAAGAAAAATCATCTCGCGTTGTTAGGGTCGTTAATGTCTTGGATGAACTCTATGCAGACTCTGTCCGAAGAATTCCTACTTCCTTATACATTACGTTTGTATATTTACGATATAAGATACTGGAATGAAGCTTAATTAAAATGAAATTTTCAATTTTAGGGTTAAAGAGGTTTCTAAGTAACGAGAGATCTACAGATAATCGGTTAAGACACACTGTAGCATTTTCATTACCTCAGTCGGTCCTCTTAGATTAGGAACTGGAGATTACTTCTTTTTATTCGTAGTCTTCCTCAATTTTCTATAATAGTAGGATTTCCAGTATCCTTTGTGCATCTTCTGAATATTTCAAAACATTACTAAAACAAGAACAAATTAATCTGGTAAATTAAACCATCTGGATTGCCCCTCTTGTAATTTATATCTATTCTATAATCCGTTAACACGGATATCTCTTTGATTAAAAAAGAAGTAAAATTTTCATTCGAATACAAGTATCGTCGTATATAATATTCAATCTAGTGTATCGATGGTAGAACTTAGGGAATTCTATCTTAATGAATTTATCTGAACGAATACTTGGTTCCTCAGCTTCTTGAGAAACCTGCATAAAAAGTGTCATCTTCGAATTAGCGAAAAAAAAAAAAAAAAAATAACAATTTGCAATACAATTAAACCGCGCCAAATTGTTACATCTATTTCCATCCATCGAATCGCAACCTTGTCGTATAATACGAAAGCGCAACTCCGTTTGTTCGCATATACATTTGCAACAAAATACGATAATGCAACATTAATAAAGCTACAATTTACATAGCGCGAAATATTGTTTGGCGAAGTTGCATGTCGTGTTCACGTGTCTCGAGCGTACATTTATAACTGCTGTTTTAATAAGATGCATTGCAACAGGACCTTATCGCGATTACATACACGACTTTTAGCTCGAATCGTTTAACGGTGGTATGACGTTGTATGTTGTAGAGCGAGATGCCGTATCGAGCAGGATTTATTTGAAGAAAACTAACGATATACGTAAAATTTTCATACGAATGCAATATATTGGATAAATTATACAGCGCTCGACGATATCGTAACTACTTTATTACAATATAGTTTTTCTAGTCAATTTATCTGACATCTTGATCGATGATCCAGCTGGAGATTACTACAATCTTTAAATTACTTTTATCGTCGTTATTTTTCGATTAGTAAAGTCATATCCATTTAGCTATATTTACTTTAATCTCACGGTGAGATTGTTTCTACCGAATTTTACAGAATTCTTTTCGCTTTGAATTTCTTAACTTCTCCTTATATTTGGTCGTATTCATAGTCGTAAAAAAAAAAAAAAAAAGAAAAGAAGAATGTTATGGCTATCCAGACTGTGATTCTTGGGCTTCCCTTCTACAGTCTGAAATCGCTACCGTGATTATCGCCTTTTTATCGAGATTCTGATAACGTAGATCACTCGAGGCGGTTCTTTGTCAGCTACATCGAATACAAGCGTCGTTCTCGCGTACAAAGGGATTTGTACAAAGGAAAATGGATTCATTCCTTTGAAAGTGTGCGCATTTCGTACGCTTGCTCTTTTAAATATGGAATTTGATATTTGTTGACACACGCACGCACACACACACACAAAGAGAAGAATATAACACCGTGGTGTATTCGATTAATCTCAAAAAGTGATTGAATTTCAATCCATGCCATTAAAAGTTGCGTTAACGCAATATGTATTTCATTGGCAATTTCTTTATCTTTCGACTAATTGTCTAATTACACATATTGAATTTACATTGCGATCATGAAAAGGAATTTCAAAAATTTCTTCGATATTTTCTTTTCGTTGCTATCCCTTTCTACATCTACATCCTATCATTGGGTGAAGGTATTTTATAATACCGTAATAAACAATCTTATATACATAATAAATTGCCGCGATGTATTCGTTGTTCTAATACAGTTTTTGTAATCCTAAAAAGCAATAATTTATTTTATTCGCAATTTTATAATAATATTACTCGACCCTCGCACGTTATTTCACTGCTGGCTCAATGTGTAATATAATTGTTAATAAATTAATCGGTCGGGATCATTTCTGATACTTTGACATTGCTGGATATTTATCGCATAGATAAATAAATATGCTTTGGCAATTGTTGTATCGTTTTGTTGTATCGTATTGTTTCGTATTCGTTCGTGTTTTTTATCTTTTCATTGGACTTTAAATTCTACGACAACGACACGTACCTTGTGTATACTCTAGCCTGCACGTACGTCTGGCTTCCGACCTAGACCTCGATAAATGTGATACTCGTCATTTCAATTTCAAATTTCAAGGAGTAGAGCTTGGTCTACGGTTTTACCTGTTCGTTGAAACAATTTTGAACGGACTTTGTCGAGATTCGAATATTTAATAGCCTCGTCCTACAGCCGATTCGGAAAGCAAATAAAAATACAAAATAACAAAGAGAAATCGAAATACTACGCGTTTCTTTTTCTAATACTCTTGTAGCTATTTTAATGGCAACATCGTGCCAAACATTTGAGAATTTCAGAGAAATGGAATAATCTCGGAACTTTGTATTCTCTTAATCTTCTGCAAATATTTACAAGATAAAGCTATACAATATGTTGCATCAGCATGTAGATAAAAACTTCGAAAATTAAAAGTAAATTTGAAGATTAAAAAAAGAAGGATTAAAAGACAAGTGCGATGCAAGTCGATTTGTATAGCTATGTTTGTTTGTCATAAAGGAATGATATGAGAATGATTGTAATCAACATTCGTCGCAGAAAATATCCCGTGACGAGTAAAGAGACGACGCGACGGTCGTCCTTCGAGTAGTGAAATTTAAACGAACAGCTTTGCTCCCTTCACGAAACTTTCATTCGCATTCTCGTGCGGTTCAACCTTTCGTTTAAGAGGAAAGAAGAGAAGGGGGATCCTTCGTGTCCTCGATATGTGAATATCCGTGAGAGAAGTTTCCTTCCTCCTCGAAGATTACGATCACTCGTCTCACGTCGTCATTTTCTCTCTACCCCGTTTCTTTTTATATACCGATTTCATCCGATCGACGACCCACGATTTAACGTACCTACGTGTCTTATCAAATTTCCTTTTCGAATCTTGTATTTGAAATTCTCGTATCAAATTTGCATCGCTATCATTTGATGTTTTCTACAAGGCGTATAACAGTCAAGTCCATCGGGGTTAATATTCGAAAAATTAATCAAAGAAAGGCGGATCATGTATTTTAGTCAGTGCTGGATCAAAGAGTATAGTGGCCCGAGACTATTGAAGCAGCGTAGGACCACTTTATGTAAAAAGTTATTTTCAAAAATTAGCTATTTATTTGCAAATTTTTGTTTGTAGAAACTTCCTATGTCTCTCTGTTTTAGGACACTCTCTCTTTTAATCTAAACTTAAGAAGCTTTAGAAACTGCGTACACGTATACACGTGTCCTACCTATACCCTACGTTCCTGTTACTTGTCTTCATTTTGATTTTAAATAATTTCTGTATCTTAAGATTTTCGCGATCTTCTTCTTTCCCCGTTATTTCTTACGCTAGCTTTTACTCTTGTTAAATCACGTTCATCAAATGTGAACATTGGAACTTCAGTATCATTCTACACGTTGCTAATTTTGAAAATCCTCAAGATTCATCTGTCGTATCAACTTTCATTTGTTAGCTAGATAAGATAATAGGATCAATCGCTTATTACTCAAAACTCAAACGACATTTACAAACGTAACAATAAAATTACCTTGCTAAGAATCATTCTATTAACTCTACCACTGCTGCCACTAACTTTCGATACATCCGCCATTAACATATCAGCGAATGACAGTCGGCGGACAAAAACTTTTTTTTGAACTCTCCAAGATCAACATGCATCGAGTCGTGTGAACTAAAAATGTCGTAATTCCGTAATACTTGGTAAACATACGCATTAATCGTTTCGTCATTTGCTATCGCTTCGGAGACCGGTTTTTGGTGGCTGGGTAAAGAAAATCGACAAAAAGAATATATATATAGAGTAAGGAAAGAAGAAAAATAAACAAGTATATCGTGGAAACCGAGACGATGTGGTTACATTATCGAAAGCGAATAATATCGCTTGAACTCGTTTGCACGGTCATGTCATACCGACAAACGTTTCGCAACGGTTACCATCCGCTTGGTTGGTTAAATTTTCGGGACGAGTTTTCGCGTTCTGCGCATGCGTGATACCGGTCAGCCTTTTACGCTCGAGTTTCGTATCTACGAATCGTTCTTCCAACGATTTCATCCGCGAAGGTTGCCCTCCTTCGTTGTGCATAGTTGTTCGGTCATAGACGTAATTACAGATACACTTGCGACTACTATGTAACACGATAAACGTTCTCTTAAAGAGAAATTAAAATATATCGAAGAAAAATTAAAGATTCTAAATTATAAAACATCGTTTCGTTTTTGCTGAAAAAAGAGGAATCTAGACAGGGATCGTTTCTCCTCTATGTCCTTCAACTTGCGAGTTAATTGTCAGGTTGAACGCGTTATCCGAAAAGTAATCGATCCGCTGACCGATTTACTTCCAAATGTCAAGAGGCGTTCCGCGCGCAGCGAGAGAAAAAAAGAAAGGATTTCGTAGGAATCGAGGAAGAGAAAGGAACAGCCAGGGGTGAAATGGGGTAGGGGTAGAGGAGTGGGAGACGCGCAGGGGCAGAGGTACAACCATGGGCGTTGCGAAATAGTCGGTCGTGCTCGACTGACTTTCGATGAAATTCAATCGGGGAAAAAGCTGCGCAGATCTCTCGTGTGCATGTACCGACGGAGGAGAAGTTAATTCTCGAAAGCATGGAAACCGGGTTTCTTATCTGGCGGTTGTGAATACATCGCGTGAATGAGTCGGGTATAAAAATCAACTATAGAAAGTAAAATATCTAAATATAAAAAATATCTAAATCGTGTATCATAAATGTGTTAAGGCAAGTTACTTTATCGCACAATATAGCAAAAAACAGGCACCGTTTTGTACTTGTTCTAGTTTTTATACTTTCCTTTAAATGATTCGAATTCTACTAAATCCACTTTAGGCTTACATTTATTTGTATTGGTTAAAAGGGAATGGATTCCTGATCTCGTTTTCGTCATAGGTCTGAATACGGATAAATGTGTCTGCTCTCTGTCATCGTCATCGCGATGCAAATAGTCCTTATAGCACGAATCCGACAACATATAGACTCGTAGTTGTCGATGTATGTACGTTGTTCCCGTACCAAAGGAGACTTCTGTTACCATAAACGTCAGAATGTTTCCGCGAACGGATTTGCACGAGCTTCATGCCGGGCCATTTGCCATTTCCACGTTCGATGCACACCGGATACGATAATGTTCATCGCATCCTCCGCTGCATATCTGAAACAAAATTTCACCGCAGTAACCTCTATACGGTTCTATTCGCTTTTATACTACAACCCGTTTACACGAATTTTAATCGTACGATTCATCCTTGATACGAAGCAAAGGAATTTTTTTCCATCGACTACCGTTTTGCCGACCGTTATTTACGAGTCATCGCGCAACTGACAAAATATTATTGCGAAACATCTCGTTCTGAACGACGTCGAACCACGAAGTGCTGGCGTAGTACTTTGTCAGAATGATACTTTTATACGTTATAGTATCTCGAAATAGCTTAGGTATCTTCGAGACGATACTGTACGATGCTCGATCGACCCTGGAAACGTGATTATTAATTGATGAGCGTGTCTGATGACCTCGTGACACATGGGAAATCTTCAAGCGAGACTGCAGTTAGTAGCAGATGTATGGAATTTTTTATAGGAGAATGGAATCTTAATTTTGTGGAATTTGATAGTAAACGAAAAAGGACCTGTTTTGATAATAGTATCATCATTGGATAAAGGCAATCTTTGAATAATCTGAATTACTGCTTATATTGCTGATATTTACCACTGCCTTAAGGAAAGTTCCTATAAATATGTGAACAAAAAATGATCTTGTAGTATGTGATTATAATTTGCTAATCGTTACAAATTAATGAACTTGTATTCGTTACGAAGACAAAATATTTATTGATGTGTTCTATCCATTAACGCTTTCGTTATACAGAGGCTTCTAATTAGATTTACGATGTTGGTAATCATATGTAAAAATAAACACTTTAGTTCTATGAATACAATTACCATCTATTACCGACAGTGT
Organism: Bombus affinis; assembly: GCF_024516045.1. NCBI lineage: Eukaryota > Metazoa > Arthropoda > Insecta > Hymenoptera > Apidae > Bombus > Bombus affinis. Next base: position 15,713,216 of record NC_066347.1, read on the forward strand.
TCATTACCTACCGATACTGCAAACATCATTCATGAAACAAAACAACGCATAGCTAATCAATAAGCATTTCGTTAGAGACTAAAATTGAAATTACCAAAATTGTTTCCTGTTGAGGTTTTATCTCGGAATAGAGAGAGAAATTCGTGGGTCTATGGGTACTTGTATAATTACGAAAAAACTGATCTATCTGTACCTCGCTGCGCCATCTGTTTCTAGAAAAGACTATGAGGCTGAGAGGCCCTTCAAACTGATACAGTGTTAAACAATACGCAGTGGCTTCTGGGACTAAGAACATTGAACACTTGAGAAGATGTGAAGTTTTCCTTGAAGTGAGACTCACTTCGACATTTTCAATTCTTACTCCGACTATTACTATCTGTATCTATTACTATAATATATTCTATCAATCAAGTTCAACTTAACGTTCGCAATTTCGAAGATACCGTAGCTCGCAAAGTATGCGAGCACCTAACCTAACAAATTCTTATGGATATGTTATGCGCGTGATACAAAACATCTTGAAATGTTATTAAGTGAAACACGACCAATCATGACTATATCAATCCGAAGACGTACGTAGGGTGGAGAGGTCATAACACGTATCTCGGAAATATATTTAGCAAAAAATTACTACGTGATAGTAATATAATAGTGGCCTTAAATGTACAATACTGTTCAAATAACTTGCCAAGTTTATACTGGCAATAAATAATTCGTAACTCCTGCATACATTTTCAGATTGCTTTCGAATTTTACCAATAAATCTCGTTTCTTTGTGGCGCTAATAAAATTTCAGAATGTTTCACGTAACGTGCCTACTATACGCGTAAAAAGTTTCTGAAAGTATTCAAACAATTTCATGGACGACTGTAAGAGGATTCATCGCGAGCACGTGTAAAAGAAACTGCGCTCGGCACCAATTTTTCTTGCTCGTTTCTGCGATCAATCGGGACGGCTGACGGATAACGATCTAAGATAGGCGGATCGACAATTACGCGTCGTCAGTTGCGACCATCACTCTGATATCGTAATTGATGCATGCGGACCGAGCGAGGTTAAATTACACACATCGCTGCGTAATCGTTAGCGTTACACGCTAATTCTCCAAATTCCACGGCCGCTTCGTTTACGTTCGTGTCGTTCCAATTTCGCCACGTTTATCGCTACTCGTAGCTGGCGAATAGACGCATCCATACGCATGCTGGCTGAATGCAAGGCTGAAAGAGCTTGAAATTATCGCAGCACGCCGATACCGCGCACACAGCGCACCTTTGTTATCTGTCGAAATTATGGTCGCGCGGGAACCGCGTTAAAAGCCGGCCAAACGATGTCCACTGGAGCTTAATCGTGGATGGTTAGGTGTAATTTGACAGGGTGCTTCTAATCAACGTTATTCCATCAATTTACGTAACGAGAGGACGTGTTTCAGTGGAAAATCTGAATGCTGCTTTGTGTAGCTTGTGTTACGTTGAAAAAGATGTTAATCGGATATAATCTATAGCTTATACGTGATTCGCTGTAAATTATGTTTGATCCGCATCCTGATTGTATAATTAAAGATATTAAAACGACTGTTTTCGAATAACTTGATAATATTGGAATTACTTTACTACGAAATACAGTAGTAGCGCTATGCATAGCGCGTTCCTTCGTAACGCAGTTTCGTATAATGTCACGCTAATAGTCCGTAGTTCGTGTAATGGTCGGTCCTCGCTGGCCTCGCTATTTGCGAACGTGTTCTTGAGCATTTAAGTATACTTTTATGACCACTGCTGGCGAACACTGGTAGTTAAGATTCCCGAACCCCAACGAACACAATGGTATCCGGTGAGGTATATTTCTGAGCGCCGTGCGTGCGCCAAGGATAAACGAGAAAAGTAGTCAATGCGAGTGAGCTAGTATTGGTAGTCAAGTCAGTTTTTACCTCGAGAATTAACACGGAAGGTAATACAAATATAGTAGTGTTTGGTATTATTCTCATCGCACGCGTCTCAATCATCTCAATAAAATTCTCTCCTAATGACATAATAAAAACATAAAAAGAATCATATTTCTCTCATTCCGATAATTATTGGGGAACCTGTTCGCCAACAGTCCACGATCTCTAGCGATCGGACCACTGCTGTTTATATCTGATATAGAAAATAAAAATAAGTCAATCGTTTCGTCTTAATTCACCCTCGTTCTATCGTCACGTGTTTATTAACCAATTTTCGCGCAATATTAAGATACAGGAAAAGATGCATAGAAGGAGACCAAACGAAACACACGATACGAGATTAAAGCGCGTAACGCGAGTAACGACAACAGGACCAACGTATAAAACGTTGCCTCGAGGAACATTAGATCCTACTTATACAGATCTTATTTAAAAGCTCAGACAGACAGATAAACAGATAGATAGATAGGCAAGTGGAGATACATATGCTTGTACATTGTACAGTTTCATGTAACCGGTAGATATAAATAGCTGTCACTGGTATAGGAACATGAGAATACTATATGGTTGGTAGTGTCACATACACACCAAGTACTACACCATAAGCTGTTTCATAAGTTAATACGACCTTATTAGCAGAATAAAGGCACACGAATAACCAGTAACTTTCTGATTACAGCAACTGTCCTTCCCACCTACCCAATCCAACCATGGATCAACAGGATTTACGTTTAGCCTTTCTGGCAATCAAGACATCGAGGGTCCTCAGGGAAGTTTCGAATGCGTCCAACAAACGAGCCCTAAGTAAGTAACTATCTGTGTCGTGTGTAGTCAATCCGTAAAATCAGCTTGTTATCGTTTCTGAACCTACGTAAATAAAAGTAACGGGGTAGCTAGCCAGATCGAGTGAACTGAACAGATTCAAACTCGATTTTCTCGAAAATGAAGCTTCGCGTGAAAAAAGATTGTCAAAAATTATTGCATATTTTCGCACGAGGAATCGACTTCTTTTCGATTCTACCGCCACGGTTCCGGAAATTTTGTATAATTCGCGCGGATTTGGACTCGATACGTATATGACGCCAGTAAAATGATCGCAGCTGACGCTGATCTGTGGCATTGTCGGAAGAACGGGATGCAATGATAGTAAACTGTAACAGAATACATAGTTTCTTTTTATTATTATTTAGTTTGTACTTCAGAATTTGTCCAGCTGGACATTCGGTAAATTTTTCTAGCTTAATTGCTAAATAACACGTGGATGGCTACCCCCAGCGGGACACCATCCTCGAGTTTGTCTATTTTATTTCTTTAGTGAGGTCAGTAGCGTGTAGAATAGATAGTTGCATACCTCAAACGGAGGATCGTGTCGAAACCATCAGTAACTATTATTGTTTTGTCGTTAGACTTAATGGGCACATTACTTACACGCGATCATTGTATAAATACGACAGAATTTTTCTTCTATAACATTCCTAAAGCTTATAATTATCGATATACGATATTTACGTGTGTGATTTTGATGGACAGATTTTGAAATTGGTTTAAATTTAACGTTACCATAACGCTTGGAATTGGAAAGGGTATACATCTCTTTATAATCGCGTTCGACCCGATGTTCCATGAATGAAACATTTTCTCGATAATTGAAAACTGTCCTTCGAACGTATGATTAGTCTTACTTTCACGAACTTTATGCCACAGATAAAGCGACAGACGAAGATGAAAGAGCGTAGGAATTAATTCGGATTTACTCTCTGCAACGGTGTGATAATATTTCTTATTCCTTCCATCAGTCTTCGACTACCTTTATTCTTACCGTATCTTGTCAGTTAGAAAATTAAATCTCTGTCGGACAATATATCAGGTTCATAGAACCAACGCTAATCTCTAACAATCCCGAAGAAAGATCTATTTCCTGGCGGATAATGTATCAAGTCCATGAAGCTAAAATTCATTTTTAATTCTTAAAGATACTACGTATCCTCTAAATTACCAAGAGAAACGATCTTAAATTTTCTATTCCGTGGATAAAGTTCGTCTATAACTTTGGCAAGAATTTTATATATAGAGAAAAGATCAATCTTAAACTTCACCGCGTAACCATCTGTTCGTGGGAGGATCAAATCGATTCCCACTGCTCGAATCTAGAGACTGCGCGTCTTTCAAACGTGTGGTACATTTTCAAGACACGGGAAACGACGCGGAAAAAAGAAAAGGGAAAAACGGCGTCAAGACTCGTTCTAGCGACTTATCGGTCTCTTTATGGTGTTCCATTTTTCCTGTGCAGGAGTCTGGAGAGTCTTGGCGCATTGCCGTGTAAAATGCGGATACAAGCGAACGACGATGTGTACGAGACAACCAGGCATCGGATGGCCGTCGCCGAGGAGAATAACAAGAACAAATGGTAAGTCACCCCTTGAAAAGATACGGACGTCGAAGGCTCGACTTCGTCGATCCTCCGGATCGAGGCCGATTTTTCTTCGACGAGTTCGTTATCGAGTTCGTACACGGTTTCATTCCTTTGTATGCTTGCTCATTCTATTTTTCGAGTGGCTTCTGCGTCATATTCATATGCACTTCACCTTGCTCGGGAAGTTGACCCTCGTCCCAAATCACGTTATCTCTAGATCCATTGTTCATGACGATTCGAACGATTCTTGAATTGAATTCGATGCCAGTTTTGTTTATTCGTTATCGTTTACACGATGTTCGTTGATAATTATGGGGAACGAGGAGGGAAGAGGTGGGAATTTTTGAGTTACATAAGACAATCTTCATTTTACGAGAGACATCATCGCGTAAGATGTAACTAAAGAACGAAAAAGAAAAGATCATTCGGATCGTAAGACAATGGATGGATATCGTGTAGGCGGATTAGTTAATTTGTTTAACAGAGTAACGGTCAAGGTTAAAAAAGCCCCGCAAGTTCGACTTAGGTCCGAAATCTTTGGTATCTGTCGCTGTGGATGAAACTTATTACGTACATAGATATATTGTGTGATACACGGTTTACATAAACAAATCGTGTAACAAGATATTGCGAATAGCGGATTTCTATGTTAACGATTCTTCTCGTTAGTACGTTTAATCGATAGAGGGAAGATTCATCCCTCGAGTTTTCAATCTTTCGAATATAAAAATTTCTTAATACATGTTTAATTTCTCATTCATCAATATGCCGCATCGTTTTTGTATATTCACGTTTGCAAGAAGTAAAATCCACTTCGCTGCGATTAATTCGATTATTTTTATTAGCTTTAAATTGTGTAGGTATAGAAATTGCCGATTAAGAGTAACTAAAATAATAAAAATAATAAATAAAATTTGGCTCCGATAGGTGAAATTCTGATAAATAAAATCCCATCGTAGGAACGTAGAAGAGAGAGCAAAAGAAAAGAATAACCTGAGGCGTTGCGTTGTTTGAACCAGTTGCATTCTCTATAGTTGCCTAGTGGTAGCACCGGTTACATAATTCCGCGTTTAAGAGCAAAGCTGATAATGGGTTTTCCCGGTGATGGCTTACGTCAGAAAGGAAAATCGATTAATCACTTTCCTCGCGGAAAGACGATTCCTGTAGATTAGAGCTGGACATTAGATGGGATACTGGCGTCAACCAGAACCTTGTCTGACGTCAAGCGTGGGTTGGTTAGGTGTCGACGTTAAGAGATAGAAATGGTCTCGTTAACTGATACGATATACGGTAAAATATTCCAGTCGTTTATACCTATCGTACTATACGAAGCAATTTATGCTGATTATATTATGCGAACTACTTATAATTAGCTGATCTTCCAATACGGTGAATTCTACCTTTCACATTTTCAGTGTTTAGTATCTTAGATCGTTTTGCATTTTTACTATCATATTTTTTACTTAAATTACATAGAATAATAGAGTCATAGCTGTGCTGTATATACATAGCTTGAATTAACCCTTTGATCCCTACGGACGCATATATGCGTTTGTCAATTTTTTCCACCTCCCTCGCGCTTGAGATTATTTCATTAGTGTAAGAGATGATACGCGTGCATTTCTTAGTAACGACAATAAACAAAACAAAGAAAATGAAAATCTGTTTATTTTCTATATACTTCTGTATATTCGCGGAGATTATAATTGCGATTAATATGTCTTTACACTCCGTTGTCGCCATCGTGGCGACATTATAAACGAAACTAACAAGTCCGTTATCGCCGCCGTGGTGATATTCTAAATGGAATTAGCAGCTCCGTTGTCGTCGCCGTGGCGACATTCTAAACACGATTGTAAGTAGTTTCGGAGTAACTGGCAGCCCGTAGTAAAAATGATTTGCAGTTTCTGGTGGGTGGTCTGGATATTATAGTAGTGCCGTATATAAATCATTAATTTTTATTAAGAAAAGGAATTTCGTCTCCAACGCGGATAACTTTCACCATGGAGTATTCAGTAATTTATTCGAACATTGAATACTGGCACTTCTTTTTTGCCAAAATAAGAGTCTCATATAATCAATAATTCTTCTAAACATAGAGATATCGATTTTTCAAAAATCCTGTGAGCTTAGATTTACATCAAACACGTCATACGCATGTGTCGAAATCACGAAATAAGCTGTTTTATTAAATAGAAGTCTATTAAACGAAACGTTTTGAAATAGCTACGTGCCAACTATAAAACGTTCCTCGAATATTTCATTGATTAATCACTTTCCCCTGTCATATAAAAATTCTTGACGCTGTATATTAAGATGATGCTACGATATTACTATTACTAAAGTTCCTATGGTATCTAATCACTGCTGGAAAAGGTTTTTCAGGACAATCGATATATAGCAGGGACGCGCTATTAACGCCGTAATGATTTCGAACTGGAAATGACAGTGGAAAAACGCGGGCATTAACGACCATTATTTTTGTTCTCTTTCGTTTAACAACCGTAGACGGTTATGCTTGCATAGTTTCGTATATAGTACTTTCTATTATGAATATTTAATGTACCAGGGAACTAGTTTATTCACGATGTAGGGGACTATCAATCATTTTATCAACTTGGTAGATCATGCAAATTGTGGGAAAGTAAGGTAGAACTATCGGAACGTAAGTTATATCGTGTATCATTTCGAAAATGAGAATTCATTCGCGTTACGAAACGCTATACTTTCATCTATTCCTTTCGATCTTCTTCTTCTCTTGACAATAATGCTTTCACACATTGCGACTTATAATAACAAATTCTAAGATTGTAAATAATCTCGTATACCATATTCTTGTATACTATTCTCGTATAAAGAACGAACATATTACTCGCTAATATCGTATAATATAATATTAAAAATAGTAGTAATATTTATCAGCATGTCTCTTATCGTTCCTCGTTTTATTTTCCATCAGCACCAGAGTTATCAAGCCAAATGGTCCGGACATCGGGCGCAAGGTAAAGGTGAATACCACCGGAAGAACTGTACCATCAACACCACCAATGAATTCGAGGTATCGGGAATCGACGAGCATTCCAACATCCGTTAATCAGCCTAGATTGTCTTCCGCTTACAAACCTGCCGTCAATAATCAACCAGCAGCCCGAAATCAACCCGAGAAGAAAGTCTCTGAGATCATGCGTAGACCACTCAGGTAAGTTTCGATTAGACCGTATAATCGTACCTTGAAGAACGCGTGATCATTGTTTACTTTCATAACGATAAAACAGAGAACGAAACAAAAAAGATTTAAAAAAAAGTAAAAATATTTGAAGAGCACACAAGGACATGACGTTATTTCCTTTATTTTGATATCGCCTGGTAGCTAAAACACTTGCAGAGAAAACAATTTGTTAGGTGCAACTGGTACGGGTGTTTTAAAAATACGCGATAAGTCTATGAAATTTTGTAAACAATAACAAGAATATATATCATGCTGCAGTAACAATATTTTTACCGTTTAATTCGACAGTCGAATAAAACGATAGTTTTAAATTATATCATAAATATTTTGTACATTTCAATACTGTTTATTATATTCTGCCAATGTGTTCTTCATTTATAAATACGTTCGTAAAAGTTCAGTTAAAGAACGAAAACAAAGTAAAGTTTGTAAGATAAGTGGTTTAAAATAGAAGTCTAAATAATTATCTAAGCATCCATTAGTTCTAACGAATATTTTGTTTTCTGTTTACAGAGAAAGGCTTATCCATCTTCTTGCTTTGAGGCCATACAAAAAGCCAGAGCTGTATGATCGTATAAACAGAGGTAAGAATATAAACGAAAAATACAAACTTAAGATTATCCATCAAATTTTTGGCGCAAATTAATTAATTAATATCTTATCTTCAGAGGGCATCAAAGATCGAGAACGTTCCGCCATGCCGATGATTCTAAAACAGGTAGCTTTCATGAGGGATAACACGTATCATTTGCATAGATACGTCTGGAACGACGTGCTAGAAGATTGGCCTTATTATACGGAACAGGAAAAAGCCATGTTAAAAAGAAGAAAACCTCAGAATCTAACGCCTCCTGGTTCCAGCGATGGATCCAGCGGTACGATACATTTTCACCGATTAAATCTTCATCTCGCCGAATATTCATTGCGACGGAGCAACACAAAAGTCTGATTATATTTCACATTCACTCGGGAACAATTGTCAATACATAGTTGCTCGATACTTTTATCCACTTGTTAAAAGATTTAAAAGTAATGACGATGAAATTGGCAAATCGAAAAAAATATTTTTCCAAACGCACTCGAACAATAACATATAATGGTCTTTTTTTATATCAATGAGTAGACTCGTTGTTTACGGTATAGTAGAAATCTTACACATTCTCTATGGTGTTTGATCTCTACCAAGTTATTTACTATAATGTGATTTAAACAGAGAACAATGGTTACTTAACATGAACATAATGCAGTGATATGATTATAACTAATACAACTTAATTTTATTGTTATTGGGAAATTTGAATGTGCAAAAGTATAGAGGATAAAAGATATAAGAAGTATTCAAAGTTAATTATAATATTTAGAGAATGACGCAAGTCTGTATTTGGATTTCATTGCATTTCTTGTTTTCATGAAAGTTTAAATTTATGTAAATATCATGCAGCAGTGTATTAATCCATTAGCATATTAATTTTTTCACACCGAAAGTTCCTGTCAATGGTATTTTTTCGACCAAAATTCCTATTTACTGCTATAGCGTCATGATTTTGTGTTTTGAGAGACAATCGTATGATGAATCACACTTTTATGCCTACGTTTCTCTGAATATCGCAGTTCACTTCCTCAGAATACACCTGCGACAGTTTCTCTTGAAAAGCCAAGTCATAACACCGATCCATCGTCGTAAAAGCTTTAAATCTATAATTTTACCATAGTATTAACAGTAATTTCAAAGAATTGTTCCAACAATCTACTCATACATGGTAACGCGTTAACAATAATCCAGATAAAATATAGAACAACATATTGAACGTATATTATCGATTATGATTACAGGCAGCGGGCAATCCCCGAATTCCACTCATCCAGGTTCACCGCCTGCGATCACTGCACCTCCGCCCTCGTTGTTGGGCAACAAGCGACCAGGTTATTATCAGGGTAATGACGGATTACCGACAAAAAGACCACGGATATCGCATTATAGGAAGACAGAATTGAATTCGGGATCGTCGAATGTCGGGGAGAATGGAAGGACGGCTAATAGTGGTGGAAATAGTAACAGTGTTAGTGTCGTTTCCAGTGCAGCCGGTGGTAGTAGTGCGAATGGTGGCAGTGGTGGTAACAGCGGTGGTGTAGTTAACGGCTGGGATCAACGGCAGCATCAGCGTGATCATCGTGGCGATTATCGACCCGAAAGAACAGCGAACGGTGATGTGCTACGAGGTGGCAACTATGGCCATGGAAAAGCGTGCTTGACGCCAACCAGTGATAGTGAAGAGACCAACCAGCACGGTCATCGGGACGGGAACACCGGAACGTTTGCGAGCAATGTCGCTAACAATGCGACCACTGGCCATAGTAGTGTAGCTCATAATAATCCTTTGAGCGGCAGTCGTCATCATCAAGGAAAGACTGCGATACTTGGTGCCGAAGCGAGTGCCGGTACGGCTGTGAATTGCGTGGCTCGTCCGATGCCGAGTGCCGCGAGTGACGGTGGTAGTGCAGGTAATTATAGTGGTAATTCGAATGGAATACTCGCCGACAGGAGAGATAGAAGCGACAGGAACGATAGGGGACGCTCTGGCGACAGGGATCTTGACCCCAGAAAGAAGAATAACGGAACAACCGCTAACACGTATACCGACTTAGTTGTACCTAATTATGCCACCACCGAACATAATCCTGACGGTCTTCACTTACAGGAGAGTCCTAAATTATCGGAGTATCCGGACTACCTCACGTGAGTATCATCGAAATTAATAAGATTTAATAGAATACCCAGTAAGATTCTTTCTACGATTTTGTCTCCGTTATTGTTAATTACGATATGTTGTAGCGCTCATTAACATGGATATCTATTTATTGTAAAAAAAAAAAAAAAAAACAACACGATCTGCACGCTTTGTGAGCTAAAGAAAGACTCGTGATCGTGGCTCCATAGTTGTCTTGATATATATTATTTATTCTTTCTCTATAATATACGCCCTTACATTCATATGTTACGATAATGGAGATAAAGTAGTGGATTTTCCTGCAGTTATGAAACTTAATTTGAATCTTACCAAGCAAAATATACCTCAGTGTACTTACGCTCGAATTTCTTACAGGTATTATACGACAATAAGCAGTATGGAACAGAGAAGACGTTACAAGGAAGAATTCAATGCAGATTATGAAGAGTATCAGAGGCTGCATACTCAAGTGGCGAAAGTATCCATACGATTTACTGAGCTTCAGGATCGTTTAAAACAAGAAGAAGCTTTGGGAAATTGGGACGAATACCAGGTACCGTATCGCATGTAAATAATATACAAGACACAATGATACTGTATCGCAAGAATCATTGTTACAATGGAAAATGTAACAATTTTATTTATATCTGTTTTATGTTTTACAGGAAATAAAGCAGCAAATTTTCGATGAGTATAACGAGACTAAAAACGATCCTAAGCATAAGGAAACGAAACACCGTTTTCATTACTTGCATGAAAAGCTAAGCCACATCAAGCGGCTGGTATTGGAATATGACGCGCAGTATTGTGCTGGCATGGTGACTAGCAGCAACAACGTCGGTGGTAGCAACGACATGAAGGAAACGGATAGTTTGCACTACTGACACAAACTGAAAAGGCCGCTTTTTACTCTCTACCTTTTTTCGGTTGTCGGTATGCTATTATCTTCAGTGTCGAAGAATTTGCATTTTCTCGGCATGTTCCAAGGCTGATCTAAAACGGTCCACATGGTTCCTGAGTTGTATCGCCGAAAAAAAGTCAAGTACTCCCTGAACCTGGGTTGCGAGAATATATATATATATATATATATATATATATATATATATATAATATAATATATAATATAATATATATATAATATATATATATATTTTATAATATATAATTATATATAATTATATATATAATAATATATATAATATATAATATAATATATATATATATATATATATATATAAACTCGCACATCACGAAGAACCTTCAATGCTGTTGTTGAAAAAATTTGCGTGTAAGTCGAGGATCTCTCTTCTGTAACTGATTTCTGCGCGCGACTGTGATGATCTGTTCGACTTACGTTGTGTGATCGTGAGCGATCATCGGGATACGCTTGCGTGCTACTTCGACCAATGGTAACCAGATTGATAAAGGATCTTTTTAACGACAATCGGTACAATTTGAAGGGAAAGAAGAAGTATAAGAATAATGGAAATAAAAGAAGAAAAAGCCAGTAGTCCATCCGAGGAGGAAGAGAGAGAGAGAGAGATAGAGAGAGAGAGAAAGAGAAAGGGAGAGAAAAAGAGAGAACAATGAGGAAAAAGGGCATTCGCGAGAACTAGATATTATGCGTGAACTGAAAAAACACAGACACCTTTTTTTCTTGAGAAGAAAGAGCTCTGTCCTCCAATGGAAGATAGGAAGAAGAAGAATAGGGAAAAACGAAGAAAGAAGATAATAGAAAAAAGTAATTAACTCTATATAATTAGTTACTTACCGTGCGCGCGTCCAGGTGCGCACTTCCAGGTGTGTCGTCCAATTTAACATTTAGATTAAAACAAAAAGAAAAAATCGACAGTGCGAACGCGAGAACAGGGTCCAAAAGGTAGAAAAGGGCTTATCACGTGCCACGTCCTGAGGACACTGTGTTTCTTTTTCCGTCGGAAGGAAAAAGAAAGAAGACTAGTACAGAGACTGTCCACGAGCTGCCAGGAATCGTATATATGATCTGCTGCTCGCCATTTTCTTTCTTTCTTTTTTGTTCTCTTTGTTCCTCCATTTCTGATTATCTTTTTTTTGTATTTTTCTTTTTATCTTATTTCTTTGTTCTCATTTGTCTTGCTAGAGAAAGAACAAAGGGAATCTTTAACTTTTTCCGCTAAGAGAGAGAGACTATGTTATATGCATCGTAAGGTTAGAACGATTCTTTGTTACTTCTTCGTTCTCTTTTTTGTTTCTTCACCATACGGCCCACTTATTATATCAGGGACTCGATCGGTGTATCTTGACTTAATAGGCAAAAGAATGACATAACTTGGGAATCTATCTTATAACAATTAAAACGAAAAAAAAAAAAAAATAAGCGTAATAAAACAAAAGAGAGGAAGGATGAGAATACGTTAAGCACTCTTTTTAGAATTATCTGCCATAAGAAAACGAATAAATCAATCACGTGCGGTTAGCTATGGCCGCACTTTGCGCTTCAGATATCCACGAAAGAAGCAGGACTAAAGTTTAGGGAAATGAGAATGAGACGAAACATAAAACTGGCTTCGTTCCTTCCAAATCACTCGATCGCTCGTAGTGGTTCCAGTTGTGTGTATCGTTATGCTAGGATACATTCGTTTTATACGATTTCATAACTGTTGTTAGCCATTGAAAGGCAGATGGTGCGGAACCATCACCGATATGAAATGAAAAATATTTAACAAACAGCAAATTAAAGATCCCCCCCCCCAAAAAAAAGAGTAAAAATAAACTATAAATGAAATGAGAAGAAAAACGGTAAAATCGAAATATTAAAAACGAACAAGTATCATATAGTAATAATTAATCGTCGTCAGCGATAACTATAATATACAGTGCGTTGTACAGTATATGCCAATTTATTATACGTACGAATGAATACCTTATTCGTATAATTATTATTATTATTATGATGACAGATACTATTAATATAATTATTGATGCTATTACTACTATTATTGTTCGGATAGTTAGAAAGATAGATACAATTTGAAACCTTCGTTGGGGAACTTGCAGTTACTGAACGAAGGAATCAAAGAAAGATATTACATATATCAAGCCAATTTCAATTTTCCATTGATATGTAACGAAAGTTTATGATGTTAATGTTTCTAATATCCTTTTGTCTGTTTACTATGATATCATTTTAAACGCATAAACACGATGAAAGAATTTTACGTAGTAATTTTAAACGTATCCTTTTTCATTCTCATTCTTTTGTCTCTTCTTTTTCTTCTTTAAGACGATTTGTATATAAGATGTGTGTCTTTCTACTTCACGCTTGCTTTGTTTCACATTAAGTAAACATTTGCAGTTATTTGTGAGTGTTTTGTGATAGGAAGTGAAGAAAGTGAAAGACGGTGATAAAGAGGAAGGGAACTTGACTCGTATTAATTCGGTATATTGCGCATATATCGTCGTTTGTATGAATGAAATATAATACTTAAAAAGTTTTTAAATATCAGTGTACAGAACTTTACACTCTTACAAGATACGTGTTTCGACTTTTCTCTTTCACATAGTTAATTATTCTAAAGTATAAAAAAAAGATGTTGATTCGTAAACATTTTATGTTGCAAGTTTTAATATTTAAATCATTTTATAGCAGCTTTTTCTGATATATTGTATAGATATATATATATATATCTATACAAAATTTTATAGCAGCTTTTTCTGATATATTGTATAGATATATATATAGATATATATATATATATCTATATCTATACAAAATTGTATAGATATATATATATATATATATATACAAAATCAATTAAAAAAATTACTCGTTTAATATGAAGTTTCGTTCGTTTTTTTTTTTAAACGTAATACGAGTCGTTTCTTTTTTGCTTTGTACATATTTATTTAGCTTCGTAGAAATTTAATTTGAAATTTATTAGTATCCAATTGATCGGAAATCATTTAGTTATTACGATTGTTTTTTTTTTCTGAAAATTAGAATATTAATAATGAAAAGTAAAATTAAGTTTCTTTTAAACGAAAAGGAAAGTCTGTATTTTAGTTTTATTGAAATATTGTCGTGCATCGTAACTTGCGCGTCTAGTTCTCTTTTTTTTTTTTCTTCTTTTTAACCAATCAAATATGCTATTTGTAATTGATTTATTTACTGACGAACATCGTTCGATGTTTTCGATCGTCGATGGTTTTAAAGAAAATGCAAATAAATTGCATACAAACGATTAGAATTCTATGTGTTAAAGGTATCACCGCCTTAGTAACTTAATTTAGTTGTTGTATTTTTAAAAAGACATACTTTTATCGTAGTCTTTTAGTACGTTGTAGAATAATTAATTATGTTTGAAGTTGTATGCAACGAGTCGCAAGATTTCATTGTATTAGCTTAAATTTGTTAGTAATGTAAAATATTATTTCAATCGACTAAAAATATTCTGAAGCAAAGAGAAAAAAAAAAAATGTTTTGATTGTTATTTTTCATTTTATAGAGATTCTTCGCTTGCTGCTCTTAAAACTCTCTGTGCAATGTATTCAACTCTTTTTACGTACTATATTTATATTGAGTGGCAAAATTAACGAGAGGAAAGTTACTAAATATATTATAACCCAAATCTTTAGAAACCTTGGTTTGAAAAATGCATTTGATGCGTTTGATGAAACAAAAACGATAATAATGAATGATAATTTTGAAATGTTAGATGATATTTCGTTATGAGAAAAGAAAGGTAACTGAGGGCCGCTAAAATATGAATGGCACAGTGTTGACAAGTATTTTCTACCGATTGCAACGAATTTATAAAATGCAAAACAACACGAAAAGAGCCTGTTTAGAATAAAATAATTTAACCTATTTTTATATATAAAAATATACGTATAAGTAAATAAATGAATAAGCAAATAAATTAAATAAAAAATTAATTAATTAATTAATTAATATTATACGTATATACGATTACAGAATCTATCGTGTGTGTGTTCATGAAGATAAACGAGGATTGTAAGAACATTAATATCGAAGTATATATGATTGTAACTAAAAGGTACGGGAACTCGTTAAATATATGTCGTTGTGATTCGATTTGAACTACGATCAGTTCATTTGTAGATATAAATGATAGGGAATCTTATTTTTGCTCATTTTTCCCCTTTGCATTTACAAAAACAAAAAAAAAAATGTAATAAAAATTATAAAATAATTAATTTATGCGTTTCCTTTCACTCTCATTTCATTTACACTTCACTGCGTTTTATAGCGTAGCCGACGAATAACGGAGAAACAGAGAACGAAATTATAAAATTCAACAGGTATTTGCATAACGCGCAAAAGAAAGGAAAAAGAAAAAAGGAAAAAAGAGAGAAAAGAAGCTCCCGGTGTGTTTTTTCAATACTGTCATGCTGTGCCATACATATCCACTTCGGTGTACGATGGTTCAGTAAAAAGTTTGTATCTACATTATGAATATTGCGACTTTCCTTTTTGTATTATATTCGCGCATTGATTATTAAACAAGAGAAATTATACGTAAGGATATTTTCAGACCATTCCTTTAATATAAATAATACATTTTGGAATGCAGTTGTTAAATTTAAAATAATGCTGTAATGGAGTAATAATCTAAGAAACGAAAGATTCGAATTATTAATTATTTATAAATAAGTATCATATTATTTAAGATTTTCCTTGATTTTTTTCGTTTAATTTCGATTAACCTTATGTATGTACAGTTTTTCTCAAAATCCTACATTCTTTTAGTCTAACAATCAACGCATGTACAAATAGTATCGATCAAGAGTGTAAAATATCCACCGATCATTCAGACATTGCAACGATGATAGTACACGTGAGAGCAAGTCCATTATTTAATGGACGAATCGATGGAAGCAGAAAACAGAATGCACTAAAGAGACTGAACTAGAAGAAACTCGGCGCGTAAAGGAAATACCTAAAAATTCAAGTGCAACTTAAGTAAACCCTGCAATAAGCGCGTTTCTAATTTGCGCCGCGTTTCTAACAAGAGAGTCAGTATACGTATATTCGACGGACTGAAATACTTAATGAAAGATGGGTGAAACAAGAACAGAGTTCTTGTCAGAGAAGAATGGAACCGTAATACCGAACTTGTCCCATGATCAGCATTTTCAGCATCGTGTAAACGTTTGAACGAACGACAAAACTATCGGAACAAGTAGTATTTGTACAGAAAGTAATGTCTTTGCGAATGTAAGTGCTCTTAACAATGCATTTGATAACTCGTAACGATTAGTTCCGATTGCCGATAGCTCCTTTATCGGTTTCATTGCCAGAGCTTCGAACGTGAAGCAAACCTTTCGAAAATTTCGTTATTATTACTATTCCTGCATTTTATTTTTCTTTATTTCCTTTACGTTGTATCAGATTTGATCCCTCAACATATTCGATTCGAGAACATTCGATTAAGCTTCATGCATATGCGTTCACCGTGTGCGATTCCTAAGAACGCGTTTTAATATCGTCGAGTATGTTTAGGAGGAAAGATCGTATGACCAATACATGTCTTCGAAGTTAATAAATATAATTGACATTTAGATCAGTATTTCGCTTTCACTTTGTCATTTTCTTTCTCTTTATTTCCTTTTTTTCTTATCCTCCACTTTTTTTCTAAATATTAATTGTTATTCGATATCGTTAGATTTCACCGAGTTCGAAAACTTTCTTTCCATTGTGTTTCATTCGTCCTCGAACGAGCATAGTGCCTTCTTTTCATTCCGTTGCGAATCACTCTCTCTCTACTCGGTGTTATCGGATAATCGTATTCGTCTATATGTATTTGTATGTCTGTTTTCATACCGTTTTCTACGAATTACATACGTAAAGTATGCTACGTATCTTTTTCTGTTCCCCTTTTCGTTTAGTTTCTCTAGTAATCTTTGCCACGACAGAATAATCATTTTCGGATCGTTGAACCGACGGAAAATCGCGATTCGATGATTCACGCTTTATCGCTGATCCTCGGAATCATATACGTAGTGTCTTACCATGTAAGTGTCATTGAGTGATATTTAACGCGAAATAAGGAAAGAGTAGGAGTCGAGGTTCTCGCGAATCAAACTTTTCGACCACTATATATAAATTCTATCAATTATGACGTCTGCTCCAACTTTTCGTCTCTCTCTCTCTCTCTCTCTCTCTCTCTCTTTTTTTTGATTTATTCAAGGCTTAAGAACGAAAGAAAAAAGCAGAGAATCCAAGTGCCAATTTTAGCAAAGCGAGAGTAAATGACTATACATATATACATATAATACACGAAATATATATATACAATATATTTAGCGTAATTTTACGTACATTATTTCTTACGTAAACGATATTAATACGTACCAACGCTGATAAAGGAGGAAAAGTCTCAAGAATATCTTTGTTTTGACGTCGAAAAAAAAAAGAAACTCGCTAAAGATACGCATTAACGAGCTTCGAAACCGCGTCATAGACGAAGAAAGAATCGTTTACCCCTCCTTATTTCCTCCGTACTCACGGGGAAACGTATCATTATCGAAACAACGTACATTTAGATAAATTTTTAAAAAGAGAATTATCGTGTCTTAGACGAGAAAGTTGTATGGAGAACTGGGAAAGAAGTGAAACGGTGTACAGCGCATGGGTATTCAAAATTAAGTCCCTAAATAAATGTCATTGGTGTTTATCGATTTTTCTATACTTCTCACGGTCTCCCTTTCTCTTTCTAAATGTTCAATTGTTAATCGTCCAATGATTGGTAAAGTATCGCGAATGAGTTCTGTCAGTTTGTCAGCGTTTCGAATATTCTTCGAACATGGTCTCCGTAAACGAGGTTTCTTCTACTTTCGATTATTCTTCTCGCGAAGGGCTAGAAAACTCGTCGGTGTTCCTGCTAGTAGAAAATTCCTCGTTATAGTACTTGGATGAAATTGAGAAACTTTTGAACAATCTGTGAACGTTTCATGAAAGTTTTCACTTGTTAAAGATTGACTACGTTTTAAATGTTACTTAAAATGTACTATAAAGTGAATATAATAAAAGTGTAATACCATTAAGAGAAAAAAAGTTAATTTAAAGGTAAAATTAACATTAAAATATTTATAAAATTTCTCCGGCTCCAAAGAAACGAAGAAAATAGCGCAGCAGAGATTAAAAAGTTCGAACGTTTATTATGTACTACTGGAAGTTTATTTTTGTTAATCGATATCGTTTATCGTGGTTTTCCTTTGATTAAATTCACATTAAGATACGGAACAAAGTTAATGATAGGTTACATCAGTTTTTTCTTCCATTCTATGTCTTCACTGCCTCTTTCGGCTGTCCTGGCACAACAGACAAAATTTCTCATTATATAACGACTCATGAATGTACTGTTCCATCGTAATCGAAGCGTAGCCAAGCGAAAAGGACGATTTAAACGGAAAATCAAAATGACTCGTAAGACCCGAACGTCTTGTCGTAACCATGAAAAGCGTATTATCTTTACGAAGAAAAATATGCAGTTTTAAAGATTATTTGTAAAATATACAAAGTTTGTACTACTTTGAAATCGCTCGCCAGAATATTTTAAGCAACAGGTGATTTTTCATGAACGTCCATTGAAAATTTAGGCGACACGATGTTCGGAGTAAAATAGAATTTTTTGCGTGAACTTGCCTTTTGTCGGCTCAATGCGCGTGATTTATCAGAAAATACGAAATAAATAGATCATCGAATTTTGTAGTGGACTTTAATCCTATTTAAAATACGATAAACTGTACTTAGCAATAGATTTATGAAATCGTTATAATATTTTTAATTTAAGTTCGTTATTGTAATAACTTAACAGGTATTTTTGTTAGGTAACACACGTTATGTTTATAGATTGAATAATAAATAATATTTGGTCATTACTTACGATCATTATGATATAAAAATATTATATTCGGAATAGGAACACTATCTCGCCGCTTTTAATGGCCTTGAAATATGTTGTCAAAGCGACCATATCACCATTAATACTACGTGTATTATTTAACAATTTATTTCATACATTTTTGTTCTCTAAACAATTTTTCGAGGACGTTTGAGAATATTCGTTACCTTTCTGACCAATTGAAGGTCATAATAAAGTGCGACATTCCAAATATCCATCGATTCATCGAAAATTATTTCGCGCTGACGTTGCTGACCACCTAAAGGCGATCAGATACTATTCTAACCTAACTTATAACATAATCTCCCTTTTTAATTATACGATAGTAAGAATGGTTATCTCTCTTATTAATAAGCCATCGTAACCAGAAAATTGAAGTTTTTTACGAACATTTTGTTAACTAAAGTCGAGCGACGGTTGTATGTATAGGGAAAAAGTTGTTTAGAACGTTGAATTTGACAACATATCTCAGGCTCGTTGGAATTAATAGGATCGTCCCTATTCCGAATAATTATCAAAAATATATATGTGATTTAATTGTAATCGTAGATATTGAATTATTAATTTTTTATTCTGTTCAACTTCAGTCTTAAAGTTGCAATTAAAAGACGGAAATATCAAACACAGTATGTAGCTATCTGGGTACGCAATTCAGATCCGGTTCCTGACTGCACTATCCATCATTTTAAAAGAGTACACATGAAAAGAACTAGTATCTCGGTGAAACATACATATCACGTTTTGATATATCATTCTTTTTGCGTGTTAGAATCATATAACAAACTTTCTAAGTCCATGTATACTATCCGGAAATAGTAAACCAAAGAAGATTACATGTTCGTATAGAAGAGGTTTCATTTCCGTTTATTTTTATCAATTCAGACAATTAAGTTGGAAAACATTCTACTTATATATGCGATACAGCGGAGTATGTCACTCCGAACCGAGCGAATTAAATAGTTTATTAATGGATATATAGATCGCGTAACTAGTTCGATATCGCGTGCATGCATACGTGTGATTGCCGGCAAAAAGAGAGTTCTGATCGCATTCTTTCTTTTTCGCTTGACACGTTAGGCGTGACGTACGTAATACACGTATTGTACGTACATTCATAGTCTGTTGCACTGACATCATAGTTTCTCGTCGAAACACGATTTCAAATCATTACATGGCGAATGCTTTTTAAAAAGTACCGCGTACAACGAACAAATTTTCTAATGTTGCTTCTCGAAAGAAATATTCCCAACGAGTGCCTCGAATTAGATTCTTTTATCGTTACAACTTTAAATCGTTTGTCATCGTTCGTAATAAAGAGGGGGAAGAGAGAGGGTAATCGTGAAAACAAACGATTGGACAAGAGAATGGGCATGCGCCTGGAATTGTTGCTTAGTATTGTTATTATTTTTCTTCCCTGCTAACGTGGTAGCTGGTATACATATAAAGCATTGCCGATGAGTGAGTTACCGGGTGAGCGTTAATACAGTAGTGCCTCATTAACTGGCCGTTGCTATCTCCACTAATCTTTGGAGAGAGCCTCTGGTGTTACGTATGCGAAACAACAACCAAATACGTCAGGTATCTGCATTTCACTCATATTTAACTGATTATAAAAAGGAAGATACTGAAGACTTCTTAGGAGTATATCTTCCCTATAATTGATCAAATAAGATCCTGAGCCGTGGTTAATTAGCGAAGTACTACTGTAACGCGTCTGTTTATCGCGTAGTACTATATTTTTTGACTGTGATGTTAGAATCTTTGTAATGACGTAGGTTGCGTACAGATTTCGTTCGATGATGATTCAGTGTGGCGGAGTTTCTCATAAGCCGAAGACCTGTTTCGTCCGCGACACGATGCAGTGAAACCTTATTTTGACCATCGCCATTTTCTCTTTTCGTTGATTCCATGTTTGTTGTCTGATTTCACACAATGAATCGAAGTGTTAGTTTCTTTGATACGATGACATGAAATGAATTGTTCGTTCGCCGTTGCCTTCAAATCGGATGATGCAGTATACAATATCGTGCAATGGATACACGCATTTCGCAATTCTCATAGCTTAATGAATGCGTTGAGTATATCGATAGAAGATAAATGATCTTTGAATTTTTCCCGTATATGAGGTGGAAATAATATAACGCGATCGTAAATGAACCAATGTCCATTGATATAGTCATACTCAGAAACGCACCGTTTTGTAAAACTATTTTAAATCTTAAAGTGCAAACATTATTAATTTCCAAATCGAGATCTTTTATTAAAACTATATGATAATCTTTGTTGCTACTTGTTCAATAATAATAGTCATATGAAAAATGAATCTGTAATTGTTGAAAGTTATAACATGTATACTTTTAAAAAAGATAAAAAGAAGTTAATATCTCACGTTCCTCAGAGAAGTTTGAAATCCTCATTTCCCAGAAAACGTTTCGAATTATACACTTGAAACAATGTAAATTAATAGCTCCTAATTGATTTTTCGTGCGTGTTATATCGTTTCCATCTGATACACACTGGAAATTAATAATAAACATTATCACTATCACGACAAAACGTCGATGCCTGAAGTTTAGATAATTATAACGATGCGTCGTACGAGCTGACCTTTGGGTATGTGCAAATCGATTCTTGCGAATGTGCAACGTAGAGAATATATATTGTTGCATAACCTTACCATAGAATTCGTGTTAATACTTGTGTATCGAGCATGTGTCGGGTAGAGGAGGAGCGACGTTTAAAATATATCTAAGAGGTTAGGTTGTAATGAATTCATCATTTTTCTGTACATAACGTTTATTAATCTTGAAGATCTATGCGATATTATTTGTATAGTACATGAATAACTTTAGGGGTACATATAGATATTGGATGACTTCAAACTTTACTCAAATACATCATGAAGCTTCCTAATTGAAACGAAAGAGATTCGACGAACATTTATTTTGTACCGGATAGTTGATATTATTAGTAACATAGTATATCGATCGATAATAACTTGAAAACCAAATACAAGTAATGCTCGATCTTTTTCGTTTGATAATTCTTTTCGTCCCGTTGTATTGAGGTCTTCGAGGAACTTACCCAATTATGAAAACCTTCTATTGCCATGAAATACTTGAGCGAAGAACGAA
Organism: Bombus affinis; assembly: GCF_024516045.1. NCBI lineage: Eukaryota > Metazoa > Arthropoda > Insecta > Hymenoptera > Apidae > Bombus > Bombus affinis. The sequence continues at coordinate 15,735,566 of NC_066347.1, forward strand.
GTCTCGGGCTAAACGCAAAAGAGGAAACTTCGTGATACGCGAAAAAGAGAAAGTACAGAAAACGCGTAATGACTAAAGATCACGTATGACTGCGCACAATATTTTGTAACGGTGAAGAAAATCAGAAGAAATCATGAAGGACGAAGAAACATGATTTTTATTACCCATATCAAACTAAGGGTTAGCTCGTAGAGATAGTAGAAAAGTAACAGCAAAAATATAAAAAAAAAATAGCAAAAAGAATAATAACAAAAAATCAGGGACCGATGTCGTAATCATAAAAAAATGTATCAAACTCGATTTCGTCGGCTTCAATGACGAGGAAAACGACGATAATTGCCTTCTGTTCATAGGACGATTACGAAACCGATCCCTCGCTGTGTACCATCGAGAAACACAAAAAATATGTATTGCATACTATCAGGGAAGTGTTCTCTAAGTGCTTATTAAGTATGTATGTATATCACCTCGCATACTCGACGACTGAATCGATTTATAGAATACGGTGACTTAAGAAAACGTATGAAAGGCAGCATGACCGCTTCGGCAGCTTTCATTGTCCTTGTAAGGACAACGTCGTCCTTACCGATCGAGGTCAATATTGTCTTTCGACGATCGAAAACGAGCGATTCCTTTCCATTATCTGTGAAAATGAAGAGGAACAGAGGGAATAGAATGACGACGACGACGATATAGAAGAAGGAACGAAAAGCGTTGTTTTTTCCTATTCTCTTCTTTTTTATCTCTTTCCTTCGGTTCGCACTCGTGTAGGTCCGATATGACGAGTAAAAATTGAGGTACAACAATCATACACACAATGCGTAAAATACGCAGGTATACAACACAGGGCGGTTGGACGATCCGACGGGAATGATTGTCTCGTGGATAGGCGTATAATGTAACCCGTGACTCTTTTTATTGACGACGACTGCATTGCCCCCTCCCCCTGACAAAGGCTTGTATATTCATTATATAGTTGTATTTGCGATTATTACCTATGCATATATATAGTATATATATACAAAGGCAAATGGATGTGGATAGAGAGAAGAATTTAAATATTGTTGGCAAAGAATGATGAGCGTGATGAACGACCGCGTGGAACATTATCGATAAGGGAAGAAAATGATTTAAATCGATTTATGAACGATTATAAATGGAAGAAGTGATGCGTCGTATATCCCTTTCCGATTGCCCGAACAATTACGAGATACACGGCTGGGGGAAAGGAAGAAACAAGATTCATTCTTTCTTTCTCTGTTGATTATATTCCAATTCGTCAAACTTCCTTTTTCTCGTCAAACTCCTCGTTTCTTCTTTCGCTAATTATTGCAATTACTATTATTATTGTTGCTATTACGATAACTATTATTATTACCATTCATTATTATTATTAATGTTATTACGTACATATGTTAACCTTTCGATTGAGTTATCTTCGAGTTTTACATTGGGACGTGCAATGTTGCGGCATTTTGAAATCAATGTTCAATTCCAAGTGCAAATAACCTGTTGAGAGGAAAAATTGCGTCTTCTGTAAGAGGGGAACATTTTTCTTTCAAACGTCAAGTGCATGAGACACGCTAAAAATTAAAAATTATCAATGATTAATTGGCAAGTCATATCGACGTCAGTAGCTGAAATCCTGACATCGTACGGTGAACTTCATATTCAATAATGTAATTAAACAACACGAAACATTCGGCACCTGTAAGTTCATCGAAAGTACAAAACGAGTATCGATTATTTGAATTGTTTGACCGATTGTTTGCATCCTATAAACGTATTGCATACACCTTAATCGAGTAGTTGTTCATTGAATCATATCATTCGAATAGTATAAGCAGGTGTTTTAATCAAAAAGTATAATAGTCTAGATAACGCTCGTGTGATATATTATTTCTGTAATACAATGTTCCGTAATAGCTGTGGCTGTTCGGGATACGTCGCACGAAGTCATTAGGGGATCGTTCGCTAAAACGTGAAGTTGCCGCTCGATCAAACTTGCTCTATACTTGTGTCTCAATTTCGAACTAATAAAAACACTAGTATACCAGCGAAGTATTTCAGTTTTGATAGTTCTCATGATATATATATATATATATATATATATATATGTATAATTTTCTAATTGCTTCGATTAATATTCTCTTCCATGAATTCTTGAATACAATTTTTGTTTAAAACACTAAAAAAAAAAATATGTTAGTAACGATGTTAAGGTTATGTCTTCAGCTACTACCGAGATACATATTTACACGTAAACGAATTCAATGTTTAATGTCTAATTAGTACCTAAAATAATGTGTGTTTAATACAATTGAGTTCGATATTGGTAGACATTCTCCGTAAATATGATCATGTAGCACCGTTGTAATGCGCGGAGTAAAGTGATCTCTCGTGTGTCTAAGAATTGAAACGTGCCTGGTAAGTGGTAAGATGATCATAAGTTGTCGACGAAGCATGCAGCTTATAGTGTAGTAGTTGGTAGTAGCAACGAATACGGTGTATCGGTAGAAAAAGAGCGAAAACTAGAGAGGAAGTAAGAGAAAGAGGGAGTGAGATAGAACTCGAGAAAGAAAAAGAGAGTAAAGGGCAGAGAGATCCCTTTTCTATGGTGGACTCTCCGGTTCGTTATTATCGGCGAGTGACGCACACAGAACCGAGACACTATTGCGCGAAACAACTTCCTCCATTTCCTGCTACGATTCTGTTTCACGCGTACTTCCGGCCGTTTCCCCCGCATGCTTCTTTCTGTTTTACTTGAGAGCAAAAGAAGAAGAAAAGTAAGAATCGTGCGTGTTAAATTAAATACGCGTGCAAGTATCGAACGAGAATAAAATGAAAGAAACTAGAATGTCACTCAAAACGTGAAAAAAACGAAAAAAAAAGTAAGAGAAGATGACGATGAGAGAACTTGCGAGCGTAATGGAGATATGATTGACGCATAAAAAGAATGATGATGTTCTTTTTGCCGAATGAAGAGAAAGAGAGCGAGTATGTCAACAAATTTTAATATATATATATATATATATATATATATATATAATATATAATCATACATATAATTATATATTATATATGTATGTATTATGGTACATTGTGTTTTTTTCTTGATGACGACTACTGCTTAACGATTTATTGATTACGACGACGATTATGGTGACAACTATATGAGAGAATGTAGACGGAGTATGTATAAAATGTATTTTAAGCGTGGACAAAACAAATATCAATTTACACTTACAATTTACAGTAACGAATAACAATACTGATGTGGGTTGTGCATAAGGAAACAAAAGAAAAACAAAAAGGAAAAAAAAAGTTGAAAAGCGTATCGTAACACGGCGAATGGAGAATCGGATCGACTCAACGATCGAATCGCGCACGTGATTGCGCGTAGAAAACGAGTTTTCGTCCCGGTGCGGATTCATCTCTTTCCTGCTTGTTCTTTTTTGTTCTGTTTTGTCGCGTTCTGCGTGCATACTTAAATCATCCTGTTCTCACTTAAGTCAACCGTATTCCATTGTATCCAACAAACTTGCGTAACATTGTTTCAAAATCAGTTCATTTCTTTGTTGAGATTTGGTGAGAGCAGGCAAGCGAAATTGGACGATTTCTAATTGATAAATATGTTTTGTATCGAATAATAATCATTTCTCGACATATGTGTCTATTTCACAATTTGTTATTAATTTGCATCTATTAAAAGAATGATGGAATAAAAAGAAAAAGGCACGCAGGGAAAAGTGGAAGAAAAAGGAACGTGCAGGTGAATAGGCGTTAGCAAATTAAAACAGGAGTGCCAAATCATCCGTGACTTCCGTCCCACTTGGGCAATAATAAGTACAGCAACTTGGCGAGAAAGCAAATGTTTGCCATTTGTCCTCCAATAATCGTAAGAATTCCTAATCTGTCCGCTGTATCGATTCTTTTTTTCATATTGTGCTCGAGAAATGGCCACTACATCCGTTATTTTCGCTAAGATTTATTCATGGCCGAAAATATCGTGACGATGTATGTATTAGTAGAAAACAATCGAGCAAATGTCATCGAGTTAAGTCATCGAAAAAGAAAAAGAAATGAAAAATCGATCCGAAACTACGGCTTTACGATAAAGGTTATTGCTCTCGAGCGATCGATGTAAATAATCGATCTGGATAAAGTAATTTCGACACTCGCTATTAGTGCCTGTCGTTTCGTCGATAATCCGAATAGAGGTTCATTTCGTCATTAATGTCGAGAAACCTCAAGTTCCATTCGTCGAACTGACAAAAAATGAGCTCGTATTCGATTCTCCATTTACTATGAACGCTCTTTATTAAAAAATACAACGGCCGTGATTCATTTTGGCGGCTAATTAAGCAAAAAAAAAAAAAAGAAACTAAAAAAACAAAAAAATATTTATTCAAACGACTTGCCAGTTTCGTTGCACAGTATACACGAAGTAGGTTCGAGCATACAAAAAAAAGTAAATAAATAAATCAATAATAACGGAAAGAGATCTATAGATTATGGATTAAATGAATGAGTTGCATAGTTATTTGAGATGTTTTACGAAATATCGATGTATATATTTTAAGTTTGTATTATAATGCCCCCACTTAATTTGTATGAAATGGAGAATTTCAAACATTAAAATGATGACAAAAAATATCTTTGTATTTCCTTTTCTATTTTTTCTTAGTCCTTATATTCTTTCGCCGTTGAACGTTCTGCATCACTCGAAATTCCTTGCAAACTTTTCTTGCATAAGTTTCATCGTACGTTAAGAGGAGTTGTATGAACATAACATAGATAAATAAGTTTATATCTTTATTTCGTTTTATCTTCATCTTACATTATATCTGATCTTACATAATCTAATTTAATAATCAAAAATGTTTCTCATCGAAACGTAAGTATAAGCGTAACCTTTTATTGACAACTATTCAATCGCCTTTTTAAGATCGTGTCACAAAATTATGCTCACTTTGTGAAAATCGTTAACTCATTTTTATACGGATGTCTCTTCAACAACATCCAATGGGAAAACGTCAAGTATCAGAAAGAATAGAATCAACGTCTGTTCTTGTTCTAGTTAAACTCAACAAAGTACTACAGTTTGCAGCTGACGACCACGACGACCGGGTAGAAGGCTTATGCGCAGTGCAGTATCACATGTCAATGCTCGCTGCGCATGTACTTACCGGTGAAAAAGTCATGGCAGGTGTTTCGGTTGGTTCTTATTGTTGACTATTTCTTATATTTAGATAACAGGTTACTTAGAACTTTCCCGAAGGACAATGATAACGCGTATGTTACATAATTTAAAAAACTTATTTTAAGTAACCGATTGCCAAAGTCATTGTAAATTATGTCGAACACACGAGAAGCAGAGGTAAGCATTTGTAAGTTTCATATCTATATTTTAGTATTTACACTTTTTATTTGGTGACTACATAATTGTATTTATTGTTTGATAATCAGAATGTAAGATTTTATGGTATAAATTGATACAAAATGTTATATTAATGATATTATGTTGTGTGAAAGAATTTAAAGTTAACATTGCAGTGATTTACTTATTACATTATCTCAATTTCATTGAAGGTACAAATCTTCAAGGAACGCGGAAACGCGTGTGTGAAAGAACAAAAATATGAAGAGGCTATGTTTCATTACACTCATGCCATTAAACTAGACCCACAAAATTATTCTTTGTATAGTAATCGATCATTTGCATTTTTAAAATTACAACAATATCATTTTGCAATGGAAGATGCATTAATGACAATTCAATTAAAACCTGATTGGACCAAGGTACAAGTGCTTTCTATAAAACACTTCAATAAGTATATTATAACATAAGTATATCCAAAATTTTGTAGGGTTATTTTAGAAAGGCTGAAGTAGAGTCACAAACCTTTCGCTTCAGTGAAGCACTTCAATCTTACAATAAAGCTTTATCCTTTCAACCAAATGAACCAACGATTTTAGAAGCAATGAATAGAGTAACACAATTATTAATTAAAGACAAACGAGGTATAACATTGAAGATATTCAGATAATTATAATGAAAATGTCTCATATGAGGTTTTAATATGGTAAATTATTTTGTAGCTGATCAACAAATACCCTGGCTTGGTGCTGGCGTTGGTATCATACTTGGAGTAATAGTTGTAATTGCTGATTATGTTTTTACAAATAAACCCACATTCACGGTATATGTATCAGTTTAATATTCTTAGAAATCAATGTTAAGATGAATGCTTATAATGGTTATTTCATTCTTTTTCATTGGATGCAGCATCCTCTTTTGATGGCCTTATTAACGATGTCTATAGCAATGCTTGGTTTTGGCATTGCAAAGGGATTCCGTTATTTTGTAAAGTGTCAAAGAAAATTACTTTTGGAACCTCCAACGGATCTCTTTGGTGATAATAAAGAAGAATTTGATGATGTTGAAACAGAAATGAATAACGAGAAGGAAAAACATTCAAAGTATAGTAAAGCACAAGCACGACAAAGATTCAGGAAAGGAAAATCGTAGTGTGCTTTGATACTAATGATATTAATAATGACTTACATACATTTTTATGTAAATTTTAAATTGATACACTTTTTAGCATCTCGAGAATGCACTGAATGTTTATGATCAATGTTATTGCATTGACAGAAGGTGTTATTGGTACTGTTTACATTTTATACTTCAGTTACCGTTAAACAATTTTAAAGTATTGAGAACATGTGCCAGAATTTCTATATTTCCCTATATTTTATGTTTAGAAATTTTTATATAGAGCAACATTTCCTAATTAATAATTGAGTCCATCTATTACAAATATAATATTTTAATCCTTTTGAGATGTATCACAGGAAATAAGGCTGCAATGATAATATAATTATTGGTAAGTTATGTAGTACAAATAACTCTAAATTTCAAATCATAAGAAGATCTTTAATCGTTATATAAATTATATTAATATTTAAAAATATGAAATGTTTCAATTTTGATAAATATTGGCGAAAAGTAATTTATGCCATTTATACTTTGTCATAGTCATATCGTAGAATCAAATAATTACCTTCATCTAATTCATACAACGAATATCTTATTCTTAATATAAAGAATAATTATTTACACACAACTTTTTGCACTACTTGTCACAATAAACATAAGAAATATTCTAACTAAATATAATCGATCACATAACAACTGTTTAATTTCTTGTTTGATATAATAACCAATGAAAATTCAGAATTTCTTAATATATGCATTTAATATACACATATACAATAAACCATATTATTTAAATTTTAAACATTAAATATATTGCATACTATGTCTCTATTACAAGTATGAATGAGCATAAGTTAAAACACAATTAATATTAAATTTTCCAAATACACTTCTATAGAATTGTGTATATCTCTTTTATTTTAATGATTTTAGTAATTCAATACTGTTGCTAAGTATCCAATAATTTTTGATATAGATATGACTTATAGTAAGCTTCATCTCATTAAGTTACTTCGTGAGAACTATTTATGTGCATAGATTATATATATAGATAGGAAAACGTGAATATTTAATAGTAACACTTAGAAGCAAAAATATTAAATTCAGGAATTTCATGTAATTATTTGATGTGCTTCTATTATTCTTTAAAGTCGATTAGATTAAATTATTGAAATCTATCGAATTTTTTCGCAAACTAAGCTATTATGTGACAATTACACTATATTATAACCCTTTGTAAATTGACCATTTTCCCGTACATCATTTTAAAATTAATCGGCTGAAATATGTATGTATATTGTCACTAATATCGTATTTCACCTCCGTAAAAACATGTAATTAGCAATTATACATAATAATGATAATTTTTTATTTAACCGCAATACATATACTATACTCAGTTCGCTAAGCATCATTATATTATTCTTCCATTTAAAATCCGTTATGCGATGAATTATCATATTAATTCCAATGTAACGAATCAATATCGTAGGAAATGCATGGCTGAATCTCTTGTAAATTAATTATTAACATTATTTATATATTATTCAACTACGAATATAATGAGAATACATTTTCGTGTATATTAAACCTTCAAAATTTTTGACATTCCATACAAAAATGAAAAAAATAGAAAAAAAAAGTTTTATATTAAATATAATAAATATATCATATATATATTTAACAATACATATTGTACAAAAATTATTATATGAATTTTTTAAATATAAAATTGTTGTATACGAAATACAAAGAATACATACATATATGTATGTACAATATGTATCTGTTCTTAATGAAAGATGTTAGTGATACTAACACGTTTTTCTCAACCGCACTGGCTGTGCGCCAGGTGCTCCGAACTCAGTTATCCGTAGATCACTGAGAGCTCATTAAGCAAATTCAAATACAAGCTGTTACTTACTAAGTACATACATATTCTTTCGAATTGTTTACGATTGATATATATACAACAACGAACATAGATATATAGTAGTTCTGTTAGCATAAAATATTTGAATGAATTGTAGAACATTGCGCCTCGGACTATTAGCACATGTTATCTTCTCTTGAATAAATATTAAATTTGCTTATACGTTTATACGCAATTGTAAGAAGTAATAAATATAACAACGCAATAGATCACCGCAAGAAAGTTAATGAAATAGATCAAAGTTTATGATGCCTACATAATCTGTAAATTTTCGTTGAAAAAATAATATTAATATATCAAGCAGTAGGTTTTTATAGAATATTAAAAAATCAATAACTTTGTTATAGAATAACGTTCTTTTATTTATTAAAACGATTAATCTATTTTTAACTTCTTATGACGTGTGAAACGATATAATTACTTGAACAAGTCGTAAATTTTACTAACGAAATTGAGATAAATTATTTTTACTATATTTTGAGTATGTTTCCCTCTTTTGTGTCTCCATCTTATATACGATCCTGATGACAGACTATTCACGGTACTCTCTTATGCGCATGCGTTCATTGACGTTTACAAGTAAGCAAGCATTGTACAACCGTAAAATGTTCAGCAGGGCTACTCCTCTTGGAACCTTCGAAGGGTATACATCTGAGTGTTTGATTAATAATATATAAAACCAAGCATTTTTTAATCAAGTTTGTAAAAAGATTGATAATATACACTTATTTATTTCGCTGTTTATTTTGTATTACAATAAAAAATATTAGTAAAATGCAAGATATGAAAGTAATATACATAGTTGAATCATAGTTGAATAAATTGAAAGTTAAACCAAGATATAATACTACGCAATTTGAATAAAACCGTTTTTCTTTAATAAAATTTTCGTTGCAATAATCATTTCAACGTCGAATAGAAAGTTGTTTAAAAATCTCGTAAATTAATATCTGCATTTCTAATTAACTTTTATTACGATCCAACGCAACGAATCAACATATGTTGTTCAAATACTAAATTAAAATGATAAAAATCAAATACTATAACTCTCTTTTAATTTTATTTATTAATATCTATGAACTCGAAGCAACAGAATTTCTACATCTGTACAAACTTAACAAGCTAGAGATGACCTCGAGTCGAATCATAACCAAATAACGAAAAAGTAATCGTAATAGGAAATGAAAATGAGTATGCATACGCATATGTGTATTAGAACAAGAAAGAGAAAGGAAAATGGGGTTATAGCACCACGGATACCTGGAGGAAAGCCTTATACATCGTAATGGAATGTCAGGTCCGTGGCTCCTGCACTTATTGGGGGTTAGGTTGACGTTGCACGAACGTATTGATGCGCAGAAATTCTATATACCCAGAGGATGTCTTTAATATATACGATTATAACTAATGCGCAAAATTCAAAGGTATCGCGTGACGTTTGGGTAACCACAAAATGACAAGAATTCGGAAAAGAACGTAAAGACGTTCACTAAATAACACGAGGAAACGAAGAGCGGGAAGCGTGGCCGGGGCACCCGATGCGATTAGTCGAGTACCTCTTCGTGCGTACAGATACGCGCATGCGCAGATACAAACCGCAGGGATGTATCTACGATAAATTAAATGGTAGACTTAAGCGTCACCAATGTGAACAATTTTCATAATTTCTGGCGTAATTCTTCCTATGAACTATGTTGTTTAAATATATGACTTTCTATTTTTTAAAATATATGAATTTTTAAAGAAAGTTATATACATTTATTTACAAAATTTAATTTTTAGTAGTTTTCAATTTTATAACAATGATTGAGTTATTTTTATAAAGTTCTACGTAATTTGAAGTCAAGATGCCGATGACCTCGTGATACCATTCTCACTTCCTACAAATTTATTATTGATTTTATTTTAACGACGTGTTATTCTATTTTACTTAGCTTTAGAGTTAGATACTGTAATAGTTGCGTATACGAGTATGTACGTGTATCTTCTATTGTAAGTCTTATTGTTGACCTGAAACTTTCAAATGCATGCAGCGGTTTACTAGAATACATTAATATTTGTATTTCGTAACTTAACGATTCAAGTTGCAAAGAACCTTTATTATTTTTCACTCGATTGTAATACTATTGTAACGCAAAGTGATATGTGCATATTAATGCATTGTACATTACATGTATTGTACATTATCAGTGTGTCTTTGCGTAATGAAGTATTTGCAATACAATTGTATGAATATATGCGTACATACAGTTCTATAGTCTGTACAAGAAAAAAATAATCAATACACGATCGTGTGACACCTGAAACGAACCGTTTAAACGCGGGAAGACTAAACCCTTTTGCACGAAGTTTGGCATAGTGAGTACACTGCTTCGAAGGTTCAGAGACACTTTGAGGTGACCGTCCTCTGGATGCGCGCCTTTAATAAATACGTTCCTGTTAGCCGCACTACTTTTCTACGGTATCCCCACCAATATCCATCAGTGTATACGGATTGGTAGGTTGCGATTGGTCAAGCAAGTGATTGGTGTTAGTGGTGGGGAGCGATCACGTCACGAAGCTTGGTCGAGAAGAGACGAGGCGCATGTATCAATGCGCAATCGCATCGGGACAGTTCAGGGAGTCGGGGAGGTCCGTGGTAAGGAATAAACAGAGTGAAGAGACCGCGCGAGAGACGAAGAGTGGGGAAGGTGGAAGAGAGAGAGAGAGAGAGAGAGAAAGATAGAGAGCGAACAGGCAGTGAGACGATCACGATGCACGGAGGCAAGCACAAGCGGCCAGGGGCACAGGGCTGAGGGCTGAGGGCTCGACAGGGCCTAGAATAACGTTTACGGGACGGCCGTGGGCCAGTCAGCAGCTATGGAACAGACGAAAACTCTCGCGTCCCGGCTACTCAGCACAAGTTGCATAGAGAATAAGGACGACTTGGAAGAGGTAACATAAATATTTTAAATAGTCACTGGATACGTATCGGGTGCTAGGGGTTCCGCCATTGTTGCGACGGTCGCGCACGTCGCTGATCGCGCGGCGCCACATGTCGTACCACGCGTCTTAGCGGCAATATTTGAATCATTTGCATAATTCTAATGTTCATTTTTCTCGATTATTGATGGAAAATTGAATATTAATGAATAATTTAATTGAATATTAATCGCTAAAATCCAATAAAATATATAATGAATGATACATATTATCAAATTTACCAATTTAATACTGGAACTAAAATACTTTTAATGTTTTCTCAATATTAATAATTTTATTTAATTTTATAGTCTGTTAGTACGGAGCTTTAAATATGTTACACTTTTTATATCTTTTTACATTTGCTTATGCTATATTTTTAAAATATTTTATTGTTGCAAGATATTAAAAACTTGTTTTGTGTTTTCAGAAATTTGAGAGATGTTATACAGTGCTCCAAAACCTGACTGCAGGGCTATCTGAAAAAGAAGCCCATGATACATTAAATAATGCTGTATGTAAGGATAAGACACATGAAGAAGTTTCATTAGGATTGTTGGTAGTCATTTTGACAGATCCTCAAAATGCTCCAAAAAGTTACAGAGACTTAACATTAATTACACGAGATGGTCTTGCGATTGTGTTAGTACATCTTAATCAATTAGTACTTGAAAGATACCTACGATTGAACGATGTGACTAGAAGTCAGTTATTATGGCTGTTAAGGGAGATGATAAGAACCAGTGTAGCTAGTGTGGATAATCTTTGTTTAAGTTTATTAAGGCATGCAGCTGGTGGTGATATTTCACCACGGAATTTGTTTTTAGTTGATGCACTTTTAGATATTTTTCAAGAAAATCGACCTTGGCTGGATAAATTCCCTTTTCTAGTAGCATCTATTGTTTATACCTATTTACGATTAATAGAAGATCATAATGCACCACATTTATCTGGTTTACGTCAAAAAGAAGTTACATTTACTGTATCTTTAATAAGAGAACGTATGGTTGATTGTTTGGTTATTGGAAGGTAAATGAAATGAAATATTTTTGTCTATATTTATAATGCAAGCCAGACTGTAATAAACAAAATGATAATTAATGTTTGTAGAGATTTAGTACGCCTATTACAAAATGTGGCACGGATACCTGAATTTGAGGCACTTTGGAAAGATATACTTCTCAATCCGAAGTCTCTTTGTCCAAATTTCAGTGGCGTCCTTCAACTTTTACAAACAAGGACTTCTAGAAGGTTTCTCCAATCTAGACTTACACCAGATATGGAAAGGAAATTAGTATTTTTAACCAGTCAAGTCCGTTTTGGTAATCATAAACGATACCAAGATTGGTTTCAAAGGCAGTACCTGGCTACACCAGAATCACAATCTTTGAGATGTGACCTTATACGATTCATTGTTGGTGTTATTCATCCAACAAATGAGCTACTATGTTCAGATATTATACCACGATGGGCAGTAATAGGATGGTTATTTACAACTTGTACATCAACTGTGGCTGCAAGTAATGCTAAACTCGCTTTATTTTATGATTGGTTGTTTTTTGAACCTGAGAAGGATAACATAATGAACATTGAACCTGCAATTCTTGTTATGCACAATTCCATGAGATCGCATCCACCGGTCACTGCCACATTGTTAGACTTTTTATGCAGAGTAAGTGATAATGTAAATCTCAACATTTCATTACGGTTTTAAAATTTACGTAATTTTTGTTTACAGATAATACCAAATTTCTATCCACCTTTAACCGAGAAAGTGAGAAATGGAATCTTTTTGTCGTTGCGACAAATTTTGGAGAAGCGGGTTTTGCCAAGTCTTTATCCATTGTTTGATAGCCCCAAGTTAGATCGTGAATTAAGAAGCAAGATAAGAGAAACATTCAAAGAATTCTGTTTACCACCTAATGCAGATCTTGGTAAAATTATTACATAATATTGCATGTTTATTTTCTATAGACCATTCAAAATCAGAGCACTGAAAAGGCTTACTATTGCATATGTATAAACATATATTTATTTACTTTTATGTACTCATCACATATTAAAATCATGCTATTCTTTATATAATATACATATTTAGTTTTGAAAATATATGTCGGGTTGACGTTAAGATTTGAGTTAGGGTTAGGGGCGTGAAACGAATCTCTATTGGCGTTAGACGTGATCGTTATGCAATAGAGGAGATATTTACTAGTGCATGTATGACTCTGATGGAATTGGACAAGTAATCGCGATAATTAGATACTCGAGAAGCTAATGACAATGATCCTAGGCTCACTAACGAATCCGCGGTCAAGGGGATGACGAACTCTATTTTTCTTCAACTTGTAACTCTTCAACTTCAAGTTGTACTCAATGTTAATGCATGAGGCGATCACTACGTATCTGAGAGTTACTTGAATCGTCTTTGAGATCGTACGGGAGAGTGTGGTTTTCCATCACGGTAACGCTGTCGAGGAAAACTATGATGGGTGTGTCTAAACGCACGAAATCATCGGATTCGTGGAGAAACGCCTTCATTCGGAAAGTGAGGGAAATTGGTATTACTGTTAATTGGTCAATTTTCATGTTGGTAGTTAGCCGGGGTGCTAGCCGCCCTTAAGAGAAAGTTCGAGAAGAGTTCTCCCATTTTCTCGTAGTTGGGACGTGGACTGTTCGTCGGTGTGAAGGACTTTAGTTATCTTAAGATTTGTAGCGGGTCCTCGGGCTGAACGTGTACTGTGGAGACGCGTCGATATCTGGTAATCATCTTACTCAAAGAATAGAGTGCGTGTGGCGAGCCACGGGACAGAAATCGTTGAAATGCTTACCGTCGTGCCCCGTCCTAAGTATTTCTTTTAAGGAGAGCTATAGAGTTACCTCATGCCTTTGTTAGACAAAACGTTCATCCCTTGACCGCGACTACGTTCGGCGACTGGTTGTCGCCTCGCGCCCGAGCTCACTATCATAAATCTCAAATAAGTGCAGTCGAATCGAATGACAACAGTTTCTTAATTCGGCTATGGTGAAATCTAAATTACAATACTAGGGGTCTTCCCAAAGTTTCGAAGGGAAGGTTCCAGTATTCTTTCATCTCCGACATATATATAGTATAAATATTGATGATATTTAAATGTACATATCAAATAGATATAAGCACAGAAAAATATTTATGTATATTAATTTTGGGTTTATATATCATGGTTTTAACAAATCTTTCTCTTTTAAACATCATTTAGAACTTATTTTCTGGTCTTTTCTTTTAATAAATTTTATTATTCACCTTTCCTTTAAGCTTATAGCACATTCATTGCTTACTAACTTTGGTTTTTGCATGATGTTTTTGAGCAGGAAATAAGGTTCCTGTATATTCAGGTAAAACGGAGGAATTTAATAAGGATCTTACACCGGGGGCTACAATGGAAAATGCAGCGAATACACCAGTTGAAAATAATCATTTAAATCAAGACTCAGAACCAGCTTTTAGTGATGAAGAAGACGAAGTGTCATTAAGGTTAATTGTGCTTTATATTTCTATCATATAGTACTTCAAATGTTTCAGCTTAAAAATATAGTTATATCACTAAAGGATATTTAACATTATAGGATAGTGACTAGAGTAGAGGAAGAAGATGAAGAAGATGTTCCATTAGCAAATGTGAAATTGAAAAACGAACAAAAAAATGCAAATTGTATCGTGAAGAAAGAAGATATTACGTCTCAGTTAAATTTAATTTTAGAACCAGAAGAGTTAAGGACTGCTGTAGAAAGTTTACACAGTGAAACAGACAATGAAGTGAGATGTCAAACGATGGAGAGGATAGTACAAATGGTTGTAGAGGATGAAATAGATGCAGAAACTATACCAGCACTGGCTTCTTGCATATCAACGATCTTATCTTCACAAATTACATCTCAAATATTTCCATCAGATAATTTGAATGAAGAAGCCTTGACTGATAGTATAAGTACGCCATTGTTTGTTATGTTTCGAAATCAGTTTCAGTTGTGTAAAGAAGAGGACAATAGGCGGAAGCTGCTAGCTCGGGTACTTGCAGAGATACAAAACGTTCAATCAAGAATAGGTTACCTGTTACTTTATTTTTTGAAAGTTTGGGGCAAAGAGGAAGAAAAACGGGAAGGCGAACCAAGGTTCGTAGTGGAATGCAAATTACGCATAAGTAAATGAAAGTATGCTTTTTATTATATTATTTTTTTATTGCAGTAATATGTTAAATGACGTTAAAGCATCTGTATATAAAGATTTTTGTGTACATCGAGAAAAAAAATTAGATGCGTGTTTAGTGTCAGATTTAAAGGTATGTAAGTTTTAAAAGTTAAAAATTGTAATATCACAAATAATTGTAAAAATTGTAATTTGTTTTAATTTGCTTTATATATCCTTTTATTAGTCGTATATAATGTATCATTTTTTTATAGCTCTGCCATGAAGATAACATATTTATGCTGTGTTACCTTGTGCCTGATGTATACATGGGTTTTCAAAATGTGGCTCTTGGAAATGTTCAATTATTGCATTTGGTTGTCTCGACCGTCGATGCATGCCAATTACAAGAATTGGTTTGTCAAATAATGCAAGGACATTTAAAGATGTTAAAAAAGGAATCGTTTACATCACTTTTGACAGCAAGTTTAAATTGGGAAACTTTCGAGCAATATTGTTTTTGGCAGCTTATTTTTGCCCATGATTTTCCAATTGACTATGTATTACCTGTCTTACCCAAATTGCAATTTCGAGATCACGCAGAAGCATTAACATCGATATTGTTTATGCTTAAACAAGAAAAGTAAGTAAATCATTTACTAGGAAGCAAAACGAATAAGATAAAAAATTTAATTCAATATTAATAACATTAATAATTGAATAGGCCAACGTTAGAACTTCTGCGACAATTACTTGCACGACAAAACGTGGATGGGGACATGTTTGTTGTAGCGGCTCTACGTTACTGGTGTCGTGATTACGAAGAAAAACTTAGTGAGTTACTTGCGAATCTTTTGAGTACTCGTTACCCTGCTACAAGTCCAAACAAACGGAAACGATCTGGCCCTAAACATAATCAACAATCTGGTACACCTTCTGGCGAACAAGTTCTTGGTCATTTGGATCAATTACGACAGCATTGTATGTCGTCCGCTGAATTGCAGCTTTATCATTCTGAAGGAATGCAAAGAGCTCTACAGCAAGCACAAGCAGCTAGTAGTGATTCTTTAAGAAAAAGTTATGGAGATTTATTTGCACTTGCGGAAGTTAATGAAGAAAATGAACCTCCTCCGCCTCCACCAACAAGCTCAGCACGAAAACATGCAGCAGCATCGGCTGGGGGTGGCGGAGGTGCTGGTGGTAAAGGAGGTCATAGAAAAACTGGTGCTAATACGAGGGAAAGGTCTAGCTCAAAAAGGCCGCTTCCTCGGTATCATTTGGACAGTACATCTAGTAGTGAGGTAAATTTAAAAATAATCTACAGCTATTAGTAGCTATTTTTGATATTATTTAGATGTTTGTATTTTTTATTAATTGAATTTAATCGTGTTGCCGTAGGAGGAATCAATTGTGAATGTAAAACAAGCAAAGAAGAGAAAAAAAATTAATCCAGTGGGCTCCGATAGCGACTGACCACCCAGTGTCTTCAGATGTCACATGGACCACGTCACGTGTGTGCAGCAAGCTAAATTAGCCTTAAGGATAGTAAGATAATATAGTATACGTAATAGATTTATCTAGCGCGACTTGTATATATAGTATGTGGGAAGTGAATGCAAAACATACTGATTACAAGGATCTTGCACATACTTCGCAAACACCATATGCTAACAACGTTGCCAGATTCTTCATTTTCATGAATTTCATTGCTTGTGTCAAATGCAATCTATTGAAAGATATTTAGAATGTATGTGATATCTAACGAGAAGAAGATAAATTTATAAATACTGGTTATAGCTTTTCTAGGTAAATATGTATGACAGATTAACTTGCCATGGCAGATCGATACTCTGGGTGTTTTCTTCAGAGACAAAGGAATTTATCATGGTCTGTCAGATAAGGTTACCGAGAGGCAAAACTAGTCATAAATTAAATTATTTTGATACACTCTTAAACATACAAAAAAATATGAATTTAAGAGTTGAAAATTGAATCTGGCAATATTGTAGGAGATAAAGCGACATTAAGGTATTTCCTTATGTGGTCACTTTATTTCTAAGAAAAGAAATGAAAATCCGTTACCTTCATATAATTTTGTGATCGATATCAAAGAATGCAGCACGATAGTGCTTACCAATTATTTGTTTATTGATTTTGCGATTAGTATAATTATTGATCCTAATGTCCAAATTTATTTCTTTTCTCCTTCATTATGCGATAACTATAGTAAGACTCGCGTCTCACAATAGCTAACAAAAAAAAAAAAAAAAAAAAATGGTTACTTTTTGTTGCCATAAACTGTGAACGCAATTTGTAAGAATCGTTGATAGGTTTTTATTAGGATTAAGGACCTTCTGCAGGAGAAGGATATATTGTGAATGTCTCACTCCAGCATGAAGCGTACAGTTTTACGACCAAATGTATTTTACGTCTGCGCTTAGTAAAAGCAACCTCAAGATGTAAATCATTCTCAAGACGTAAGAATTTTTATATTTTGCACGATGGAAGGTTGTCGATTTTTGCTAATAGATTTTTTGGATCTAAAGCAATGAATCTGTTTTCGTTACTACGAAGTATTTTAATGCAAATGCACAAATTTCACGTTGATAGAAAAGAGAAAACAGAACGTACGACTTCTTTTTTTTGATCGTAATATTTATGATATTTTTACATCCACGAGCTAATAGTATTTACTACAGGTTTCTATTAATTTCTAAGTGTATGTTTCAACTCTTATAAATTTGTTTATAATTTTGTAATGATCACAGTTTCTTTAATACTTTTGTAGATTGAATTTACTATTCTATCTAAAGTATATCAATCCGGTAATGAATTGGAAAGACACCTTCCAACGAGTATAGAACCAGGCGTCATGTACACTTAAGTCCTAAAAGGAGCGTAAGCGTGAAATATCATCGTTCACCTCCTGTACATTTCCTGTAAAATCGGTTACTTGTACACATATAAGTAGCTGTGTTATGTATTTTCTAGTTGTACATACCAGAGAGAATTTGTATGTGTATGTATGCATGTATGTGCGTGATGAATTTTTTCAAGAACCCGATAAAAAATTTTTTTCCATTAAGAGAGTTTGTATTTCTGATGCTATGAAAATCGACCCACGAACATTCATATGGCGAACAAGATGAAAAACAGCCTTCTATGCCAGTACGAATGTCTTTTTATTTAATACGCGCGTAATGTACGTATCAACCATTTATAATGGTGTGTAAGGTGTGATAGTTGATATTGTTATTAGGTTTTTTCTACTTGTACATAAATTGCGACGTTATGTGAGGAAATATTTAAAAACGACGACGATTGAATGTAAAGAGAATATATGAGAAATATGAATGAGTAAGCGTGTGTGTACGCGAGAGAGGGAGAGAAAGAGAGACAAACACAGAGACACAGATAAGTAAAAAAAAAACAAAAACAAAAAAAAAAGAAATCGCGAAATTAATGATGCGCGGGCAATACGAAAAATAAACCTGTAAACATTTAATGTTTTTTAACGACCTTGTACACATGGATACACATGTAAATACATGAATATATTATCGTAATGCGAGCATAAACATTTAATGTTTTTAACGATCTTGTATACATAGATACACGTAAATGTAAATACATCGAAAAATTACCGGAAGTAAACCTGTGATTCCTATCGTTTGTTTCCTCTTTCTCTGGATTTTTCCCTTCCTCTCTATTTTAATTCTTTTTCAGCGGCGAACGAATAAGCGGGTTTCAAGATTGTATTTGTCATAGTACTGTTCTTTTTTATAGATACCTGTATACATAATGCGAACAATATGAGATAACCACAAAACAACGTAATTATGCGCAAATTGTGTAACAAACAAATGAATGTTAAAAAATTTTAAACTTGTTTGTAATATATGTACAATTTTTTACCAAAATAGTGACAAATTAAAGAAAGATAATAAGATATTTTGTCTCTCTCTCTCTCTTTCCCTCTCCCTGTAGGATTAAATCCTGCTACATCACACTACATAGTATCGACAAATCGTGCATCAAGTGCATTTGATTAAAATTGCACGATTAATAGTAAAACACCATTTATGTTACTATCCTCCGCGTAACTACTAAATTAAAGAGAGAGAACCGCTCGTATCAACTTGTTAAGGCTAATACTGAATTAATAGGGTTAAAATGCAATGGTATCACAAACAGTATTTAGTGGAAACACCTATAATTCGATGAAATACGTTTCTTCTATTATTTGCCATTTACTAATCACGCATTATTTTATCCAATTTGGCACGTGGCGTAACACAAATTTACTTCATTGACACATCGAAGAGCCATAGAATTATTCACTATGTGGTGAAAACGAATTCATTTCATGGATTAATATTTTTATTCTGTTGTCATACTGAAAGAGGAAGGAGCAATTGTCTTGATGCGAAATAACAAATAAAAGTATAATACGTATTCAATTTTCGTATTACTACAGCTAAAGAGGAAAAATGGAATAGATCTTCATTTTTTCCAAAAAACACTTTTTAAGATGCGTCATTTTTACTTGATACGTACTTTCCGCTATACATGTACATATACATCCATTTGGATCGTGTACACTTCTCATTCGAATGCTTCTTTCCTTTCACAGGTGTGTATGTGTATTGCGTGTACCGTGATTACAAAATCATCATTCACCGTTATATCGCAGGTAAGATAGAAATGACATAATTACTTACTATCTTTTACGTACACACGTGCACACGTACATATCCTCCAACGAAAACATTGTTGCATGAAAAAAGCGTATAGAAAGCGCATTTTTAAACGTCAACCTAACATTATTAGCGTATAGCTGAAAAATAACGGATCTTTCTATTGATCGTTTCAACTAATTCATAATACACATCTGTCCTGCTATCGATAATCTTAATTGTATTTACTTGAAAAATTTGAACAAAAAGAAAATGAAATAAGATTAACCATTTTCGTTAGGCGGCATTTTCAAGCGGTATTCGTGCATATTGCATAATGGTCATGGTCGCATAAGATTTATCTGTACATCTCTTTACCTGTTACCTTTTTTTTATCGCTAATTAAACATTTCGGCAAGAGATTCTTTATCGGCACGTAATCGACTCAGTTAAATCGTTCATATAAAAAGTAACCCCATAACTACTTCATTCCATTAAGGTTATGTGCAGGTTTTCTTCAAGAACGATTACTTTCAAAATATTTTTTATCATATTTATACTTATATTTTTTATAATCCTGTATTCTTTTATGTTATAACCTTTACAGGGACGACTTAAATGTTTCGATTACGTTTATCTTATTGCATGCTAATTTTTACAAGATCCATCAATTAGGGCAGATGACACCTGTTGCCCACTATTCATCACTAAAAATTGATCGATTTAATTTAAGTTTGGTCTACGGAACTAATATTTAGTCCAAATACAGAAATAGTTTCGCCTCGTTTGTGCATATGATTGTACTTTACAGAGATGTATGTATACTTAACTGTTGAGCTGTCGCATGACTCAATCAATTAGTAATGAATTAAAATCATCGATCGGAATATAGAGGGATTTTGTACAAGGTTCCGTTTATTATTCATATGCACATACGCGCACAATCACATGGTGGTTAGATTGATCACGCGTTAGTATGCTTATCAATAACAGAGATGACTGTAACAAACGCTATATTCTTAGTAGGGAGTTAATGCATCATTCTCTTCACAGTTGATTAAACGGTTAGTTCGTAAAATGCAAAATTTCTTTATAGCGATGTCTTTTTCAAGTAGTTCAAAACGATTTAAAACAAATATAGTTAAAACAAAATAGAATCGAGAACAAATTTTGAGAAACACTAAGAATATATTAACGTTGTACCAATAACACTGTAGTAACATCGTGCATCTTGTTGTTGCTGCTTGTATGGTTAATACAATTTTCAAGGATTAAATATATTTCAAGTGTGTACAATAAAAGGTTAACTTTGGTTGCATATTTTGAAATGCGATAGACGTACAGTAAAATAATCTATGATACGATCGAATGATTTGTTGGCACAAGAGACGTGACAGGACATGTTTTAACGCACTTATAACGTGTTTGGTCACGTGCTGCGCAGCGTAGATGCGCATAAATCAAAACGTTCAAACATCGTTTATAATAGATTAATTTTGCATACTTACTTTATTAAGAAAATTATTATTTTTAATTAAGTAATTAAATAATAATGCCGTTACTATTATATAAGTAAAAATAATTATTTGCATTTGATGACTTAAGAACGAATAAAATACGAATAAAATACTAAAACATTTACGCTAGAAAAATTAAAATTGATATTTCATGACATTTCTATATTAATACACCTTTTTGATTTGTATAATCGAATCGTTTCTTTCTAGCTGGTTCTTCATGCTAACAAATCATTCGAGCTTAATATGTAATAATGTGCATAGACTCGTTGATTTTGATCAGGTTGTAAAGTATTAAGCAATTACTTACCTATGGATGTAAAAATATTCGCTGAAAAAGATTTGAAAGAAAGAAGAAAGATAATTATTCACGCAAGCTTTCTTGAACAAAAAAGACAATTGTTTTTTTATCGATATATTTAAAATTAATTAATGATCATGGTTGAGCGGGATGTAGAGAATACACAACACTGCTCCCATGGTACAAGTCTCGTGTTTACTTTCCTTTCTTTTTTTTTAAGGAGAACAGCGCGATCATCCTCCGTCAATGACTTTAGAACGAATCTCTCGTGATATTACCAGTCGTTGCTTTGATAGTTTGGATGATGCACGAATATTTGAACGACCGAATCCTCTCGTGACTATAGTGTTCCAACGAAACGAACAATTTCATACGAAATAAATAAATTCGATGTATATTTATCTTTCACCTGCCTTCTTTTTTGCTTGTTCACGACAGCATAAAGTATTAATCGACTATAGTTTGTAGTCTATAGCAAAACGCATTATCCAAGGTATGTAACTACGACCAGCGATTTTCTCGAAACGATTCCACGTGTATATCTATGTATACAGCAGTAGTATTCGTCGACTCGTTATCGTGGTCATAGACACGTTAAAGAGACAGCGATTGCAAAAGTTGTAAAAGTTTTGAAGAAAATTACAATAGGCGAGAACAAGTATAATTTTTTGTTAGACAGGCTCCGACTGTTCGTTTTTCACGTGTTTTATCTGTCGTATGATGTCATCTTGGGCATGTTGATTCTATAATTAGGTACTTAATACGAAACCGTATCTAGCATCACCATTTGCAAGGCTCTCCTGGTCACTTAACGCGCATGCAAAATCGCTTGGTAACGTCCCATTAACACGTTCTCGTTGTATACACGCGACAAAGAAAGTTCTCTCTACGTTTAAATCACACGGTCGTACGTACAGTTAGGTCACGCACACGCAACTCCTAAATATACATGTACAGCTTTTTTCTCTGGCACACACATTGGTTTCTTGACCGTCGTCATAATTAGCATTAGTTCCTTTCCTTCGTTTTTTTTTTGTTTATTCTTTTTATCACTATTTCTTTCTCTCTCTCTTTCTTCTTTTTTCGTCTATGCTTTGTTTCTTTCGAACGCGGTTTCTATCGTTAATACAGACTTGTTATGTATATATACACAATATAGTAACAGTCTATGTTCCTAAGGCTGCTAAAAAGTCTCACTTGTAGGATCTCCCCCGCGAAAAGGGAGAGCGTGTTATAGAGTTCAGGTTTCGACCAAGGGAGGAAAGCGTGAAACGTCTTTACCGTGCACGTCTAGTAAATCACTTCGTATACAGTAGCCTTTTTGTCACCGGATCCAGTAACGATATATTTGTCGTCGGCAGAGATGTCGCAGCTCAACACCGACGAAGACTCCTTCGACTGTAAAAAGAATTGATATGGATTCTCGTGTGGTTGTTCGGAGATCTGCTTTTTTGTGCTACTTCCACGCAACATGACGCGTTAATTACGTCCAACGATACACACAAAGAATAGTTCATCTCTTATGAGCATGCAACGAACTCTTAGTGGCCGCGAACTTCTTTTCTCGAATTATGAAAAATACGGCTGGCATCTAACTCACTAAAACTCGTAGCAAGAAAAGAATTTGGAAACTTGCGTATTTTGTGTATAACGCCTTACACTGTATTTACATATACAGTGGCAAAAAGTATCTGCACGTACTTTTATTTTTCAACGTTTATCAGGTTCTACGCCTCTCATTTTCATAATGTCAAATTTTCGTAGTCGTACGAAAGTACGCGCAATTAAACGATACGAAAGTTAATAGACCTAAAAATATCTGAAACGATGCAACAGCGTACAAGAATACTTTCTACCACTGTAGGTAAGTAGTCGGTTACTTGCTGATATTTCGTTACTCGAGTAGAGTAAGATTTATCAGAGTTTTTCAAATAAATGCAACGAAATGTCCTAACCGCTTCTAGATAGCAGTTTGCCTCGTTCAAAATTAAATGGTGACTAAGATCCCTCTTTATTTATATTCAGCTAGTTGTCTCGAGTTATACGTCGTTTCAAGTTGTTTCCATTTATTATATTTCATTGTCTTTAATCTAGTTAACAAGATGAAGTGAAAAACGAAAGAAACAACTTATCTCGATAATACCAACGAGAATGTGGGGATACACACCTGGAATATCGAAGCTCCGTACGGTGTGCGCCATGCGTTCAACAAATTATCCTTGCCGGTGGAGACGAACCATTTGCCACAAGAAGCGAAGCGTAACGATAACACGCACGACTCGTGTAGGTGCAGTTGATACTTATCGGACTTGGTAGCGTGAAGCACCTCTACGTTCGAATTTTCCATACCCACAGCGAGCCATTCTCCGGTTGGGCAATAGCCCAATGAGAATATTTGCGAGGTAAAGTCGTGTTGCTTCAATTGTCTACCCTCCCTTAGGTCCCACGAACGCACCGTATTATCCAACCCTCCTGTCCACAGCTTCGAACCGTCCGCCGAGATATCGATGCAGGAGGCACCGTCCGTGTGGCCTTGGAACTGTCGAATCAACGTCTCGTTCTGTAGATCCCACACGGCGATGTTGCCATCGCTGCAGCAGCTGAAGCAGACCTTCGAGTCTGGCGAGATCGCCAACGCGTAACAGGCCGGTGCCGCTGACGTCAGTTCCGTTTTGATTCGAGGTGTAGGACTAGCCAAGTCCCAGATGATCAGCTGACTCGCCTCCCCTCCAACTATTAGGGTTCTGCAGTCCGGCAGTAGCTTTACCGATCTGTTTTCAGAAATAATGAAAATAATGTGTATTTCATGGAATAACAAGGTGAACGAGGATGTAAAAAGGAAACACGTATAAACAGGATCACAGAGTAACGTAAAAACGAGTCGAAAGAACGAAGTACAATTTTTTAGATATATAATCTTTGACTACTTTCGCTAAATGGTTAGTTAAGGGAGTATTCCGACCGAACAAATAATAGTTTATCTTCTATTTTCTCTGTTACACGAACAATTAGGAAGCGTCGATTTCATTCCGTAAGTATAATAGGTTTAACCATTCGCAAATTAAAACAAGACATTCCTTCTTTCCCAATGTAAAAGCAAACCTCTACTTCCGTTGAAATATAGAATTTTCGTATTTCCTATTGTTCGTGATTCGTTAAGATTGATAGTTGGCCGATTCATCAATTACCTCGTAATAAAACGAGCCAGCCCGTTTCTTTTTAATGCGAATCCATTAATATTCCTCCACTTCTATTCGAATTTCATTCAAATGTTATATTCTCTATTCTTCTTCGTTTATTAAAAACGATATTTATCTAAACCGTCAACCGATAACGAAACACAATTCTGCCCTCTAATACGAAACTTCCCAGCTTCCTATTTAAAGTTCCTTCCCGTTCGTTACAATTGATACGTACGACCGATCATCGATTATCCAATCGAGTCGCTAACAATATCCAATAACGAAGAAAAGAAGACTCTTCTTTCTTACTACGTTAATAAACTTCTTACCTAAACATCAAGCATGTAGTACCATCTTCTATTCTCCTAAGTTCGTTAAAATTACCAAACAAATCCCGTTATTTGTCAAAATTACTAATCGAATCGCCATATAATCCAATAATAAAGCATTGCTCGACTAAAGCTCTATCGTGCAATCGCTTAACGCTTTACCGACCGCTAGCGATTCAACAGCATACGCACATCCGACCGGCATATCTCAGGCACAGATTCTCCTGGCACTGGCTCTGTTTTGGTTTAGACTCTCTAATACCATTCTTTTTCTTCGTCACGAGCGGTACGTTCCTCAAATTGATATAAAACTGTGGGAGCTTACAAAGCAACGCAACTGAGCAAGGTACCTTGGTACTAAATAACAAATTACTGTTCAAATAATGAGAAATATTATCGGCGCCAAAAAGCCGATTAATCGGCTATCGGTCGGTAAAGTGTCAAGCAAAATTGAACGAAACGTTGTATCTCGATTTCATACGACAAATTTACCACAATCCATGGATACGTGTTAGCGACGTGTCGAAAGAGTCGGACACACCGTGCAAACGTGAATAGACACCGTGGAACTGACCTAATATAATTGTCGCGTTGTAGGCAATCCAACTGCGATACGTGCTTGATACTGCT
Source organism: Bombus affinis (assembly GCF_024516045.1). Taxonomy (NCBI): domain Eukaryota; kingdom Metazoa; phylum Arthropoda; class Insecta; order Hymenoptera; family Apidae; genus Bombus; species Bombus affinis. The sequence continues at coordinate 15,761,759 of NC_066347.1, forward strand.
ACCGCCTCCATGTCCGATGTCCCAGACTTTAACGCACCCTTTACCGCCCGTGTAGACGTACTTGGTCGGATTCGAGATGGTGACGGCGCACACAACCTCGCCATGAGTCAAGGTATTAATCTGACGCGCGTGACGTGGAATTCCCGGCCCTATCAGAGCGTCTGTGGGGAATGGTACTGGCTGCAGCTGACCCTCGCCGTTCATATGGAACGAGTACGCTCTGTGGTGGAATGCAAAACATTAATGCCTTTGTCTTTACGTAATGGAATGCCTTCGATTACTTAAAAGCTTCGCGCCGCGGCGAAAGGCGGCCATCGAAAAGATAATGCTTCGCACGCCGCACCTTCCTAGCTTATGCGAGCGGCGGTAGCGGGTTGACATTTTTAGAAACGGTCAGAAGCGTTGAACGATCTACAAGTGTAATTTGGTCGCGTCGTCGTGTATTTATTTCCTTTGAAATGTCAAGTACGCGATATGTAGATGAGTAGAAAGAATAGAAGTTATCGGTGCAGCGATAACCGAGTTTAAAAATATTCGTTTCCGAAGGTGTTTCGATCCTTTACTTCTCGGCTAAATCAGTTGTTTGAGAAATATTTCGTGGTTTTGTTATTTCCTCCTGGAGAAGCTGAAGTTCTCGTTTGGTAGATCGTAACTCAAGAAACACATATCCTTAAGTCACCTAATACGTTTATATAGGATTTATTAATTATAATAATTATAATTATAATGTCACAAGGAAAACTAAATGATATTATGTTTCGAAGATTTTGTTAACAGATTTGTCTGATTAAGCTTTATATTTAAAATCAGGATGGGTGTGGTAACTTCGATGTAAGTGATTTACGCTTCTGTTCAGAAGTTTGGAATATGTTAGGATTTCAGAGGAATAATAATTTGCTTAAGTAGATGTTATTCGTGTTATTATTATTTTGATAGTGTTGAGAGCGTAATTGATTGTACTTAAGAGTGAAAGTTATCATTATAATATCGTTATTTCTCAAAAGAATATACGAAAACGTTTGTTTCGTCCAAGAAGTAAAGAGTGTTCCGAACTTTTGAGTAGAAGTGCACAAGCATTCGAGTACAAGCTGCAAATATTTCGTAATGTTTTTGCGTCAAGTTTATTATATTTATTATCTAAGGATTAATTTTAATAAAAATTACGTACGGTTTGCCACCCGGAATGTTGCTTATCCCGTTACTCGATGGTACCCTCACGTGACTGTCGAAGCCGAGCTATAGAAAAGAACAAATTATATCAGTTTTTGCTTGAACTTTCTTTCATTAATAATTTCGATATTTTGAGTCACAATATTTGAATAGCAAATGCATAAATACGAAGAAAAGGATCAAGGAAACGTAATTTGCATTCTAGAAGTACGTAACACGAGATTGCATCAACAGAGATTTTCAGATTTGTAGCAAGCTTCAACAAAGACATATATATATATATATAGAAGAAAAACTAGCAACGACAATGCTCTATATATTAAGCTTTGTAGATATTTCTAATTTCTGGCAATCCAATTTTCAAAACATTTGAATACTAATCACTTGATAATATAAGGAAGACGATATATGCACAAACGAATTTTGTTTCTAGAATTTTTGCAAGTCGTCTTTAGTGTTTCAACTAAAAATTTCTTTTACATCACAAATAACATTGAGAACCATAATTAACGCATTTGCCTGTACACCTTGTTGGCAGAAATTTTTTAACAATTGAAATACTAATCTACGATTCTAATCCTCAAAATGTCTACTAAATTTGTAGTAATTTTCACCAGAAATATGTATCATTAAACGACGAGTAAAGTACATCATTTTAGAACTTACTATCTACTATTACACTTATATATCTATTACAGGCTACCTATTTTACAATCAACTGAAACATTACCCAACTGATACTTCACACAAAAGGAAATTATTTCAACGAGCTATCCATTGAGACACCTTAAAAGTTTTAATAATAATAAGAATAATAAACGAAATTAAATAGCCTTCAATCGTTTCATTGATTTAACTATAGGCGATAGTTGATTTCTTTGCGATTAATCAAAATAGCTTTAAAGTCACTGTCAGACGACGCTCTTTAAACGATTTTCGGTTGGTACACATATTCTCGTTGCCTCTTCTCAACAAATTCCAACTTGCTCAGTTTACATAATTTTATAAAGAAAAGAGAGAGAGAGAGAGAGAGAGAGAGAGAGAGAGAGAGAGAGAGAGAGAGAGAGATTCTAGAGAATTTTCCAATTTCACAGATCTGAATATTACCACGTTTCTGTACCACGTCGTAAGTAAACTATGAGATTTCACTGAAATTTATACATAAAAAGATATTTTAGACGACTCGGAGTTTTTATCTTTTCCTTAGAACGCTCATAGTCTATAGCATCGGTGGCGGGGTACCGCTGCAAAGTACTACGAGGCAAAAGAAAATAGAAAAGAAGAAAAAGAGAAAGAAAGAAAAAAGACGAGCAGCTAGAGCGGGTGAAGTACCATCGAGGTCCTGGCGTATGGTAAGTTGCTGTACGGCGAAGGCGATTGTGGCGGCTCATTGCCGCGGGACGGCAAACCCTGATAGCCCTGCGGTGGCGTTTGCTGTGACGATGGCGGATGATAGACCCGCGATGCCAAGGGACCAGGGATTCCTCCCATAGTTGGCGTACAGCTGCGCGACCCCCTCGCCGCCGCCACAGGTGTACCCGGCTTGTCGATCTGGAGAGGTTCGTTCCAACGGGGTACACCGGTTTATTATCGGGCGCAATCGTGGAAAGGAATTGTAAATTTCACGCTTGACTTTCGCACAAAAGCAACGAGACATATCGATCCTTGTCGCAAACCGGCGTAAGCGGCCACCTCCGGTTCACCGATTTATACCACCGGACACGAGGAAGAAAGGGACGCGCGGGCTTCGAAACCAGAGAGCTTTTGCTTTCCTCTGTTATCGTCCGCGCAAATTGACTTGTCGTAACTTCGCGCCACGAATTCCAGCTACACGCTATCGATGCTCGTGTACATGCGCGCTATACGCCAAGGGGAACCACCAAAATGTCTTCGTTGTTTTCGAAATTGTGGAAGCAGTTATCTTGTTTGGATTTTCTTAGCACACTTCGGTTTCCAATAGAAGGGAGGTTCGTCGAAGTTTCTTAGCTTTTAAAATACAGAGATACCCGGAGATACCCGGCGTAAACTCGTTTATTCATCGAACGTGTTTATGGGGACTGCGCGTAAATCGTATTTTTATATAGTCCCCTTTGTTTCGTTATTTTACTACCGATCGACCAGAGTATCGTGTATTCTGTTGTTTAAATATGGTTCGCGGAACATTTTAAATACATCGAGTTTGTCATCGATAAAAACGATCGTTGTAAAGCTTGAATTTCGCGACGACGAAGGAACTGAATGTAGAACACTATCGTCTACGATATCGTTGTACCTTTCGTCGACTTTTAATTTTGCATTATTAGCATTACGATTCCAAATAAAAGAATTTCCTAGTTCATCGAACAACTCGACTTTATTTCTAGCGTAACAAGTAGAAATTTTGCCTTCGAAAACCACGGAGCCATTGAAACGCTCACCCTTAGGCAATTCGGCGTGCATGTCGAAACGAAACGATCATCTTTTCACCTTCTTTCTCAAAGATCCAGGAAAGAAATGCAAGTAGAAATAATTCCGGGGAGAAAAATAGAACAGGACCGATTAGTCATCGAATAAGCCTGCTATCCGCGAGATCTTACATCTTTACTTTTCAGAGACGGTGTGCTACGAGCGGATGAACTTCCACTTCGCGATGGTGGCCTGTCTTTTACGGATGTGGAGCCAGCACCGGAAATAGGTCCTACGTGTCCTGGGGCGCCCAGTTTCTCTAGAGTGCCGTTCTCACGTGGATCCGAATGGTCACCATTGGCGTGTGGCGATGATGCCTCCTTTTGTGAAAAACAAACAGGAAAATAAAAGGAGCTTATTCTAAAAATATCAAATCCAAGCTTCACTCGTTCTTAGACGTAGACTTCTAATTTAAAATACTTGGAAATATTTTACGTAAGTAATCATGTTTTGGAGTCGATGCAAATATCGAATATTACGAACATTACGAATATTGACAATGTTCTATTATTAAATTAATTAATATCGACAGATTCATACGGGATATCGATAAATATGAAGAGCAAGCTTCCACAGTTCCAGATATCCGAACAAAGAATTGTGAAACTTTCTAAGTTTCAAACTAACTTATAAAACGATCTTCCCCTAATTTTCTCGTATCGTATCCTCTTTCGTTTTTAACCAACTGTAATTTTGTTGTAATTTCATTCTTTCGTTTAGTTCGAAGTACAATTCTGTTGCATTTAGTTCCTCGAAAGAAATATCTTTTCTGTTCAGATTGAAGCTATGGCCTACGATGACAAAACGTAAAACTGAGAAAGACAAGAGAAAAAAGGCAACCACGGTTTATACCTAATACAATATCAAGGAAATGAAAGAATCGAACGTTAGAAAAATCACTTGGACACGTCTTTTCAATCATGCTTCTACGACAAAGGAATATCCGCCAGTATCCACCACAAACCGACACCGTGATTCTCAACCTCAAATGAAGGAACATCCTTCATTCTCATTCGCAGTTTGTGCATACTTCCAAATTGCTTTTGCCCGATGAATTCGCTAATAAAAATATCGGATCCATTTCACTGCAGGAAGATGAACTGACCTCGTTCGCGACATCCACCACCAAGTCCTGATCGCTCTTTTCTGCGTCGCTGTCCTGAAAGCAGAAAAATTACGTGTCTGTGAAAGGGTATAGGAGAACCGTGTCCATTCGCGATTAGGGGCAACAGCGTTGCGATACATATCGATGTACGCTGTAATTCCAGCCATTGGTGCGATACGTTAACGATCACAGCCGCGAATATATTTTCGACGAATCCAACGCGAGAACCATCGAGAGAGGGAGAGAGAGAGAGAGAGAGAGAGAGAAAGTTCGACCTACATTTACGATGCGTCTGACTAGCAGATGCATCTTCAGAGACATATTATTAATCTTGACACTCGTGCAAGCTCGCTGCCTCTCTCGAAACGTTCTGATTGCACCAGCAACTTAATGGCCAGGCGTTCGACGAGTGCGCGTACCGGATAGAAAGCTCGCGTTTGCGAACGTGTAAGCCACGCCACGTCGCGCCATGCCATGCCGCGCCGCGCGTTTCTGATGGAATAGGAGGCGGAGGGTGGAGAAAGAGGGGATGTAAATGCGCTTTGCTTGGTCGCGCGGTTTCAGGGTATTTTCGCAATCAAGATTCTATGTGTGTGGCTGGTGGCCGTACACGCGGAGCGTGGAAAATTCGACCGATCGTTTGTCAATTCTGCATCTCGCTATGCTCGTCGTTGACGAGACTCAGCGCCACTGTCGTCGATCTTTGTCGCTCGTCGTAACGACGATTGCTTTTCCTTCGCACACCGCGTAACGTTTCCCTTCGATCTTTCTGTTCCGCTCTCTACGACGTAATTAACGTTGTCACGACGTAAATTTAGATTAGTATAGTTTCGTATACATATAGTTATTACAAATGTTGACGATGAAACGATTAAGAGAACGTTAATTTTGCGCTGTGTGTCGGTTAGGGATCGACTATCTGTCTACGTAGATCGCCTTGTCTGCTTGAAACGTGGTTTACGGGACGGCTCGAGTGCGACTTGCGTACGTCAAGCGGCACAGATAGATAATGACTCTAGTGCGTATTTTAAGTTGATCGACACTGATAACGATATTTTTTATTTCTCGTTAAAAGGGCTTCTAACGCTTGGTTACGTTAAACGTCACCACGCGGTGACTTTTCCAAAACAAGTTACGACGAGTTGTCGATTTTAATGGATACCTTCTCACATAATCGGGACAAGTTACGGAATAAATACTTGGCAGTGGATAAATACTTTCCATTCTAACGTGCACGTAACAACTCGTAAATATGCATAAATTAACATTAAATAAGATAATTCTTTTTTATATAAACCTTGTGAAATTTAATTAAATAAATATAATAAGAAATACCTGCCCTCCGAATATTATTATACTGCGCTATAACGAGTGTAGCGCAAATAATATTGGTATATTTTCTCCGTTAAAGAAAATTCTTTCAGCGTCTCGATTATCGTATACGTTCAATATGGTATATAAAACAATCCTGCAGCCTATAGGCCGCATTACGCAACATGCTCTGCATCAAATCAGTAATACCGCGTGTCACTGTTTACTCCATTACCCAGTATATCTTCCATTTGCTTCGAAAAAGAGACTACGCAAACAGTCAGCCACAGGGATAGGGAAGCGAGGAGAGAATCCACTAACATGGAGAAACACGGATAAACAGAAGGCTAGAGGCTTCGGCTAATATATTATCGAAAGCCGTGGATAATGCACCGCATACGGAAGCACAATTTGTGACTCGTGTATCTTTTATCATTTGTTTGTCCGTTATTTTCGAGTTTGTAGCGTCGCTGGCATCCGATTTCGTCGTATAACGGTCTAAAACCGCGGTGATTTCCGATACCCGCAACATTGGCAACTCGTCATTCCGAATACACCAGCAGCCCCGAAGCCGCCTAATCGAGCCTGCCGCGCTCTTTCACTCATCGCCGACGCAATCGCGATTTTCTATCGTTAAAAAAGATGTTTTAAATTCCAGAGAGACGTTGTACGGAAGAATGGCACTGGATAGGACGCACGGTTTTTCATTTTTATTCACGCTAAAAAGATGTTCTTCCCTCGGTCGAAACGTTCCTTGAAACGAGATGTAACTGCGTCTCGTTAATTGGCTGTACTTTAATTTTTTAGCGGTTCATTTTTCCCTCTTCAAGCTTATTTGCGACGCTTCATATACCTGAGCTTATATTTTCATTCTTAGCCGGCGTTTCAATTTTCCTAACTTTGTAGCTCATTCGCGATACACCGGATACTCGATAAACTATTCGATGCTCGAATCGCGGCGAAAAAATTCAGCCCGCGATCGAAATTCCCCGGGTAATAACCTTAAAATCCAGCGAAATTAAACCGTGTATATTTTAAAAGCCTGGGACGCGCACGACTCGAATATCGCGCACGTAACGTAGCTAACGTGTAACGTAGCGATCGCGAACACCGCGATACGCGTATGAACGGTGTTCCACGTAAGACGATAAACAACACACCGAATACCAGAGGAATGGTAAATAACGTGCACGGCTAGGAAAGTGCAATTTGTAATTCACGTATCTTTCATCGTTTATTTACCAGTTATCGCTCAGTTTCTACAAGCAGCTCGTTCCCGGGCCACAACCACCCCCGTCGGCCGTCGGCACGTAACGAGCTCGAAACAGGGCACGCGGCTGTTGCTCGTGTGTTACGCCAACAAAACGTTACAACTGCCGCCTGTTACTCAAAAGCTTTTGCCACCTTATCCTCGTATTTACGCCATTTCTTTGCCTATAAATTCAACCATTGACCATTACACGCTCGATATTGCGTACAAATGACGTTACGTTCTAATGATGTTACCGACGATCGATCGAACGATAAATGTACTTATTATCGGCAAAATTCGTCCTAATTTTCGTATTACGTTTTTCTTTGCCAGAAGATCCGAAACAGCGTACTTCCGTCGTTAACAATTGGCAAACGAGATTTTTCGGTCGTGTTAGCGATAAAACTAAGTTAGCTTTAATTTGTTATGTTCAAGATGTTTCCTTTTGTTTCTTTCTTAAGCTTACATTGTACCAAAGATCGCGAGGGATACATCGCGAGTTAGTCGCGTGTACGTTCGACCGCTTTCGTTTCAGCACGTTGTCGTTTTATTGTTATCGATGGGTAGATTAGATCGGTAGTATGTAACCGAGTAACAGGGATAATGGTGGATTAGATCGATCGCGAGACAAATTGCTCGTGTTTACCCTTCTGTCTGTTCTAACGTGGAAAATAGGACTCGCATGATTTATGTTTGAAAAAATCTCCCTTGTTTGCAGTTCGATTTTAACGCATTTGCAGCGCTCGTTAGCCTGTGTTTAAAAAATGGATATTTTTAACACCGGGGCAACTGCAATTGCGAATAAGATTTTGTAGAAGAGATTGCGAGCGTAAGGAGTCGAATCGACTGTCTTCGCGTAATAAATTCTATGGTTTTATTTAGAACTACGTGGCTGTTTAAATTTTCGAGATAGCGGATGGAAAGTTAGCGTTGGAAAGCCCGAAGAAGTAATGATTTAAAGTTTAAAAAAGCTGCCGCAGCCACGTCAGTTGCCAACTTTTTGTAATATATTTATCATCGCATTAACATTCTACGATAGGCGTGCGCTTAACCGAACTATAAATAAAGGCTAGAAAGAAGAGGAATTATGCACCGAGAGGCATTTAATTTTCACGGAAACTTCTTGTAGAGTTACGCACGCGAACGTGCATAAACGAAGTCGATTTTCAGAAAATCTGAAACTTCTCGCGAGATTTCAAACTTTTTCTTTCTATTTCGCTTATCGTTAGCCTCGATGAAGTGACAAACAACGACAGAGATAGGAAGTTTCGCCTCCCCTAGTAAAATCTATTACACACGATCGAAGATTACACGGGAAGAACGTTCAATATGTTTCGTTTTTCTGCGAGAGAATTATTTTCAAAATTGAATATCCTTCCGATTGATATTACGAAAATTGCCCTTCCATTTAGTTTTGAACACGTAGTTTCTCTTATCGAGCCTGATCGCTTACAAAATCTTTCTAGTTCCACGTCAGTTATTTTTCTATCGTCGAAGTGACATTTCGGCGATGACGGCGAAAGCAGATATTTTAAAAATCCCACCCGACGATTCACGTCGCTGCGTTACCCCACGAAAGGATCGAATAAAACACGTAGAATTATAACGAAAGCTACATCTCGGTAAGTACATCACGCTAAAACCGCTTCTTCCATATTTTTCTTCCATCTCATCACTCGCAGAGTAAACGATCCTAACTAATCAATTTAATCGGATTAAAGAGCGAAACTGAACCGTAGCGTGGTATCTCGTTACTAATTCTTTCTCCGCCAGAGTAGCCATAAAACGATTTAAAACGTTAGCTCCAGATGGGAGTCGAGCAGGGTCAAGAGGATGCGCCGAAAGAAGACGGATTAGGTGTCAAGGGACGATTAATAATTCAAGAACGTTTTGTGGTTCATATCCTAATTATCGTAGAGCTGCCGGTAGCTAGTTGCACGTTCTTTGTAATGCCCCGCTCGCCTTATGAGCCTCGTACAACGCGTTCAAAGCGGCGCATACGATAGTATTGCCTTCCTAATGACGTAATATCGTGTACAACGCCCATCCATCCATTATGCGTCTGCTAGACCATATATAATATATATATAATATATATATAATATATATATACACACATACATACACACATACGCAATATATATTGTGTATTCGTGTCGAAGGTGTTTGTGTACATGCACGGTTTATCGACGTGGAGAACCACCTGTGTGCGTCTCTGCTTCTGAAAATGATTTACCAAGACCAAGACTGCTTGAGAAAAACGAGAATTATCCGGCAGAATTCGCTACTTGCTGCATGATTTAGAGGAATTTCTTCGCGCATCTCATCATCGGATACGTACGAAGACTATATTATACGTACGATAGGAGAGGAACGTGAGAAGCGACATTTTCCAGAGTAGTTTTAAAATTCAATAGTGTTGAGGTTATTATATGTATAAAGAGAGAAAAACGCGTGGATAAAGTGTAAGGTACAAAATATATATATATATATATATGTCGAATTGTCGTTTGGATTTCGAGCGCGAGACAATTCTTCGTTAGCATTTGCCATCATGATGTTCAATAAAGGTTGTATTTACATAAAATTATATTTCTTTACAAAGTTTGATAAATAATTAGTTTAACGGTTAACTAAGATAACAAACAATAAGTAAACAAATGCTTTAAATAATATTCTTGGGTTCTGTAACGAATCCACGGTCAACGGGAAACTTTCTGTACGTTTTAATATATTTTTGATAGCACATTGACACGTTCACTCAGGCACAGGGTTTCTCTAAGACTGACTCCAAGACGATGACAGTAAACTCTCCAAGGAGATTGCAAAATAAATGACAGATACAGTTGCATATATCAAATACATATCGATCGGGAATATCAACAAATTCCCAAGCGCCGTAACTAGGCAGTTCCACATAAACCAGCATTGCTCCTGATCAAGACTTGATTGTTTATACAGCGTATCCCTTAACACTGGAACCTCCTTTGTAAAACATTTCGTTCATCCCGTGACCGTGGCTACGTTCGGCGACCAGTTATGTCACCCCGAGCCCAAGTATTGAGAAATCTTCCAAAAGAAAGGCTCGATGTCTCTACATCTCCGACATATATATTTAATTTAATAGAGAAGTGTAATAATAAGTAGGAATACAATTTGAGCTGGTCCAGATCAGCACGTTAGCGGTGTTACCTTATAACTGAAAACCCCGAAGCCAACGTCGCCTGTCTACTGTTTATGGTCTGCCTTCATGCTAGTCTTTTGTCTATATGCTGTCGATGGCTTCAGCGCTTGAGAAAACTAAAAAGACCAGATGTAGAGTTTTCGTAGAAGTGGTGACCACTTCAACAAATAGGTTGCTAATCGATCGATCACACGTTTACCAAGAAATCGTACTTCTATACGATATTCGAGTTGTTTAATTCGCGCGTTTTCTCCTTATTTTGCAAATTTTGTAAATATCAAGATATCATTTGTCTCGGTAATTATACCCTTATGAAACTCCGATGATTAGTCTGCTATCTTTGAAACACGCTCCGAACGCTTCGAACCCGACGTAGATCGTATTCATTTTCACTAATCCTCTATTAAAATTCTGCCGTATGATCATAAGCCGAGGCGTTAAAATCAGAAAGTCAATAAAAATATAGTTATCTGTCTATCGCGTTGTTCGTCTGTTACTTTCATACGTGTACCGCCACTGAGAAAAGTGTGCGAACGCTTAAAGGAGCCTTTTATGGTTATACAGCAGCAAGTATCTGGAACCACTTACATCTTAATGACGTAATTAAGTAGCGATTTCAAATGAAAAACGTAGTAGAGAAAAGGCGAGTAGCTTCGAGGGGATATAATTTAAGACGACTAGTTTTTTTAAACAGTAGATGCGTAGAAGGTCATGTGTGTGTTTTTACATGGAATCGTATGTAACTACATTGTGTGCTTTATACAGGCTGGTTCGCACAATTGTTTGAGGTCATAATTCCGATATCAATGGAGTTAGAGAAAAATATGAAAGGAAGATGATGAATGGTTCAAAAAGCATTACGTTCGAAGGAAGACACTTCCTTCCTTTTTCTTTTTTTTTTTTTGCATAATAATTATTGTTATTTCTGTATTTAGAGGTAGGATGACAATAGCTATTATTTTATTCTGCGGATAAATCTATCACACCGTTCTGAGTCGAAAAACTTTTATTGCACTTTCTTACGTGGACTAGGGATAAAAAAAAGAATATCTCAAACCTATCGATTAAATCTATCTTTCAGTTACTGTTTATTGTAATTAGCGCATCTGCATATGGATGGCGAGCGCGAAATCACGTTGTCATCTTCAACGGTAATTTATTTTATTTGTTTAGTCATTCTACGTGAAAAAATATTCGAGTAAAACGGTGAAAGAATAATTAGTCCGAGTGAAATAGAAATTTTGCATCTTATGCGAGTCAAGGAAAACGTAAATTTTCTTTGTCTCGTTATTGTCATTAATTTTACTAAATATGATACGATATACGATTATATAAAGATTATAAAAAGCGAGAAGACGACGTGAAGATTATAAAATTGAAATGAAAAATAAAGCTACTTTGGAAAAATGCTATGATACTATTCGTGTGATTAGTGTAGAAGGTAGTACGTAATTTGCTCCATGCACTTGGAGAGGCATCGAAGTTTCGGTTATGGAGTAAATTGACGTGCGATTTGCTTACAGGAAAATTTGCGGTTTACGAACGAATTCCTGTAGTCGTAGCTATACGCAAATTAGCGAGACTCTCGCCGGAATTGATCGTAGCTACCAAGGAAATTAGTACGACTTGTGGTCATGCGAGTTGCGATCACGGGGAAAGTAATACCGACTTGTGGTCAGTAAAAAATTAACGCCGCTAATGGTCACGTGAATTACAGTTGTAGGAGTATTAGTGCGACCTGTGTTACAGCGAAATTTTATCAAATAAAACGGTGAAATTCACGCAATAATTTCAATTTTACACGAAAACAATTCAGCTGTTCTGAAAGTGGTAACAAGTATCTAATTGTAAGTATGTACCTAGATATTAACTTCGTTCACAACTATTATTTATAACACCTGTTAGTTAACTATTAGTTATATATATATGTACATAAAAATCGGCTATAATTTTATAAGATAACGATTCAAAAAATATGTTAGAAATTTTTTAAATTATTTGGAAGGGTTACACGAAAATTACGAATAAAGTAGAGAGTTCTGAGAAGTTTACCTGAATTTGAATCTCACCTGTAGTAACATAAACTGTGCTATCAAAAAATGCAGAGGCACAATTGCCAAAACTGTTTGAAGCGGTAATCGTAAAATATGATGGATACAGACCAACAAGAACATAATCTTATTACACGTAATTGCTACGTTAAATAACACTTCTACAATCTAACTTCGCAAACGCTAGTATACTTCCCATAGAATTTTAATAATTTTGTAATAATCTGCGTCAACTTTATACCGCGACACTGAAGAAAGGGGGACAACTTTTCTCACGATTAAAAGTAAAAGACAATCTCATCTTCCATTTGCCAAACTCTAAACTTCAAGTAATCGAAAGCAAGATTTTTGCTCTCGCGATACGTTCTTCTGTAGGGGAAGATATAAAGCAGATTATAAATTTAAAGTCATCCTTCAAAGGATTTCTACGAGAAGGAGAGTCGTCATTCGGATTCCTCGAACAAAATACGACATCAGGTCGCAATGACAGCGACATCGCGGAAATTCAACGGCCTGATCTTCGTTCGGAGCAAATCAGCCAAGCTCGACGTTGTGTTTCAGCTCGGAACGGTGACTTCGTCGCGAACCATTTCCGGCGGAGGAGAGAGCGGAGTAGCGGTTCCAGCTACTAGGGACACGCAATAAATTTGTGTACGGACGATGAGCGTGTGTAAATAGAAGCCCAGTGTGGTGGTATTGATTTCAGTGGTATTACTCGGCCGGTGGAGGGCGCTCAAAGATGGAGGAAGGTGGTTGAGTAGGATGGAGGAGAATGAAGTAGAGGAAGGTGGAGGAGGAGGAGGAGGAAGAAAACGAAGAGGTTGAGGAAAAGGGGTAGGGCGGAGGGTTAAAAGAGAAGGAGTAGAAGACGAAGAGAAAGGTAAAAGAAGGAGACGAAGGAGGTGGAGAGTGTCTTCCTCCCCTTAACCTGCTCGTTCTAGCGTTAAATATGATACAAATGTTATCATCCCTTCTATTCTGTCCTCCTTCCCCAATCCGCCCCTTGCGGCACGAACCACCAGCGACCACGATTCTCTTCTCTCTCTTCTGTCTTTGTCTTTCTCTTTCTCTCCTTCTCTCTCTCTCTTTCTATATATATATATGTGTGTGTGTGTATATATATATTCTCTTTGTTTCCCTTTCTCACCGTTTTCCTTCGTTTCTCCTTTCTTCCTTCGTCTATATATCCGTCTTCTTCCACACTTTGCGATTCTCTTCGAAAAGACAGAGACGAGACAAAGACAGAGACAGGAGAGGTCTAACCTGAACCGCTTTCTCCGCCGCGCCGGCTTCTTCCCTCGTTTAACCCAGCATAGCGAGGATGACGGTATTAAGGGCAGCTCTATTATTCGACCACCCAACCACTCGACTCTTCGTCTCGAGAATCCTCGAATCCTTTTTTCCTTCCTCCCCAATCTCCCTTTTCCGCTTGCCCTTCCATCCCTCTCACCCGCTTCACTGTCTCTTTCACCCAACCCCTACGAGTTTCTCCTTTCCGCCCAACCCCTCTATACACTCACCACCTCTTCCTCTCTTACGTATACAATGTTCCGCGTATTTTTCCCTGGCGCTCACCTTCTCCTCTACCTCATCCCCTTCGGTTTACTCCAACTCCCGTCGCCCCATCCCGTAACCACTCTTCTCCTTTTGGGTCCAATGTAAACAAACGCACGAGCGCAAAAGAAGAATCGAAGGTTTTCCACCCATTCCCATTCTCTTCCTCTTTCCTCGTTTCTTCGTCTTTTTCTCTCGTTTGTTTCTTCTCTCTCGTTCCCCTTCCATTGGTCAACCCGATAAGTTTAGCGAAGTTAAACGATGGAACATGACCGGCCAACTGATGTGATCACTTTGACACGAGGGTATAAAATTAACCGGAGGAAAGGGCAGGTTAATTAGCTGCGAACAGTTGTTTGGCATTTAGTCCACGATCGAATATAGAATTTTGTATAGTTTTAAATTTCTCCTGCCTTCTCATTTAGAATTTATGATCATGATCCGGTCTCGATCGTTTTGTTTCATTTGTCTGTTACTTTCGCTCTTCCTCTTATTCTTATCTTTCTGTCAATAATCGATATAGAATTTTCGTTTGACGTTAGAATCGGTAATTTTGCCAAATTCTCTTTCCTTTCGCATAGGGCTGCCTGTTGATCTATTGTAGCTATTCGAGATATTTGATTTTGACAAAAAAACGTAAGGGAGAAGAAACGTTCTAATTTTATACGAAAAATATCAAGGTCATTGATACTTTTCATTTCTAGTCTAGCCGGTCGTATTCAGAAAAAATTTCGGAAAATACAAAAAAGAGATCGCAATCGATGTAAAACTGAGGATTAACGCGCACCGGTGTGATCTTTGCAATTGACGAAAAGATTCGTTGCTTTACTAGCCACGAATTAAAAAAGAAAAATGCTCAAAGACAGAGATATACGCCGTGTCTCTTTAAAAATGTAACGGAGCACGAATTTCCTTTTTGCAAATTTTGTTACGAAATTTTGATCGAAAGGTGCATTCGGAATGACCGGAAGCACGAGATACATCAACACCAGTAATACGGCCAACGTGGAATACGGCGATCGAGAAGGCGGGTCGGTTCTTTAAAATTTGTAGACGAGTTTCTCTGCTCGAGCAACCAGGATTGACCCTTCTCTCTGGCTCCCTTTTCCCGGACCCGATTCTTAAGGAAACGCGAACGAGCAAAACAAGCGACGAAAAGTTTCCCAACGGTCGGCCATTCTTTCTCCCCCTATCTCTGCATTTACCCGCGTTAACTTTGCTGAAGTCAAGGCAGTGACTGTGTTCAAAGTACCGGCCGCTCGCGATGCCTCTTTGGGTTATTCGATCGATCGTTTTGACCAGCGAGCACCAACAATGTTATCGCGTTATTTCTGACTTTTGAATTGCAGCTCTCAGATAGAAAAAATATCTTGGAAAGTAGATTTGATTTAGGGGTTTGTCGTATAATCTAGTTCGCCGTAGGAAATTTATTAAAAGTGCAGATTGTAATGCTTTTGATAGGAACGTTGCTAATTGATGTCGAAATTCTACAGGGATTTCGTGAAACTCGTCGAAAAGACTATTTGGAAAGTTGATATGACGATGTTTATAGATGAGAAATCGATAAAGAAATTTTGTGAAAATGTTCGTTGTTACCAGAAGGTGAATTATGCGGCTGTTGAAAAGTTGCATCGAAATTAAAGAAAAATGTCGATGGGCTTGGATACTTTTAAGCTTTGATTTTTTCCAACGACATAACACAACATATAGAGGGACTGGGGTGAGACTACGTGGGAAAATAAGTCGAAAATGTATAATACAAATTTTCCGCGCGACGCTTCGTTTCTGAGAAAGTCGAGTTTAAAAATTTGTCAAGTATACGTTGATTCGACTAAGTACCAACTGGTTATGAGCGAACAATCAGCAGCAGGTTATTATACATGCGAAAATAAATAAAGAAAGTAAAATAAAATTTTCCCGTTGAAAGCCTCATTTTCAAAGAAATAAAGTTTAAACGTGTTTAATTAAAAACGAACCGGTCTGGCGTGTACACGTGCGCGCACGATACATTTTTAGATCTATTTTTCTAAAAAAATGAAGCATCTTATGGGCAACTTTTATTCTACATTTTGCCTTGTTCCCAAATTTTGTTTATTTAATCTCTCGATTATTTACTCTCGTTCAATGCGGAATTAGCAGAATTCAAGTATACTTGTCAAATCTTCAAACTAGATTTTTTCGAGAACGAAGTCTCAGATGAAGAAACCAAGCTTGTACCAAGCTTTCTTCTTCTTCTTTCACGTAGAATCATCCCCTGCTCGGTTGTACTACGATTACCGCTCCACTCTGTATTTATTAACCTAACAGACTATCATTTAAAGAAAGTTAATTCTAATTAGTTTCAACAACCAGCCAATTGTCAAATTTATCGAGCTTCGGTTCAGCACGTTACTTGCAGAATAGTTTTAAAAAACGAGATTTCTTTATGTACGACGTTGAGGTCAAATTTTTTGAACACCAGGAATATCTACTAAAAAGAAAATGTGTATATTATAGATACAACAAATTCGACAAAAAATATCATAGATACGTAAGATCCGTCATTGTTAAAAAATTGTTTCTTCATTTCGGTTCGTAGCTCATTCGTAGTTTGACGCAGGAAGTTGGAATGTTATTTCCTTTCCATAACCGTCTCGAGTAAATGGTTCTTTTACCATTTATAATATTCTGTTTGCACATGTTGTTAAAATTTCTCCTTAGCTACTGCTGGAAGCGACTGCTGGTTGCGCTCGAGTCAAATTAAATTTGATGACATATTCACAATGTTCACGGTACGCTGTACCATATCCCTCACCATCTACTACAAAGTGTACCTACCATTCGCTTGTAATAGTTCGCGTTCAAGTTAGCTTTGTAAGCAATGGGAAACTTTATCAAACAGATTGCTGATATCGTGTCTACGTAAAAATTGTACAACTACGATGCTATACAATGTTTTTTCACCGAACGTTGAACGATACAATTTTACCAAGTTGAAAACAAATAAATTGTCGTACACGTACGTTATCGATTACAAATATTAGGGCTTCTGCTCGTCGCATTTATTTGAAAATTTTAACAAACTCGAAATATAATACGAGCCGGGAATTGAAAAGCTGGCTGGCTGCAACAGGTGATTGTCAACGAATCTACAATTTTAGATAACCAAAAAATAGATAATCGAATGTAAGAGCTGCATCAATTTCGCTCGATTACTTTTCGCTTGTGTCGTGTGATTTCTTTCTTAACGCCATCGGTATCGTCTTCTTTTCTTTCTATTTCTTTTTGCAAAGAATTTCACAGGCAGGGAGTTGATATGTAAAAGCGGCGACGAAGATCGTGGATATTCTTTGCGAATAAAACGAAGTCGATCAAATAATTGTGGACGATAAATACGATTGTTGCAAAATACACATGAGAAGGAAAAATGAGTAAATAACTTCAAATTCGCTCGTGGATCGTAGAGTAAATTTTATAGTTGTGACGTATCAGGGTACTGCGAATTTCACCTGTAAAACATCATTTTTCAATATAAATTAATCAAATTGACGGCTATTATCTTCCTTCGTCACGCAAATATAATGCAATTTAACGTTTCGAAGGTTGTTAACAGGTGAAAGCCACAAAGAATTCCAACTTCTGTAGAATCGTAGAATTGATGAGTTTGTAATAGGATAGTCAATCGACTAACTAGAAAATAAAAACAATGAAGAGCGTTTGACTTGTATCGCATGTATAATTATTTATAGATTAGGTTCTGTACATACGAAAGTAACAACGTTGATATCGTTCAATCAGAACTTAATATTAAAATATGAAATTTAACCAAAGTAGCTTTCACCAATTTTGGCACTGTCATATTTGATCATAGTACATTTTATCCACCTTTTCTACCGTATTCGTTCTAATAAGTCAGGTTCAAGATAAGAATCGGATGATTCGGCAGAATAAATTCAGATTTTTCGTAGACCTCTTGCATAGTGTAAAATAAATTTCTTGCTTAATTCACCTCAAACCTTTTCGATCGGAATTAATTAATAAGTCATGGCTCTCAACGAGTAATTGAGCAGCTTTCTACAAAAGAGCTTTCTACATCTCCATAGTTATTCCACAGAACAACTCGTATAAATGCACATTTATACCACGTATAGTAAACGTACATTTTTTGTGTATTTTTTAGTTGATCAATCGAATTTTGAACTCCACGAGCCATTACGATTATTAACCGAACGTAGTTAACATTTAAAGAAATTAAAAGCGTAATTTACAAAATTGTTTATTTTATTTACTGAACCCTTTTCCCGCCAAGCTTCCGAATCGTCAACTTGTCGCTCTTCTATAACTCTTGCAACCAATTTCCACGAACTTTTCCCCATCATCGTAAAGATCCATTCCGATCTTCTACAACGCACGAATACAAAATTTCGATCTACCAGTAGTTCCTCTAATAATCTGGATCGATCGTTACCTCTTTACACGAGACCAACGTGATTATCCTTAATACTCGCATAGACGAAGATATATACGAATACGTATCTCTAAATGACAGTAATACAGGCGTTAAACTCGCTCCACTTTCCATCTAACCACGTTCGATGACTCACACGGATCAGCTTATTCATCCTTTCCGCCTCGATTGAAGCGACGATCGATCCTATCCGTCATATAATCATCGCAGCCACCCTGAAGATGGTCAAGAGAAGGGCCCCTGCTGCAAGATTAATCCCACCCAGAAACCACTTTACTCGATACTTAATAATACCGCAGCCACGAGCTCGTTTCTCGGACGAAATTAAAAGGGAAACATTGAAAAGGCAACACAGATCGATAAGTAACATTGCGCTTTTTTTCTACCGGCGGAAAAAGGGGCGAGAGAAACGTTGTCGAGGGGTTGGGCACGGTTAGTATCGTAGGTCTTGCAATTTTTACGAGACAACTGCTTTCGCGTCTTGCACCGTGAACACGACTGGATACGTATTAAAGCTATTATCCTTGACGGAATGGAAGGAGCGAGAATGGAATAAAACTGACATTCGCGTAAAATCGAAACGTTTCTGTGCCGTTTTATCGAGAGAAATGGGGTAGGTTAGAATGGGAACAATGGAACGAATGAAAAAGATGATCTTTTTTTTTTTTTATTAGTCAGTATTACGGTAAGCAAAGAACGAAGAAGAAGAGAGAATGGTTGGCGGGTGCAAATGAATTATAGAATACTAAGCGAGATTATGGTTAGCTAGTTTGACGGGTAAAATAGTTTGAAATATCGCGGTTGTTCGATAAAAGCGAATAAACGGAGAACGACGAACTTAAGCTCTTGAATTAAATAGGAATTTGGAAATTATTTTTCCAATTGCAAGATCGTTTCATTCGGGTTGATTAAATGAAAGTAGAAATGGGATGAGAGGTTTGGGACATAAATGTAAGATAAAGGATCGAAAATAAGTATCCGGCATTCGAATCCTGAATGAAGAGGGAATATATTCGAATCGTCGTAGAAATTTTTCTATCAAAATAAATCGAGAGCTGAAAGCGAGTTGGCGAGGTAAAAAGCGACTTATCTATGATCGAAGATACCGATTGGTGGTTAAGAGTTCTTGCAAAAAGAAACTCAAGTCGATCTTTCCGTCTACGTCGAGAAGAGACTCGCGCATGACGTCAAACATTCGTAAATATAAAAGCAGATTTTACGTCGGAGAAAATTGACTTCGCAATCTGCGTCGATTATACAATTTTTACTCCTCTCTATGAAAACTACGAGTGTGCTAAAACCTTCATTTCCAGCAATCCATGAAATAATTGATCGTCCAATTAGATTCTTCTCATACATATTTATTTCCAACGATTCTGAACATTTGTACACAAATGGCAATAAAGTTTCCCGTGGATGTACCGAGTGTGCCAATTCTCTTCCACGAAACAGTGTTAACATGTCCTATATATGTCGGAGATGAAAGGACACCGGAGCCTTCCCTTTGGAATTTTGGGAAAAAACCCTAATACAGTAATTTAGATTCTACCATAGCCGTAATTAAGCAATTGTCGTCATTCAATCCGACTGTAATTGTTCGAGAGTTATGGTAGTGAGCTTGGGCTCGAGGCGACGACCAGTCGCCGAACGTAGCCGCTCAAGGGATGAACGTTTTGTCTAACAAAGTTATGGAGAAATTCTATAGTCGTCCGTAAAAAGAAATAGTTGTAGCGGCACTCGACAGTAGACATTCTAATGGTTTCTATCCCGTGGCCCGTCATACGCAGACCCTATACTTCGGGTAGGTCGATTGCCGGATGTCGATGAATATCTACGGTAGGTGTTCAGCTAGCCTGATAACCCGTTATAAATCTTAAGTTTTAATTAACGAAAACAGACAAACAGTTCTTTTCACACGAACGACGCTTCCCGTTAGCAACTTTCCCTCAAGGGCGGCTAGCATCCTTCTCTAACCACCACCATGGAGATTGACCAATTAACAGTAACGTCAATTACCCTCGCCCTCCGAACGAAGACTTTTCTCCACGAATCTGATGACCTGGTGCCCTTAGACACACCCATCATAGTTTTCCTTGACAGCGTCACCGTGACGGAGAGACATTCTCTCGTACGATCTCATCAACGATCGAAGTATCGTTCTTACACGCACTGATTACTCCACGTTCTAACAGTGAGTACAACTTAGACGAAGAGTAAAGAGTAAAGAGTCGTGGATTCGTTATCGAACCTAAGACCATTGTCATTAGCGTTACGAGTGCCTAACCGCCGCAGTTAATTGTCAAATTCGTCGTATCCATACTTGTGTCCATAAACTCTTCATTGTACCACAACAATGACTAATATCAATGGAGATTCATTAAACGCCCACAACCTCGATCCTACCGTCAACCCGACATATATATCTCTAATTATAAAGTAGAGAGAAAATTCATATAAAAGTCAATGATAGACGCTTCGTTAAATAGTTCTAACAAAAGTACACGTAGCTCAGAATTAGAATTTCTTGTAATAACCGTAGGCTGCAAACGTTCGTGCAATTCCGTATCTTTACGAACATAACCAAACGAATGGAACTTAAACGTAAATTCGTTTCATCCAGCAGCGCCTACTTTCTTCAATCTGAATGTTTCATACAGTTCATACGTTCATACGTTCTTGAACCATCAAATATTTCGCAAACGCATGAACGTTCGTCCAACGTGCCACCGTTTCTCGGCACAAACATATTTCAGTTTCGTATAATACGAGAGCAAATGGCCAGAAATGTTTCTGGCAGTCTGTTCGCAGTTCATCCATAGCGATCATCCAGTACGATTTAAGTCGAAGTCTGAGAATGAAAAGGCGCTCGTTCCAATCGCAATCTCACCTTATAACGGAACAGTGAAAAAATATTACGGATGCTCCGTGTAGCCAATACGACTTTTGAGCGCAGTAATGGAGACCGCGATCGATAGTTCGTGAAACGATGGAATTTAACTATCTCGAAGCGGATAGAGAGCACAGAAAGAGAAAGAGAGAGCGAGAGAGAGGAAAGAGCAGGCGGCGGGGGAGAGGTAATGCGCCGCTCGGGCCGCGTCTTCGAACGTATCGTGCTCCGGAAAATGGATTTTTACGGAGGGAAAATGTGGCACGTATCTGGAAAGGGATCGCCGAGGTAGTCGCGTAAAAAAGATTTCGCCGCGACCGAGTGTATCGTTGAGAAATGGAACGATAATCTACAGTGAAACTTCGCCGTCCATAGGATTTCTATTTTCGCGATCAACCGCTTGTATTCGTATTTCGCATTGGCGAATCGAGGGGAGGAACAGGTCGCGTGTTTGTGAGACGAAGGTAAAAGCGAGAGGCTGAGAAAAATATAATAATCGTTTAATATTCTACATTTTTTGAGATAACAAAGCGTTAAATAGTGGAATATGGTGGAATAGTGGAAAGTATTTTCAATTTGAAATTAGATAGATAGTAATCCTGTTGGTCAGTGATCAAGTGTCTCAAGTAGAGAGGATTAATCAGTTCTAAAAAGCCGGAGGATTCTTATTACGGGATTTAGAGAAGTTAAGCGAAAACTGAAAATTCTTATTATTTCGCAGAGTACATATATGTTTTAAAGGAATCTTTTTCGTTTAATAAGAATTAAAATATCTTGAGGAACGAACTTTTAAAAGTCAGTCCACTCTAAAGGTTACTATATTTCATTTCTGAGCTACGTTTCGTTCGATTTTTATTCGTGAGAATTAAAAAGGAAGGAATTAAGATAATAATGGAGGCAAACGTAGGTAGCAGCTATTGGATATTAATTTCAGTTATATGCAAATTTATAATCCTCCGGTTCATAGTTTACCTTTTAATCATTTAGCCTCGATTTCGCTTTTATCATTGCGTTTCCTTTCGAATTAAAATATGTAAATGTTTTATTCTTTTTCGTAGAACCCGTTAATGTGTAAAGTAGTTGTAAACATCTAAGCAAATCTGCCCAGAAATATACGGAATGTAGAAAAAGATATTCAAAGACGCATATGTAGATATTCGTTAAAATTCTACTCTTCTTCGTTAACCCAGAAAAAGTTTCTTCCGCAGCCAACCTAGCAATCAAGACCCGTGTAAACCTTCTTCCCTGCAGTCGAATTATCAAGCTTTTATCCAGTCTACCGACATTTCTCGCTGGAAAAAAGGACCTGCACGAGATATTTTGCAGAACGCAGACTTTCGGCAGGTAACGTAATACGATTTAGGGCGCAAGAACGAGCGGCCCTGTCGGCAAGAAATTGTAAGAAACAGACAAACAAACAAACAAACAAACAAATAAACAAACGGACACAGACGTTAGAAAAGAGAAAGGAGGCAAGGCAGTAAAGAGTAGGAGAACGAAAGAAAGAAGGGAAAATGAAAACGGAAAAAGAATAAGGGGAAAGAAAAAAATTTGCAACAGCTCGGATCTTCTTCGGTCTCGTTGGACTTTAATCGCAAGCTCCGCTCGATGCAAACTAAAAATTCACCTTGCACTTTTCGACCCGCCACGAGAAACCTGCCGCTCCTCTCCCTCTTTCCCCTCCTGTTTCGCTTCACCACTGTCTCTTTTTCTTCTTTGTTTGCTGTTTCCTTCTCTCGCTTCCACCCACTTTCTCATATTCCTCTGCGACGAGCAACGACGACCAGCAAAAACGTATTAAAGCGTTTTTCCAGTGGACGGGGAAAGCAGAGGGTGAGAGGAACGGAGAGAAAGAGAGAGAAAGTGGAAATGGGATGAGAGTTGGTGAACACGATTGGACAGAAACAGAGAAACAGAAGAAAAGAGGCAGACACGTTGACGGGAAACGGGAACCTGGGAAGTTGAGTTGGCTCCGGGAAAAATGGTCGTCGTAGGACAGCAGGAGAAAATAAAGGGGAAAACGGTTCGTATGAAAATGTAATTAGGGGAAGCGTGGAAGCTCGGCTCATTGCGGCCTCGACCCTTTTACTTCGCCACCTTCTCTTTCGCTCGTACCCTCCGCTTTTCAACCCCCTCTCACCCTTCCTTCCCGCTTCGACCAAGCTCCTTCTCTTCTATCTCTCTATCTAGCCATGCCCTCCTTCCGTTCCGCGGGATTCCTCCTGTTGCCACCGACATAATTTGTTAACCGTGAAGCGTCCAACGATCGCGAAATCCACTGCCACCTTGTATATTTTTAATCGATACGCCTTGTGCAACGGGAACGCACGTTCTTTTTTCCTATGCCAAGGGAATCAGAATTTCTTTATCGCTATTTTATCCTGCTTTTTTACGTGGCGTAAACGTTGTTCTTATTTGGTCGTCGTTTGTGCTTTCTCATTTTTTCGTGTAAATTAACATTTATACGTTTTTTTCTTTTTTTGTTTGTATCTTTTTCTATATACTCGTGCAAATACGTATAATAAACTATATACGTTTATAGGCTTTCTTCTCAAAATTAGTCAGGATACGCGTCAAACAAACTCGGAATCCAATAGTCGATTACGTTGCTAAACGTTCGAAATCCAAAAAATCGTTCTTGTTCCTACTTATGCACCCGATAAATCCTAATCTGTCAGATCGTTTCTCTAAAAATTATTCAAAATATGTTCAAAAGAGCACGATCCGATGTACGCTTATACGTAGGATCGAATAATCGATTGAAAAAGATTGCCGCAATAAGGAGCGAGCTTCTTCGCTCCTGTTCGCTTTTTAGCAATTTCGACAGATCAACAGAAACCAATCCAAAATCGGTCAAATGCAAGTTACCTTTTGAAACGTGCTATAAATTCGTAATCGATTAATACTCGTATGCGTAGATGCGAAACCCGTGCGTCTCTGCTTCCCGCCATCCAATTCAATCGTACTCCTAAATCATAAAAATTCACAAGATCCTCGATTCTTCCGTTTCCCTACTCTCCCGCGCTTATGCCACACGACAAGCTGCGACTCATCGGATCATCAGAAAAGATACGCTTGCTTTCTTCCTGCTTTAAAGAGCAATCGGACTATCGGCCACGTAGCCCGTGCTTGTTATTCCATTTCTTTCAATAACAGACACGCGCGACTACCGTTTGCAATTTGCATTTCATTAGGCGAAGGCCAAGTCGGCAACTTTTATCATCGGTTTACTTTGGGAACCGGCTGCGTTCATCCGCCAGCCGAGAATTATTATTCGCGGCATCGGGGGTGCTTCGGAGTTAGTTTCTTCGCGTCTCTATGCTTTACACGTGTAACCGGGTGGTCAGGGGGTGGCGGACGGGTGCAAGGGATGGAAAAACTCGCGCCACCGGAACGAACGACAACTACGACGACGAGGGGCGGGGGGAGGGGGGAAGGTTTCGGGTGGAAGTGTCTTTGCAATTTAACTTTTACGACGCGCCCTGTCATTTCTATCCCGGCTTCTGCAACGGAATGCAACCATCTCCTCCTTCGTTCTTGTC
This sequence comes from Bombus affinis, assembly GCF_024516045.1. Taxonomy (NCBI): domain Eukaryota; kingdom Metazoa; phylum Arthropoda; class Insecta; order Hymenoptera; family Apidae; genus Bombus; species Bombus affinis. The sequence goes on from NC_066347.1 coordinate 15,786,707, forward strand.
CACCCTCACGAGCTCCGTATCCCGATCTCCGTTACACCGACATCAAACGTGTCTTCTAGTCGGCGAACGGGATAACTTGCGAGGATTGTTCGACGTTCGCTGCTTTTTATAGTCGGATGCTGAATTTTCTGACGGGGAATGACTGACGCGATTTGTAAGCCAAACGATGGGGTCGAGACCCCTTAAGGAGGTTCGTTGGTCGAGTTTTTCTTGAGATTCGATCGACGAACGTGTTTCAATGCCAATGGCTGTTGATTTACGGCTGATAAACGGGATATATCGGCTATTGTTTGGAGCTGGCACGACAGAAGCACAGGTAGACAACCGAGGGGATGGCGCGATAAGGAAGCAGCTCCACTGACGTAGTAGCTTCGGTAGACCAATAAAAACTAGCTTAAAATCGATCAAAAAGGGATTATTTTTTTCAAACGGGCTATAAATCCAAAGTCGATTAATATTCGTAATGATAAACTCTTCATTTCTTGAACGCGAGACAATCTTTCTTTTCTCTTTCAATAAATATTATACGATTTAAACCCATCGACTTTTCCATCCTTACCCTTCATAGGGTGAGACGTTATGGAGAGTCTATAGTTGCAATATTGATCGTTTATATGAATAGTCGTACAGAATCTTTCGTGGCTACTTCAGTTTGAAAATTTGGAATCAACAAGCGCAACACGTGCAATGCTGTGCAGTGTGTAACTTGTTTATAATTCTTAACTCGTTAATTCACTGGTATTGTTATTTGTCAGATCATTATGAAAAAGTACCTTGGTATCGACGATGAAGTACAAGCACAACAAAATATGAAAATTCAATTGTTTTCATAATGGAAACCTTATCGAAAGCGATCAATTAATTCGACACGTTCGCGTTCGCTTGAGACCAGTTTCCATTTCGAAGGTATCGTCGACATTGACTCGATGCTATCGCGATCTGACATAGAAGTAACAAATCGCTAGGAAACGGACTGCGTACCGAGTGCAGAGACTTTTCGGGCAAACTAGTAGTACATTTATTCACAGTGAATTCGTTCGAATCCAACCATCTTCTATTTCTTTCGCCGACGCATCTTCAAGAAAGATGGTTCAGTGGAAGACAGACAAGTTCCATCCGTTCACAGGCGAACGCATGCATCCACCACTTCCACGTTTCTGCCTTTTTTCTACTTCGTGTTCCACTTTTTCCCCATTTTTACAGCTTCCGTTTGCGGATCTCTTATACTTTGCGAATCTCTTTCTTCGCGTTGCGCTGAACACACTTGGAGAAACTTTGGTAAGCCCGAAGAGTCATTAGGAAATTATCATGAAACGTTAAACTATAAAAATTCGCTATCATCTTCCTCGTCTATATACAGCGCGTCTATCGATCGCTATTTTAGTCAATTTCGACGTCCACGTTACTATTTCATCTGTTAATACAACGTAGATTCACATCTTAACACTAGAACTACCGATAGTTAACACGAAGCTATTTCTACCAAAACCAGTGAAAACGTTTGGTCTTTAAAAAATACGTAATAATAGAATATTTTATATTCATTGATTTGCTACTTCCTTACAGAAGGAATTCCATGTTATGTAGTACATTTTTGGTATTATTAATCCATCTGGTGATCCCTAAACGAGGGATGACACATTTATAAAATTGTAGAACCACTCGTTTTGACTGCTGTGGTATTTCTAGTGTTAGCATCTAGCGATCTAGCGATCGATCCGGAATTTTCCTGATATCATCATATCGAATGATACGCAGTACAAATTTTTAAAAACGCGTGGATTGTCAAAACGAGGAAACTGGTTAATTGGGGTTCGGTAAACAGATTGCAGTTCCCTTTTACACTTTGATAATTACCAGACATTTTGACTGGAATACTCCAACGCTTCCAATCGAAAACGCTAAGATCCCTAATAAATGCACCCTGGTATGTTACCAACGAAACAATCCACCGCGACCTCAAGATAGCCACAGTCAAAGATGAAATATACAAGTCCAGAAGCAGATATAACGCAAGAGTCAACAACCACCACAACCCATTAGTCACCCAACTACTTGACACGACGGACCAGATCCGCAGACTAAAAAGAAAATACCCTTTAGATTAAATCCTTAGATCCTACTAGAACCAACGATATAAAGTATTATAAACCATGTCATTGTATCGCGCCAAATGAAGTTACCGAAAATTCTCAACGAGAATTGATTGTAAATATTCTAACAAATAAAAATAAAAATAAAAAAAAGATTTGACTGGTATTGGTATAAGTAGCCTTCATACAAAATTATTTTCAGTTTGAATACATAAAAAACAAAATAAAATTCATCGTATTATTCTTTTAGTTATCATTGCGAAAGTTATTGCATCGGAAAAGAATATAACATAAGGTAGGAATTTTAAAATAAAATTGTAAAACCAGTCAATTTGACTGATGTGGTAGTTCTAATGTTAATCATAGTGTTTCAGTGCGTTCTACTTAATTCGTATGAAATGTTTTCAACAGCAGATGAAACAAGAAAAAGGACAGAAGCGAGAGGAAGACAAAGCAGAAACGATCGAGGTTTGCTTTGCAGCTTCGTGTAAATCATGTCACGGCTCTACACAACGAACGAAAATTTACAAACTCCTTCGACCATACTTGCCGCGGGGAATTCCATTTGTTTCGAAAGCACGCGCGGACGTTTTACTTTGACGCGAGAGCACGTGCCGCCTACGCTCAATTAGAGTACGCATTAAAGCGCCACGAATTCCAGCGATTAACTGTACCAAATAAATAGCCCCTTCTTTTTCTTCACAGCTGCTCCTTTTTTCTTTATATTCGCTCCAAGCAATTAAGAGGATCGCTTATTCAAATGGCTCGTGGGTATCGTCCGTGGTTCCATTATTAAGAGTTTTGCGTGTCGTTAATAAATTTTGTAGGATGTAAAATCAAAAACGAGTAGAACGCGGATTTCTAGGCGAGTCGATATTTTCGTCGATACAAGAAGAAAAGGAATATTAACCAGAGATTTATTTCGCTCGCATATATTATGGCAATTTTTAACCTTTAATATAATTTACGTCCGATATTTCGTATTTTTGCGTGCATTTTTATATCTCTGAATTTCTCATGCGTGTAAAAAGCTGCAGCTTCGTAATAAAAGAGGCACATACGTTCTCACGTACAGACTGTGCTTATTAATAGAAAATGAAACGTCTTTAGAGATCGATTGAGAATTAATTTTATAAGCGTTTTCATTCGCAAAGCTTTAAGATATGCAAGCTTTCAACAGCATGTAACGTTCTTTGATTAAATGGAATTTTAAATCGTCGCAAAGATGCGCATTAAGAGACTGGAAAACTTGGAAAAATTAAACTGGCAAGATAAGTGTATCTCTCGAAAGATAGTCGGAAATGTATATACACCAAGGGTGCGATATACAGCGTGTTTATCAAAAATTCACTCGGTAAAGTAATTATATTAAGTAAAGCGTTTGAATTTGAAAGATTCACAGAGACAATTACCTCTCCTAACATTCTCGTGTCCGATAACAAAATGCTAGTCGATAACGTGCTACAATGTCCTATTCGTGTTTTACAATTTTATAAAAGCCCGTGATATACTGTATATTTTTTACGTTTTAACAGATAAAAGAATAAATATTTGAAGATAGGGACGAGGTATGTGAGTGAAAGCGATCGGTGTTTATAAAATGGTAATTCTCCTATGACGCGTGGGATTTTAGAAACACACGAAATCGATTCGAAAACTGTTCGATAGAAGATCAGACTGGACTCGCACAAAGGCGAAGAAGATTAACGAATCGCGCGTTATTGGCCGACTTGTCGCAATAAAATTCTATACACAGTCATCCAGCAAAGTCATCGAACGGCATATTATAAAAGATATTTTTACCGCGACAAAATACTTTTATTAAAACGAAAGTTAACGTTTTAGTGGTGTCAAAACGACAAGAAGCTAGCTACTTTCTTATTGCTTTATATACTAAGAAATAAATATATCGCTACACGTTTTCTATACCCTGTTATAAAATATAGAAATACAAAGAATTTTACGATTAACCACCCGTAGTTGAAAAACAACAATCCGTTGATCCGACACACGGAATATGGAATCTTTCGTGCGAGATCTATCCGTTTCGAACAATGGCCAATCTGCGCGCGAATCTACGAAGCGTGCTAATCAAAGCATCGTAAAGCCTTTCGTTAAAAGCTGCGATCGAGCCAGCTTTCGTTACGGGTGGCGAGAGACGCAAACATTATTCACAATTATCCTTTCCTCGCAACAACGAAAAGGTGGGTGGAGAACCGAGGAAACCGAACGACAACAGGCCACGAAGGAACACGACTACGAAGACTGCGATCCTCGTTTTCAAACGGTTTCGTGACAAAGCACTCGCCTAGCGAGAGAGACGATCCTACCCACCTCCGCTCGTCGTCGTTCGCCGCCCTTAAACAGCCCTTTGCTGGCGCGCGGGTGCAAGTATCCACGCGACGCGCGTCGCAAAAAGCGAAAGAAGCATTCTCGAAAGGTGCGACACGGTGCGCTTGTGTACCGTGGCCTGAAGAAGTGGGAATGCCGTGGGCAAGGAATCCGGCAGGGTGAGCGCGAAAGAATCAAGGTAAAAGGGGAGAGGGTGCGAACGGACGAGACTTTGGGGTGGGTAGACGAAGCACGCGCAGGTATATGGAGAGGAAACGTAAGGATGACTAAAGCGCGTGCAACGGAGACGGAGAGACGCGGCGTGGCGCGGAAAAGAAGCGCGGCCACACAGAGTGTGTTCGGGAGAAAGGGATGGTACAAACGGAGATAGAGAAAAAAAACAGAAGGGAGAACAGAGAAAAAGAGAGAGACAGTGTGCCAAAGCGCGGAATGCAGTAAGAGAGATGGGCGAGAAAGAGAGAGAGAGAGAGAGAGAAGGTGGTTGGGTAGGGTGAGCTGACAGGAGGCGTTAGCTTGGGATACGCGGACCCGTCATACAATAAATACGATATTTGCACCCCACCCACCGTGGAATAGAAGAGCGAGGTGGTGGCTTGGTGCAGCCAGGCTTTGGCTCCGACACTAGAGGACGAGGGCGGCTGTGGCGTTCAGGGTGGCAAAGCGGGAGGTCTACGCCGCGGGGTTAGCGGGGAGGGAACAGGGTAGGTTTAGAGGATGCGGGTGGGTGGCGAAACGTTGGTCGGTCGAAGGGATGAGGAGGTGGCGCGGAGGGCGGGTGGGCGGTCTGTACGATGGTATAGATTTTTATGTCTGCGAGAAATACAAAATGATGGATATAAACCTTCCTCGCCTCGCCGCCATCCTGCACCTCTTCCTCCTCCACCGTCATCACCCCTCCTATCCGCTCCGTTACTCTCTCTTCTTCGCAGCCGCGCTTTCGCGTATCTCACTTTCTCGCTCTTCCTCTGCTCCCTTTCTCCCTTTCTCCAACGCTTTCACCATCGTACACCCTCTCACGAATAGGACGTACACAGTTTACCCGGTGCACAGCGACGTTGATCTCCGCGAGAGCACACCTCTCTGTGTGCGCGTGTACAGGGTGTGCCGTTTGTAGACCAATCATCGTGCAAATGGCGAAACGCTTAATCGTTTAGATCGCGTTTAAGAAACAGGGATACGCAGAAAGGATGTCGTACCGCTTTTCGTATTTACCTCGACCGTCTTTCTCCGACGTTTCGTCCGACGGGTATCGGGGATAATCTCTCGAGACGTTATCGCGTGAAACAAAATTTCGCTATTGTCGTTTCAAGAAACTTTCAAACCCACGTTCGAACGTGCTCGAGCAAGAAATCGTAGTTCCTATCGTTCAGATAAATATTCCTATTACCTCGTACTCGCCGCAAAATATCCCCTATACGATACGGTAAGAGCGACATCTGCCCGAAATAAATATCCGATCCATATAGATCCGATAATCGCAAATCCGTCGACCCTATACGCGGCGTGATAATATCATTTCGATTTCCACGAAGGAGAACGACGCGCGTAGACAAGGCAAACCTTGAAAAAAAAAGCAGTGTCTGTAACGAAAGGGGGACTCGATTTAAAAAGCGGTCTAACACGCGTGACCGGTCATCCCCTCGAAGCCAATGAAGTCGCCTTCGGAAGCATTCTCGGGCTGCGCGCCACCTCCTGCCCATTATCCCCGCGGAAGACGCAGCCGTTCACACATTAAAACGGAACACCCCGTATAAACGTGCACACAGGCGAATATACGTTTCACACGAACACGCGGCAACCTCACCTCGCTTACAGAAAAGGGGGTGGGGAGTCTCTTTCCGGCTGGCGCTCACGTTTCCCCACACCAGCCGCTCGACCCACACCCCCGTGGGCTACCCAGGCCCCGAGAGCAACCTCGAACCTAACCTACCCCCCTACCCTTCACCCCCTGCATCCTCATCCTCTTCGTTCGCCTCCTTTACCGCTCCCGCCGCACGCCCAGCTTCCATCTAACCCTCCTTCCCATCCTTCTCTTCCTCCGTCTCCTCCGCCTCATCCTCCTCTCTCCACCACAGCCGCTGTACCGCGACCCTCTACGGAAGCTCAGAGCGAATGTTTTGTCATCATACCGCCCTGCCAGGGCGCCAGCAGCCCCTCTTTCCACCGATTCCCCTTGCTCTCGGATCCCGTCAGTCGTCCCACAGGCCACTCACCCCCGCTAGGCAGCTCTCTGCCCCCAAGGCCCCGCGGCAGATACACTTGCGACCACGTACACACCTCGAATTTCCGCTTTAGCTATCCCAACTGTTTCGTGCGTGTACGCATCCACGTATATCTCTTTTACGCACGTGTTTGTATCTCGCGTATACGCGTGTCCGTATCTAGAACGCGTATACGTATAAGCGCATACATGCCTAACGTACATGCACGAGATGGTATGTACGGAATACGCGGACTTACGGAAAAGCACGCTGCCAGCTATACGTACATACGCTGTACACCCGTTGCCTGGTACGACCACGCGATGCGTAGGTAGATTCTAGAAGCGAAAGCCTGCCTGGTGCAAGCAGAGATAGCAGTGTGTGTTCGCGTATGCGCCTACGCTAAGTGCACACTACCACCGATATACAACGAACCAAACGGATAGGCGAGTAGTGGTGCGAGCGTAAGCGCGTGGAGAGCTGCTGGTTACCTGTGCCCGGCGCTCTGTGGGCCAACGTGTTTGCCCTTTTCTATCGTGCTTTCAGGGGTGACCGGCGACGCCGCTCGTCACGGCGCACGGTTTCGAAAAGCGTCGAGGACGGCCCGGTTCTCTCTTTCCTTTTCGTTCTGCTATCCAGCTATCCTTCTCTCGCGTTCTCTTTGTCCCGCGACTTCGACAGAACACCGGGAGGTACGAGGGGTGGTATTCTTTTTTTTCCTTCGCCTCTGTGCCACCACCCACCCTACACCCCAACCACCACGGGTATTCTCTCTCTTCCCTCCCCGTTCCTCTCAGCCATCTCTCCTCCTTTACCTCCTCGCTCTCGTTCGGTCGTCGGTTTCTTTTTTTTCCTTCTCTTTCCACCTCTCTCTTTCGCTTCCTTCTTTTTCTGTCTTTTTTTCGAATGAACGCTCGCGCGTGCACCGGCAGGTGCACAGAGAGGCCAGCTAGATGGGCTTCGGCGTTGATAGGAGATGCTACGAGGATGGTGGAACAGAGAGCCAGAGGAGAGGTGGGGCCGAGAGTTTTTTTCGAAAGGTATCTCCGATAGTAGTAGACTTTCGAACGAGCTCTCCGGGCTCTCTCTCTCTCTCTCTCTCTTTCTCTCTCTCTCGTGTCCGTGTGCCCACGGGCCCGCCTGTATAAATACGCGTGTGTATGTACACGGTTCCGGGGGCGAGCAGAGAGACAGGCGCTTTACACGGCCGCAGAAGTATGGAGCGGCGCGGGCGGGGTGACGCTGATTGGTACTTCTGATGGGTACTGTGATGCCGATTAATTAATTAATTCATTAATTAATTACTTCGCTTCGACGCGGTCGACGAGTAACTCCCGCTTCGAATCACCGATCGCCTGGCTATCTCTCTTTTTCTTTTTTTTCCCCTTTCTTTTTTTAGAACTCTTTTGCTTTTTAATTAGGACTCGTCCTTGTCGGTGGGTGAGCTGATCCTTGTCGGGGATTTCTCTCGTCTCGTATACCGTGGATGGGTGGAACCTCTTTCGTATCTGGGAAACTGCGCGAGAAAACTGTCTATGGTTCAACTGGCTGGATGTATACGCGCGCGCTCCAGAGAACGATACACCGCGGCTTCGCGAGCAATCGCCCACCGGGCAAAAATTCGTTCATGACCCAAATGTTATGACCCATTAGGTTTGCGCTCGTATTCATCGCGTTCCGTCCGAGCGTTTAATTATCTGCCGCGTTACCGTTGCCCGCGCAACCGATTCCACCGAGCCGAAGGTAGATTTACTGGGAAATCATTCGGTCACGAACACTTCCAACCATCGCTGTATGAATATGGGAGTTCTATTAACACGTTTGCCTCGTATGCCTTGTTTGCCCTGGGTGTTCGTGTGCTTTCGTACGTGTACGATACCGATCTAAACGTGGGAGCAAATTAACGATAAAACTACCGACGACGATTAAGGTTCGCGTAGCTTGCGTCGAATATATCAGAATAAAATACACGTGGAAGAGGCGATGTGATCGAATAATGCTATCGAAAAATTGTGCCATTTGATGGAAAACCTAACGAATCTATAAATTTACTACGAAAGATTATAAACTTCTCGCTTAAATCTTCTCCATCTAAAATTCTCCGAAAGGAATACGAACTACGAAATGCTTCAGAAGCGATAGAAGGTTCCGAAATCTAACGAAAAATTATCTCACATCCTTGTCGACGTAATTTCGCAGATTTACTCTTCCAGTCGAACATACGTACAGAAGCAAAAGCTATTCTCTTTTCCACGCAGTTGTTTCTACTGAAACTTCGCCGCCCTTTTACCTAATTAGCAGACTTCGAAGGTAATCTATAGCGCACGCCATTCCAAATTAGCCGCGAACATTCGCCGAACGACGCTCAACTGGTGCACCGGTAAAATACGGATGCACTAATGGATTGACCGATACAATGGATCAACGGAATATCGTCGACGAGCGGGAGCGAAGTGGCGAGGCGCCGCCAACACTTGTCCAATTGTGCCTGCAGAGAGCATAACCGATTACAGTGATCGTTTTTGATTAACGATCGTCGAGCTCGTTTAATGGACACGTCAGAGAGCTTCTTCGAATTTCCGAAAAGAATGTCAACGATACGTTACCAAGGTCGTGCAGTACCAACTATTTCAAGTTTTTTTCTCTTTATTGCAATTCGGACTAGAGTTGGCAACGTTCGAACGAAAGAAAAGACGCAACGAGCGACGGTAAATGGAGGAAATCTTTGTGAAATTCGATACAAAGAATTGGTGATTCGTGAGAATACAAACGTAATTTCTGGTAAAAGAAAAATTATCGCTGAGTAACGGTCGGTCGTTTGGTTGGACGGATTTTTAGGTCTAAATTCGTAGGAGATACTTAAACGTTGGAACAGAATACTTATCTTCGCGATTTATCTTCGACGAGCTAAAGATCGTAAGGTAATAAGACAGAGCCGTTTAATTATCTGGGAAACGAGAGATCCGCTTTGAAAAACGATTCTCTATGCATTGAATATCAATGTGTACGTTTCACGCTTTAGAACGTCGAAGAGAATTAAATAAACGATACTGAGCCGAAATATGCGGGCTGCATCGTTCATCTGTATTCCAGCAACGGAAACGGAAACCAGCTTTAATCGGCATCGCGTGGAAAAGGACGATGCTCGCGTAAGAATAAATCGTCAGCGTGGAACAAACTTTCTTAACGCGAGCCTGCGTTTTTTTTGAGAAAATCGAATTTCAAAATTGACGACAGAGGCGAAGATTCTATCGACTTCTTGCACAACATCTTGCATGCGGGCTGCAGAAAAAGAAAATCCAAGCTATTTTTATAGCTTAACCTTCCGACACGAAGGTTGTGGCTATAAGATAGAATATGGTACTTGCACAAACACCTTTAGTAACTATTCGCGAAAATAACAGACTATAGCGAATTTCTTTTCTATCTTTTTCCTCGTAATCGTGCTTAAAAATCCTACTATATTCTTATTATTAGGTCGTCCGAAAAGTTTCTTTCGTTTTATAAGGAAATAATGGATGCACAACTGTTCAATCGACCATTCGCGGAGAGACGCGATCGCGAGAAATCACGTCAACGGGAGTCGTAAATTCCCGTTACGATTATATAATCGACGCCACGAAATGATCGATCCCCTTATTTCTGTTAAGATAATAGGGGGTGGTTCGATCGAGTTTACACTGAATTAACAACAACGTTTCTCGTTTTATATTATTTTATCGAATTACGTATGATCCATTTTGTTCTATCAAGATAAAGATCACGACGTTTGATAGATTAGGTTTCTCGTTTGTATAAAGATGCATCGTTGCAAAAGACGCGTCTGTAAAATAAGACACTTTTCGGACAAGCTAATATATCGAACTTATTGTACGAAACAAAAGCCAAGAGATGACAAACAAACGGAAGAGTATAGTAGGATAATGAAAGGTGGTACCATGCGATAACAATCCTCGTACCGAAAAATAGTTTACGAGAGAGGCATCTTCTTCGTCTTTCTCCGCGATTCTCTTCGAAAAACAAACACTCGCGGCGACAAACTTTATTCCGTCTCTTCAATTTATTTTCGCGCAAGAAATCAATCAAACAACCTATGCCCCGATTGTACCGCGCGTCCTACAGAGAAACGCGAGAAGATTGAAAACAAGAGCGTCGCCGAGCCACCCGTTGCAACGCGACAGATCTACTCTTGGGATCTTTATATACGCCTCGGCAGATGGGTAGACAGAGGAGCGTAAAGAAGAATAAGACTAAAAAAGAGCGAGGAGGAGAGGCAGGCGCGAAGAAAAGGGCGGATGAAGAAGAGATTCGGAAGAAACGAGTAGCACGGCGAAAGAGAAAAGAAGAATAGAAGGAGGTGGGGATCGGATGAAGGAAGTAGCCCGCTGGGGCAAGGAAGACACGTCTCCGACGCCTCTTGGCACAATTGCGAGAGCTCGACAGACCGTTTAACAAGAGCCTGCCCCGGGATATCGACTGTTTCAGCCTTACGAATGAAAAAATAATAAAGTGGATAGAAGATGAATGCATAACAAAACGGAACAGGGAGGAGGAGGAGGAGGTGGGGAGGGTCGGTGGTAAAAGTAGAAGATGAAACGAGGAAGCGGCGAAGAAGGGTGAAAGAAGGGTTTTAAGAAGCGCATAGAACAGCGAAGCGTGTGCACGAAGCTTCTTTTAAATTAATTATCAAGGTGTTATCGATTGGAAGTGGTGGCGAGCCGTGTGACCGATATCAATCGTGACACGGGTATCGTATTTTGCACGGGTATCGCGGCTAACCTATTCAATTGATCGCCGGCTTTTCTATAGCATGGAAATGAGAAACTTGTTTGTTCGCAGCGCCCCGTGCCGCACCGCCGGGCTGGCTGGCCTACACGCGAATTTTCTTGCGCTTCAAATATTAACGGAGACAGGTTACCGTGTTATTCTAGGCACCGGGCAAGAACCAAAGCGGAATCAAGTCGCGATGACTCCTCTTATTCGAAACTACGGCTTCCAGTTATAGACTACTCGCGTTATGCTTCGAACTGAACGCAATCGAAAGTAAGCTTGCGCTAGCAACCTGCAATCGAGAACTACGCCACTAAATACATCGAACAAGACAGCTTTTCCTAAACTTTCTGAAAGAAAGTTTACGTAATGGATAGAAAATCATTCGGAGGCCGATGAATAATAATTTCGTTTTCCAAATGTCAGCGTTACTTTCCATATCGCGCCGCGAATGTTCCGTAAGTTTAAGCCGGAATTCGTCGATAATTACTTTATCCTATCAGACTCGATTATATTTTTGAAAATTGACCAAATTATTGAAGAGAATATTGACGATAGGAGAAACGATCCGTTTCCCTGTAAATTGTCCTTCACCGTCGAATTCAAGGAAGGAAGGAATTATCGGTTTGTTCGTAATAAATCACCAAAGCGCGGATATTTATGCGAATTTATATTTTTACGAGCAGAGATAGCAGGCTAAAATTACAGTAACGGGCAGATAAAGGTTTACAACTGTGAATTGCGTAAAGCTAACACCACGCCAATAATAACCTTTCCGGTAGATATTTCTTACCACGTCGACAAAGTTTCACGATTTTCTTCCACTTTTCAAATGTAATTCCATTTTCGAAAATTGCCACGTTTTCTTGTACCGTTTACTTCGTCGAATACGATCTACTCTGGATGCTTTATGCTATGTCTTCGCGTGCTATGTGCACTTTTCAACGCTTAAATTTCCTAGAAAAACATAAAAATTCACCGCTTATAAATCACTTTTCTACGTAATATATTTAGATTGTCCGTTTATCCGCAAAATTTCGTCGAAGCCAACGTTTAACGCTTGGTACAGTTATTATCGGTGTTACGAGGTTAGCGATAATGTCTTACGATTAGTTTTAGATATTTTGAAAGATCTAGCCGTGAAGATGATGGATGTAGGATCCTAGAGGAGCAATTTTCATTATAACCATGGTGAACGAAGCTTCCACTCGAGCCATGGCCACTCGAGCTTCACGGAACGAGCATGAAAGTGCAGAAAATAATTGAGCAAGAATCGCATAGCTGACGCTGCCTAATGCTCGGCTTTCGTTGAATTACCGTTATTTAATCGATTGCAGGTAATACGAGGCCGCGAATCGATAGGTGCCGTTTAGAATAGCCGGGCTTTATGACGTCTATGACAGACATTGGGAGAAAATTATGATCTTATCGCTTCACGGCTTTCACGCTGCTATTAAACTCTCGAGCAGAAATCAATTACAGGCAAACATTGTATTTTCGATTCAGCGAATCGATTGTTAATAAGGGATAGTCGTAGTTATTGGATCAATGTTAGATCAACTTAATTTTCTTCTTCGATTTTCTTTCGAAATAAAGATAATGTTTAATCGTTAGGTACGGAAATCACTGACTTTACGTTCGGTTCTTATCCTTAAAAATTATCGTACGTTTAGTCCGTTTTTAAAATACTTTTAAAATTATTACAATTATGTAAGATTACCTAAATCGACATATTTTATTCCAAGGTACTATCTTTGTTTGTAAAGTTAGCGAAAAGTAGTATAATTTCCCCTTTCGTTATTAGCGCCTTAAATAAGGCTCTAAAATTATATGCGCAATGGCGCATTTTGTTCTACTTGCGATAGATCCCATCAACGTGTATATAATTTCTATCAATGTTCTAACTGGATGTTGTTGTTCACCGGATTACACGATACATTCAGCGATATTAGAAACCTTATAAAACGAGAGTTGCAAGAACGCGGTAGCAGGTTCAGGCCTGATTTATAGGAACTAAAATTTGACGCTACTTTTAGTTTCTTCGTAGATTCTTCCTACACGCACTTAAGACGGAAAGACAAAAGATTTAATGAGAAATAAGTCTCATACTCCGTCAAAGAGATCAATTTGTATAAACTCGTTCGAATTCTGCGTCCCTTTCGAATATGACAAATACGCCGATGGCAATTTCTTAAGTCAGTCTGTACGTAAGAATCGACACATCTCTATCCGACGTGGCATTTCAATACAATATGTATTTAAATAAAGCATACGATGAATTTAACCAGATATATTAGGTCATCCCATAAGTTCGTTCCGTTTTTCGAGCGGTTATATATGTTAAGATCGTTTGCATACCTTTCAGTTTCATGAAAAAATGTAATCCCCCTCTCGTTGTACAACTTCTTCCCATTTTTCCAGTGCATCGGTCCCTTATCGCCGTATGTTTATAAATCGACACATGAAATGTGTGACACAAAAGTCGGCACGAACTTATGGGATGACCTAATATTTCCAGTAAGACGAGAATAACATTCGAAACGAGCGTGAACACGGGATGCCGTTTAACGCCAGGTTCAACCATAAAAACGTAAAAGCTCTCGACAAGCAGGATATCACGTTTAAAGGCGAAAGTAGCGGGAAAGCCTAAAGCCTGTCCAGCCTAAGCGCCACAATCTCTTATCCCAACATTTAGAAAGGGGCTGATGATGAGAGCCATCCGCACGTGCAAGACAGCGTACAATTTCTCGTGGCGAAGAGGTGACGACCTCCTCCCGAGTTGATAGGTAGATCGGATGAACAGAACGAAGAATCGCTTTCTGTACAAATTGGCCGAATAATCGGAGGGAAAAAATTGTTCCGCGAAACTAATTGAAAACACGCGGCAGAGAATCTATCAGGAAGCCGTGGTTTTTGAAATATTACATCAGCTCGGCTGTTGTCTCACCGACTGGACAAGATATACGCCACGTGCATACGCGAACGCAGTTAACCGGCGAGTACAGAGTAAGAGTAAGAGTAAGAAACAGAGTAGAACTAGAAGAAAGAGAAGAAAGGAAGGAGAGATAAGTAGGTACCTAAAGAGAAGCGGTCGAGCAAAAGTAAGAAAGGGATCGAAATGAAAGAATGAAAGGAAAGAGAGAAGAAAGAAGCAAAAGTGGAAGTAGAAAAGTGATAAGCAAGAAGCAAGAGAGACAATAGAGTTGACGAAGAGGATCAAACTAAAAACAAGCAAAAGCGAAAGGATACTTGGTCGAAGGAGGAGCGCGTTTCCGTGAAGCATGCGTTGGAGGAAGAGAAAGGAGAACATGTCGGCTGGTCAGCCGACCAACGGGGTTGGACAGTGACGAGCGGGTAGGTAGGACCCACAAAATAAACTGAAACCACCTCCCTTTCCCCTGTCCGGCAGCGTTCGTTCGTTGCCCATCCCTTGGTCTCTCATTCTAGCCGCGTCACCTCCACCTCCGTGGCCGCCTCACCTCTGCCACCTCCAGCTATTCCTCCTTCCGCTCGTCCCACTTCGCCTCATACTCTACACAGCCACCCCACCTGGCGTCGTCGTTCCTCGGCCACCTCCGCGCGGCCGTACCTAGCTCGGCCAAATAAATTACACCGCCTCGTGACGCGAAAAAATCCAACGAGTCGCTAGAGTGAACGAGCGCGGCTGAACGGCAACGAAGACGACCTCACCGAGGAAACAGAAAAAGAAAGAGAGACGACGAGGCGGAAGAGGAGGAGGAGGAGGAGGAGAAGAGGGTACAGTATGCGGATGCCGAGGATGAGGAGTCGCTGGCAGGGGTACGGGGTTACAAAAGAGAGAGCAAGAACGACGGAAGAGAGAAGAGAGAGAGAGAGACAGAGACGGACAAACAGACAGACAGAGACAGAGAGAAAAAAAAGGAAGGGAGGCCACGAATGGGAAGAAGAGAGAATCGAGCAGGAGAGAGAGGTCGAAAAAAGAGAGAAAGCCGAAAGGGAGAAGCGAGCAAGATAGAATGGATAAAGGCCAGTACGCGGGGCGGAAATAAAGAGAGAACGAAAAAAGTGGAAGAGGTCGGGGTGGAGGTGGGTACCGCGGTCCGCTTTAATTGGTTCGACGTGGTCAGATGAAAAATTCAACCACCCCCATCCTCCCTACCCAAGCTCCTCTTCTACCTCCACCCACTCTTACTACCACCAGTACGTTTTCACCGTCCTCGTGAACCGGCTGGATTCCCACCAGACGAATCTACGCATCTGCATGTAGATGTCTATGGGGGTTTCTCTCTCTCTCTCTCTCTGTCTCTCTCTTTCTTCCTCTTTTACTGTCTTTTTTTCTTTTTTTTTTTTCCACCCTTTATAGCTACATAACCCGGGACAAAGTATTTCGGCCGTCCTTAGGTCGCATTTTTGCCAACGATAGATGCTCGTTAACGTTTCGCGGATTGCGAATCGGGCCCAGACTCTGGCTTTCCGGCTAAATTTCCAACACCGGCCGTTTGTTAAGCAGACCGTAAATACACACGTTCCGTTTCCGCTCGCGATCGAACCTACCGCCGATTCGATTTTTTCCGCTGGTAAAACTTTTCTCGTCTTTGACGATCCTTCGAACGATTAAGCCGACGTACGAAAATTTCAAAACGGTGCGTTGGTATTGATAAGTAACACAGACTGCCATATCGGTCACCGATGGTCTAAATCGATCCAGGCATTTGGTTTCGACAAATGACGATACTTGTACGATTCTTATTAGTCGTAACACAGCGTAAGAAACGCTGGTTTCAACGTTTCCGATTCTTCGTCTGAATTGTACCAAGCATGTAGAAACTGTGTTTGAAAGTTCGTTGGTGTTTTATTTGCAAGGATATAACGTATGTGTACATGCTTGCAACGCTTGCAATCGGTCGTTCTGTAGCCAAAATCACGTATGATAATATTGCTGAAAAAGGTTTTAGTAACGAACATGCTGCATGTTGGTCGTTGGTGTTTCCTAAATTGGGTTTAAAAACGAAAAACAGGGACATACTTATATCAACTAAGTAAAATTAATAAAACATATTTCATATGTTACGAGCTAGTAATATTCAAGTGTTAGAAAATTTCCGTTTTAATACTTTTTAAAATCTTTTTTACACGTTGCACACAGATATAACACATACCACGTGTATAATATGTTAGACGTTAAAGTTTTACGTTGGAAGTGTAAGCAAAAAGCGCGAAATTTATTGGACAACGCGTTAAGCAGAAAACGTATCCGGTTTCTTTGTCTAATTGCATCGAATAACGCCGATGATCGGGGGAAAACGCGCGATAAAAACCGACCCTTTGATATGGAAGCCCAATAAACTAGCAGGGTAATGACGGTCGTGTATCAGACCACCGACCTTAACCCACCCATCCCTATTTTCAACCACAGGCATTTTGAGCGAGGGCACCGTGCTCGTCAATGAAATCACCGGCGGTCACTCGCGCACACGACCGAAAGTCACGAAACTCGGCCTGACTTCTCCGACGTGCGCTTCGCTCGTTGTTCGTGCTTTTCTCTCTGGCTACGGCTACGGATCATCCAACTAAATATCAAATTTCCTCAATGAAAACTTTGTTTTAGGGACTAATCATCATTCTCAACGTTTCACTTATACAGCGCGTTAAAACAGGTATACAGGGAACACTAGTAAGCGTTTTGCGAACGAACTTCAAAGCTGAACGATAAAAAGAGAGTTCTTTGAAAATTTTTAACCCAACATACAGGGTTTTTAGATTTTTTGTAACATTATATTTGTTGGTTAATGGAAACGTTATTTTTACTTTATTGTTAGTTATGCAGTGTAGGACATTTAGCATGAAATTCGTTAACGTGTTGATAGGATTTTCAACAACTGCAAACACAGCTATACGTTGATAAATAATTGCTAGTATCGTGCATTAGTAAATAATTCCGGTACACACGTGTAGGATCTATTTTTGTACCGGCAAATTTGATATGGACTAGATACCGTGAAAATTTGTTTGCCGAATTTCATCATTTTTAACCTTGCGGGTTATAAAAGCAAGCACAGATTATATTTATGATAAAGATTTTTCAGTTTCAATTTGTTCAGTAAGAATCGCGGAATAAAAATGATATGCGAAAAATGATGTTCTCTTAATCTCTTTGGAAACGAATTTATTAATAATAGGATATTTGTTAAAACTTTCAGAATCGTGCTTGTAAATAAAGGAAAAATAAATCTATACTACACACCTGTATGTACTGGTATCCCTCAAGAAGTTAGGCAAGGATTTAATTTTCGTTCCACATACTAGTTGGTGTCACATGCACATCGTAAAACTACATACCGACTCAACTCCGAGACGTACGCGTTAAACATGTTAAAAAGGCTCTAGCACACCTGCCTTTGATGTAACGAAACTTCCACTAGCAGCCGTAACGTTATAACGCTATAAATTCCATTCAAATAATAAACTGAAATGAGAAAAAGAAAAAGAGTAAGGAGAAGAAAGAACATAAAACATGCGATTCAACGACGCTTGGTGCTCGACGAGATTTCAAAATTTCCTCTACGTGATATCATATAAATCCCTATCAAGTATCAAGCACAAAAACAGCGAGACACAAACAGTCCAATACCTGGTTCGTGCTAGGATTTAAAAAAAAAGAAACTCTTCTCTTTGTACGCGAAATCGCATAAATCCCAAGCAAATACTAAAAAGAGAAGATCGTCGGCGCAACCAAAATTTAAGCCCTTTTACATAAAATCCTACAAATCCCAATCGTCGAAAAGAAAAAGAGAAAGACAACCGGAACGATCTAATGGCTGATGCTTGGCGAGATTCACGGAATGCTTGTTTCGACAAAATCGTAGTCCCACGAGGCTACGTATTCCTCGTTTTCCCGCCTGGAATCCCCCGACGATGATACGCGATGGTATGCACGCACGTGTTCGCGCAACGCGGCATCGCTATGAGCGCGTCAAACTGTAAAACAGATCGGGAATTTTATTCTCGTAGCAGCGCGGCGAGGGCCGCATGAAAGACACCGTGTCACAAAGGTGGTTACAGCGGTTAGATGGGCGCGCACACCCAGCAAAACGTAACCTAACCCCGCTCCCGTGATATCTCGAGCGTGTGCGCAGTATTTCCATCTTTCGTCGTGCCGGTAACAGGGTGCACCGCTGCTCCTTTGATTAATGCTTTCCTGCGAGTCGAAGAAGGGGTAGTGCTACGGGGTTAAAGGGGATGCGGAGGTGGGTTTCTGTTGGAAAGAGAGAGGGTGGGAGGTGGCGGCGCGAGAAGGGCGAAGGCAGAGGCGGCAGAGAACTACGACTAATCCTCTCAGGGGGCAAAGCGGAGAACCGAGAAGGAAAGAGGGACTGAATAGTAGTTCCAAGAGCCAAGCGTGGACACGCGAGAACTCATTTCCGGTTATACCCTTCTCTCTTCAACCCCGTCCGTGTCTCTGACACTAATACACGAACCATGGCGGAACGTTACCCACGAGGGGAACACACTTAAGCTCTGCTCGTAGAATGTTGTGAATTGCATGCGACCATCCGTGACGTACTGTCTCGCGCCCGCGTATGTGGGCGTGTTTCAGTCGTTTCTCTGTATGATTCTCCCTCTTCCTCTCTCCCTCTCCCTCTCTCTCTCTCTTTCTCTCGCTCTGTATGTGTGCACTTGTACTTGCATCGTGTACTCTTTGACTTTAGCTGTTGGTTTCTCTCTCTTGTTTCTGTCTTCGTCGCTCTATGTGTGCTCGTTAAATCTGAAATCTTGCGGAACACTCGGCGCTCTAAAGGCCAGGACGAACGAGTGGCCGTATCGATTGCGGGAGTCCATTGTTAGCTAATTTCGAGGAACTGTTTCGATTAATGGGATCGACCGACTTAACGCGAAGACGCAGGGTTAAGTCAACGGTTTATCGTAGGAGGAATTGATTTTCACGAGAGACGCTGTAAAGTCGGCTCCACTGAACGGTGTGTACAATTACAATATTTCGTAGATCGTTCGACATCCGCGCCTTCGTGTCGAAGTTTCAATTAAAATTTGATTCGTATCTCTCTCAATGGTCGATTGTGAGTACTTCATCGTAATATACAATGTTCTTACGTTATTATATCACGTATTATATTGTCTGCAATATTATACAGTGTTTTTGATATGTTTTTTACAAAGAATCTCTGTTCGGTACAGACCAGTTTGCGTAATGTTATGATATTATATCGTAATGTAGATATAATTTCATCCATAGGAACCAAATCTTCTTTTTTAGCTTTCGAGAAAAATCGTTCTTCGTTAATTACGTATATTACAGAAACATATGTTTTGTACGATTTTATAACAAAACATAATACACTAAGATTTAAGACTAATTTTATCACAGCGAAATAGTACGTAGAGTCATTTCGTGACTTATTAAAATACGAATATAATACAAGCATATAAGCAACACCAAACATAATACGCTTAAAAGAATAAAGGCAAACCTATGCTTTAAAGTTACTAAGTGAAAACCAAACTGCATTATTCTCTGAAATCTAATTATTGTTCTCTTATTATTCTCTTATTAAATTCTCTTATTATCTGAAACTTTAGACCTGTGAAACTGTGATCGTACACTTCGATAAATATTTTATTAGAAACCATATTAGCAGAAAATTTGCATTTGCCCAGTGACTCACGCTAGCGTGTAACCATACAAAAAAACTACTTGCCGACCTAATAATTAATAAGATAAGAATATACGTATCGATAAACTTACACGTTCGCCTTTTATCGTTCGAAAGAAAAGTTTGAACGAGCGAAGTTGCAGCGTTTAGTTCCTAGTTTGAGTGCTTTGTCCGTACCCACACCGTGATTTGAGCGGTGTCCTCAAGACAATGGAGAGTAATTCACATATCTCTTGCATTCATATCGCGTCATATGCCGCGAGTGTTCAAAATTAACGTACCCAGTTTCCTGCTCAGAATTCCACTTGTATACCGTATGCCTGCACGTAGCACGGAGGTAGGCGGCCCCTGCGCACATGCAACCATCCACGCAACTTTACCGCGCGAGCCAACAATTCTATTAACATCTTTCTTGAATGCCTCTCGTTCAAGCTAGTTTTACCTCTCTCTTTCTCGTAAGCCTGCCGTGTAATTTTCATCTTTGGATACGCGTTTCACGCTTCTATGTTGCGTATAACACGAAGAAAGGGAAAATAGGAAGATTTAAATTTTCGTATTAAGCTCTCTCGTGAGTTTAGCGTCGCCGATCATTTTGATACGGTTTATTTGCTCGCTGATGGATTCGCTGTCACGCGAAAAGAAACAGTTTCGATCAAATTTTGCCTACCGGTAGGAAAGTTTACGCGATTGTGAAATTTTCTTTCGCGTATAATTGAATTATATAATTCGTTACTTTAATGCGAAATCTTGAAAGTAGCAATCGTATCGCATTTCTAGATTACTTTGCAAATACGTGAGTATTCTCGAAATGCGTATATTATACGAAAAAAGATTATCTCCGTTGATTTTCGCGGACTGGAATTTATAAATTAGAAAAATATAGGTGTTCGATATTGATAAAGTAAATAAATTGGAAAATTTATGAAGGAAAATTGTGACGTTAGAAAGGAATTATGTTAGCTTAAATTAACGACCTTTAGGCTTGAAATCTGCTAAAATGAGACAAACTATTACAATATATAAGGTTCTTTTTTCAATACGATTAATTAAATTATTTCGGGAGATCTTCCAATGGGAAAATAACGCAATGACGAACAACGAACCAGTGTTTCCTTTAAATTTTCATCGAAATAGGTAATAACTTTTGGAAGAGCCAGAGTGTCAGAGGGACAATTTGCCACGGCACGCGAATTCCAGGAACAAATTACATTTGCCACTTCAGTCGATACTATGCTGAACACAATGCGAGAAATAAGTTCATGAAGCTTACAAGCTTCGCGTATACAACTCGTGTTTCGATGCAACGCGACTCGAGAATCTTATTTAGAAATAACCGAATACCGTATTCTTAACGATTCGCAAACTTATGAAAAATATTATATACGACATTACGTGTAAAAATTTCCGTACGTCCGATGTATTAATCTAATGTGATCTAATTTAATTGTTTACGACAAGATCTATTTATATACGCGTAATTAAGTTCGAGAATAAGTTATATTGGGTTGGCAACTAAGTGATTGCGGATTCTGTCATTAGGTGGTATTGACAAAATCCGCAATTAGTTGCCAAACCAATACACACGACAGCACGCATACAAGAATAAGAATTCTAAAATGGAGAAAGAAAAGGTACAGGAAGATGGAAGAAAATGCAACTTCCAAGTAGACAATGAAAAGGAAAAGCAGCGAGAAGGCAAAGGGATTGGTATTAATACTTGAACTCCTTTGTCTCTCACAATATTCTGCGGATTCCCGTGCAGTAGACTTACGGTTTTACATATAAGGTCATAGAAAAGATCGTAAACCAAAGTAGAAAAAATCTTGCACCGTAATAAAATCACCGATATTAACTTTCGCATATTCATCCTGCAATTGTCTTACGAACACCACATCCTTCGTTGCATAATAACGTATCTATAAAAATATATCTGTTTATCTTATCTTACCTACATAAGTATCTTTCTATTGCGTTAGTATTATACCAATGTTCACCACCGTGAGTCAATTTTATATCAAAGTAAATTAGACAAATGAAGAGTGGACGAGGATTAATGCACAACGTGAATACGTAGAAGAAATTAAAATATATAGAACCTCATTTAGTCCTTACAAAATACGCAATATCTACGGCAGGAAGCTATACGGCAAATAAACGATACTTCACAGTATCGAAACGATGTCTCTTTCGTTATAACGTCTATTAAGCATTCGTAGAATTCTAAAATATCAAAGTTCTTATTTCAATCGTAATTGTAGAATAATAAACCCAAAACCAACGCTTGTATCTGCGATATACTTTCAAACACTCCACCTATTTCACTCTCACCTATTTCACTATTAACGCTCCACCTTTCGTCCCTTGTTACTTTCAACCCTGACGACCTACATCCCCTCGACAAAACCACTTTTTTCCTAATTTTCCATCCGCGTCTCGCCAGCACCCCGAAATCATAGACCCAGTTAGAAAATCTCAATTTTCGATTCTCGATT
Source organism: Bombus affinis (assembly GCF_024516045.1). NCBI lineage: Eukaryota > Metazoa > Arthropoda > Insecta > Hymenoptera > Apidae > Bombus > Bombus affinis. The sequence goes on from NC_066347.1 coordinate 15,809,263, forward strand.
ACCTTTCGCTGATACAATCGCGCCTGCTACTATATCAACCGTACTACACACGTGCATGAAACAGGTTGGTGTCGGTCGATCGCACTTGTTCGTGTTACTACTCACACGCCGATGGCCGCGTACACCTACGCTACGGTAAATGGAGTTGATGACGGAGTCCGGTCAGTGCCTCAACTTCAAACAAACTTCCAGCCACCCTTGGGGTTCGAGGGATTGCCCGTGTAAACGACGCGTCGTTACTTCCCTTCGGATAGAGAAAGACACCCGGCCGGGTTACAGGAAAGGTTAGAGGGAAAAAGAGGGAAAGGAGAGTGGAAAGCGGGAGAAAGAGAGAGGAAACTCGCACGAGCGTGACTTAGGGTTTGTGCTTCGGGACTTTCGAGCTTCAACGCGACAATTGAGCCAGACAGGTATACGCGTATCCGGTTGTGTCCAGCTCGCAAGCAATTTCAACGTTTTACTGTGAAACGCGGAGGAATGCCACGTTGATCTTGTCGCGGGAAACTTTACGGAAATTATTAGGAAGATATAGAAAAAGTAGATCTCGATTTAGCAGCGGAACTATCAAACAATCGGTGAAAAGGACGCATCTTCGGAATTGTTGTTTTTCGATCGTAATATAAAATCGTGTGCTTTTAGCGACAATCGATGTCGACTTTTATCGAGATGGAATCATATTACGATACCTATCTATGTCGTATCGTATCATTTTATCGTGTTGTTACGATTATAGTGATTAATATAGAGTGCAGGGCACGCAGATTTAGATACACATTGTACATGTTATTCGGTACTAACTCTGTCACTTTTATCACTTTTATATGCGTTTTCATACGCTGTATCCGATGTAGAAAACTTCACATTATAGAAAACTCTATAATATAAATTTAAAAAAATATAATTAAAAGAGGCGGGAGGAAATTATGGTACAGTGATTTAACTCATCGAGGAACAAGGTTGCGTTAACACGTTTCGTCCGTAATAGTTTCATCGACCAATTTTCATTATTGAGTCCTGCCTTCTGGTATCGTAAAATTCTAAGAACTCGTTTAATATTCCTTTGGACACCGTATATACAATATTTTTTCTGCCAGGTCCTATAATTGTATGAAATTTAAAGAAATTGAAAGACTTAGAGCATTATGACGAATCCTTGTTCTTTTAATCATTTATTGCATGGTTGCGCTGCTTGATCTCTGTAATTGCGATAATTGTAGTAGCGTGGCGAGGAAATACGGCGATATAAACAAACGTAGTTATAATTTCTAAACAACGTCGTACAGGATATTTATATGACAATTTTATTATTGCCAAGATGACACAAGCGAAAGAGAATTTTCTTGCGTAGAAACGGACGTAAAAGCATAGAATCGATCTTTTGTAGAGCTTCCATTTTCTAGGAAAACTTGGTTTCATAGTCGAATGACTCTATCAGCATTTTCATTCATGCTTTAACGTCGACTGGGAAAACCAGCGGATGCTCTTGATTTTCACTCGTAAAATATACTTCGTAAGACAGACTACTTACGTGCAGTATCATAGCAAAATGGAAAATTCTTATGTCAACGTCGTTCGATAAATACACACGCAAGATCATAAATATTCAATTTTCTCTTCATCAACAGTTCACGTTGAAAAGCTAAAGTTGCGTTGTAATTATTATATAATTGCCGAGAAGGAAGGAGAAAAAGAAACTGAACTCTGCTGCTTGTTGAAATAGACTGTCTAACAAACGGCAGAGTCGTTGTTTTTATTTCGCAATTACCGTTGTAGTTAACATCGGCTCGTTAAGTTCTATTTTGCTAAAACCGACGTACTAGAGAGCGTTGCGAATTCCGTGTTGCTACCTTACATTGCAGATAAAATGTACCAGTACTACGTTTAATTTTTATCGAGTCTGGCACGCGATTCCCAAGCTAAGTGGCGGCGAGAAACATATGAATAATGAGAGAGTGTAAACGTTTCCAACAACTCAAAAATTTCTATCAACGGGGAACGTCAACGCGACGTAGACGGTAAAATGTTTACACGCGGATTGTCCAGAAAATGGGAACAACGTTCAACAACCTACAAGCGTTGTAAATATTTGGAATAAAAAAATAGGTTACACTGTACTTCCGAGTATATTAAATTTAGTCGAGCGAGTAACAAGGTCTCGATTAATTTTCTCCGCTTGATACGATCTTGTTAAACGAGCATGCGATCCAAAGAGATTTTCCAAATTGTTTTATATTGTGTTTTGACAATATGCGTATAAATACATACGAAATATACGTTTGTTAAAAACGTATTAATATTTCCCGTATATCGACGTAATAACGATATAGCCATACAATAGCAAAAATTAATGGTATGCAACAGTGTGTATGAATCGATATTGACGAATGAATTAACGGTAAAGTTATTTCTAACGTTATATAGTGCAAAGAGAGTGTATTATATAATAGTAAAAACGTTGTATTAATAAAATGCCTTTTTTACTACATTTAGATACAACGCTGTAACATATTCGTTTCAGTATTGTACGAGGTGTTCGCGCATAAAACCAGCACCTAACTTCTTCTTTTTAATAGCGTGATACGCACATGATCCGTACGTACCGACACGCAGTTGATAGAATAATATGAAAAAGAAATATTCAAATTTGTATAATTTGAGTGATTTGACGCGATCATTCTTTCCCCCGAATCTTTTCGGGGGCGTAATTTTTTAAAACATACTAAAAAGATTTGATTTCTTCCAGAACACTCGTTTCTCCTAACAGCTTTACTTTCAAGTATCGTATTAGGTTGTCCGAAAAGTTTCTTTCGTTTTATGAGGAAATAATAGACGCACAATGTTTTTGTTTAATATTATTTCGTCGAATTCCTCTGTTGAGATAAACACCACGATATTTCACAGATTTGGTTTCACGTTTGTATGAAAGTACGCTGTTGCAGAAAACACGTTTGCGAAGGAAAGACGCTTTTCGGACAACCTAATACTCGAAATTTTAATCACTGGGCGACATCCCTGTAAGTCCATAAGAAAATTACAAACACCTATCGTTCTTAAACAAATACCTGCAAAACTCTCCACCTTGTCGTGCCATTTATTACGTGTAAAATGTCGTCGATTTGTTTGCCTAAAGGTTCATCCAGCTGACGATGCAAAACCATGGCAAAACAGGTCCGTTGTCTTAGATTAGACAAACGAGTTTGCCAAAAGATATTGCTCGCAACCAGTCGAGTCGCGAAATATCGTCCATTCATCGTTCGCCTAGCGCGCTAATTATAACATCAGAGCTACGAGGAGGGTGTACGACCGTGAATGACCATTTATATCCTTAACCAACGAAATTTAAAGAATCCGGGTAACCCGGGAAACGAGGAAACCGCGGTAAAGCTCCTTTGATTTTCACGGTGTTGAATTCGCGCGCTGGCACGCGGAGAAGCGGGACGAAGGCTGAGGGGATTAGAACGAAAGCGACGACTTCGCTTTTGCGCTTTCCACGGACTCGCGACGCGACGCGTCGTTCCTGACCGCGACACGACGCGCATTACGTCGACGCGTCACTTTGCTGGCAACGAGAAAACGACGCCGGACCGGCGAAAAGGTACACAGAGAAACGAAACGAAACGCAACGTGGAAGAAGCAAGCAGAGAGTGGAATGACGATGGAAGAGGATGGAGATTACGCGAAAACGAGGTAGTAGCGAAGGAGTATTTTAATCGTCGGGAAGCAGAGCCAGGTCGAGGGAAACGCGCCGGAAGCAGCAATTCCTTCCCCTGTTTCACCTCCTCTATTCTCTCTCTCTCTTTTTCTCTCTTCCTCTGTGTTTTCCTCCTACCCTTGGGGTGAAACGTAGTAGAAGGGGGTGGGACGGAGAAACCAGGCTGAGAAAAATAATCCAATTTAGCGAGAGAGCGCGAGAGCGAAGCGACAGCCTGCAGTTCGCCTGTTTTCACGGTTTTTAATTACGCGCCTCCTCGCGCCTCCACCCTCTTCCGCGCGGGCACAGCTCGCGCGCGCACTTTGTCGTCGCGATCCTGACAAAGGAGCGTGTTTTCACGGATATTTCACGGAGCCATGGCGAGGAGAAACTCGCTCGCCGAATACGCCGAACCTTGTTGCAGCCTCGAGACTCTACGAATGCTACACCTGAGCGTTTGTTTCGCATTATCCGGCCCCGGTTTTCCATTCTACGATGGACAAAAATAATCTAATTTTTAGCCAACTCTCCTTTCTCTCTCTCTCTCTCTCTCTCTCTTCGTTTAACGTTTGCACGAAGAAAGTGTGGGACCGGCTTATTTCGTTTCGGTGATTCACTTTCGTGATTCCACGAGAGAGAAATTATACAGAGATCGGTAATTATACAGAGAGAGAAAGAGAGAGAGAGAGTCACACAGGCCGATTTCGTTGATCTTTATATACAAATCTTTTTGGTTAATTCCATTTGTACATACAGTCGTCGGTCGGCTTTAATTATCGAGATACGTTTGTATTTCTCATGACAAAATATTTTTAATGCTTGGATTAAATTTAAAACAGGTTTAGCTTAGGTAGCGTTTCGTACCGCGACTCAGTCATTACACGCTCGTCCATTTCTTCATCCACAAGTTTATTTAATATGTAAACAAAAAATTCAAAAGGAAAAAAAAAGAAAGCTAGGATTTATATAGAATTTCACAGTACGTTATAATTAATATTAATGGAATATTTTCCTGAATCTGTGTATATCTGGAAATCTAAAGCTCAGAGACGAATATATATTCGTATATGTATATCAAAATCATAAAATCGACAGAACGTACAGTCCTCTCTATATAATTACCGAAAGATCGTATTTGGAAAGGAAAAGATATAGTAATTCCTGTTCCTTCCGTTTCTTGGTTGTCCCGAATGGAATGAATTCTGCTTTCGGTTGTAACAGTCGTTGCTCGTGGTCACGAAAGCCACCAAACATCCGACGGTTTTCGAGTTTTATCGTTGCTGCAGCGCTGGCTGAAATACTCGACTGATACGTTACACGTGGCCAAACGATACCACGGCTCCAATTTTATTTACCCGGACTTTGGGTCGTTCGAGTAACCCATCGTGCATCCACGCGGTTGATGTATATTCGAGGAAGACGTTTCCAAGTAGCGACCATAAAAACTGCGCGGCGATATCTTCTTCGGCGAGCATCTCGCGGTTTTATTCCAGCCGTTCTTTGCGCGCAGAAAATTTGCCCGAGTTCTTTCGCCTTTGAGAATTTTTTATTCGTAGAAATTCAGCAGAATTTACAGATTCGTAAAAATGCAAGCTATTTTACGAGTAATTATACTCGCGTAGCGTAACGCGATTTAGAATCATCGGATAGTTTGTCCCGTTCTAGTAATTTTGATTGGAAACAGTTTCGCGTAATTACGAGAATCTCCGCTGTGTCATAATCGACGAAAACATTTTAATCTGTCTGAAAAATTGTCTAAACTAAGCTCGATTTCTGAATGGCGTTGCCAGTCATTGATATTAAGACCGCTTCTTTCCTTCCAACAGACGCTTCTTCCTCAACAACTTCATCGACAAATTCCCCTGTCTTACCATAATTCCTCCTTCCCTACCTGGCAACCTACGATCACGATATATCCTATCCGTTAATTTACTGGAAATTCTTTCGTCGATCATAGACGCTAATTGTAGAGATAATTCACGGAAACTTTTTTTATTAAACCGTCAGCCGACTCGTGGATTACAGTTTTCCAATAAACGTAAGACGAACGTATCCTAATACTAGTAACCAGCGGCGTATACATTACGATACGTAATGCGCGTAGGCGCGCGCGCGCGCGCGCGCGAGATCCTTGCTGGGTGTTTGGATTCCTAAATGGCGCGTAACAGGTGGATCGAAGAGTACGCGCGGTCGCTTAAAAACAAAAGCGGCCGGTTCTATTCCGTGGCGTGGGTGCACACGGTAAGTAAGATGGTGGTAGTAGGATTAAACTCACGTGTCCGAGCTTCTCCTCCTTCCGCCTCTTGGGATCGCCCTCGAGGTCAGGCGTGCGGCTGCGGAATTTCTCCGACGGCGACACGGATCGTCTGAGTCTCTCGTCGGTGAGAGCGATCGGTTTACGGTCCTCGGGCGTCTCCGCGGCCGCTCGGTGTTGTTGCAGGTCTGAAGGTTTCAGCAGCGCCTGCGCTTGTGCTTGAACCGCAGCCGCGGCCGCGGGATGCGGTGGTGGAGCTAGATGAGGTGGCACCCCCGCGGCTGCGGCTGCCGCGGCCGCACCTGCGAAGCCCAATAGCCCCGCCGGTGGAAGACCGCCGACGACCGCACCATGTGGCAGCTGCTGCGCGTGAATCTGTTGCTAGAACAACCGACAATCGACACGTTTACGTTTTTCTTCGTGGCTTACGTGGCTTTTTGTGTGTGGCCTTTTTTTGGAGCGTTTATTTTTTTTTCTTTTTTTGTTGTTGTCGAGGGTTGATGATGGTTTGGGTGGGTGGAATTGGAACTTTCTGAATGGATGATGGGGTTAATCGTTCGAGTGAGTAGTTGAAGCATAGTTTTAGCGGTGGCATGTACTGTGTCGTCTATCGGTTATGGGATATTTGTTACTTTTAGACGTTAGGTTTAATAACATGCATCGTGTGTAGTAGAGTATTCGACATATGGTGGAATTTATGTTTGTGTATGATGTGGGTGGTTAATAAGCTTCAACGTCGTTTAGTATAACGAGTTTCTAATGAAAGCAATCGGTAACTGTTCCAACTTATGCTAAATCTAACAATAAACGTCTCGTGATTTCTAGGCAATAGGAAATATTTCTTTTTGCATGCGTATTCAGGTTCCTGTTGACCCTTAATTGCTACCATGTATGAAGATTCGCACGAGGAAAACGTAAATTAAAGACTGTGTATAGCAAAATTCGATTCTACTTTCATATAATGCTATTTCGTTAATTAGATTTTCCTCCTTTTCCAGTTAAGCGTTAAACAAAAGCTTTAAACATTGAATTTACAAACCTGTCGAAATGACAGGGGTTCAGTTTCTTGCTTTTGCTATTGTTGAAAAAACACGCATGCGTTTGGTGAAATTAATGTTGAATTTTATCCAGATAGAAATTTGATTTGATGCCAATTTGTTTTCGTTACACCACTTTTATTATGATCGTATATTTGATATATTTGGCAATATATAGTATATCTAGGTCCCTCCTAGCAATCATATTGAACGAATAAGAAATTAAAGTACCAACGTATAATTCCAGATTCAAGCGTATCACTAACGATAAGATAAGAAAAATATGATTCAAAGTGGTGACCAAAACAGCTATTCGAAAATATGTAAATCAAAAATTTTCCAACTGTTGCCAATAATTTCCCAGTAATAGTAACTATATGAGCGAGAGAGATAAATTTGTAAACTACGCTCGAGGTAATTATTTTCGAAATTATAAAATACATCTCGTTGGTGAATTTGTCATCAAGCAATTTCAATAGGATGTTAAACTCCCAGGTGTAAACTGCGTCCAATAACATTTGTATACTAGCATCTGACCATTGAAACTAGCCTCGTCAGGATTAGACGAGACACTCATGCTAGAGCCGTGTATTTGTATTCAACTACAAATAGGAACACATCAGAATAGACACCTTAGTATCAATGTCTCATCCGATTCTGATGAAGCAGGCTGTGTATCGTCGAAATACCCACACGTAAACGCTATTGTGTTCAGTTTGTCGTGAATGCACCAAACCGTACGGGTAAATGTTAATTTTAGCTGAAAAATACTTAAACTTACGATTTGCATGATTCAGTTTAAATAAAAGTTAAACGGCGATCAAATGTCTCGGATTATCTCGGATTGAAATGTTTCAGTACACTGTACGTCCTTATTTTTCTATACATAATTTTCAAGATATCATATTTAAACGTACATATCGCTTTGCTTGTAATATTACTCAGAAAATGATTGTAAATGATTAGTTTTCACTCTTCGCGTTGATCAAAGAATTACGTAATAACATTAGATACCTCTGGATTTCGAAATTCTACAACCTAGGAATTGATTTTTAAACTTCGATATTGCGTTTTCTAAGCTTGACAAAAATTACGTTGAATTCGTTGAGGTAATTTTACTTCGCATAATTCTTATATTCCATCTTTATTTTTCAAATTACGTTGAGATTGCGTTCAGAGAGACTGCGAGAAAGAATTCGAGATTTAAAAAATAGTCGCGCGTCGGTGAATCGTAAAAACTCGTAAGCCAGACACAATCGATGCATCTGAATACGCTGTAAAAATGAAGATAATTCGTTAGTATCAAGTCCAAAAAAAAACCTCTGCAGCTGTTCTCAAAATGACTTCGGAATATCCTCATACCCGTTTGAATTAACACGCATAAAGCAGCGACCCAATTACAAAATAAGAAACACGGATCAACGTGAAATAAATGTTTCAATGATTGTGCATTCACGCTTGCCCAAGTGGCCGCGACCCTCTTCAAACGAGTTAACCTAATTTCTAATTGCCACGGTATAAATTAAGAAGTTCCGAGTTAGACTCCGAGAAATACTGAAATTCCCTTCAAATCGTTTATTCCCCTTAATCGTTCCATTTCGCTCGACTCCTTTTTAACTCTAACCGTTGGAGACCGTCTACTCGCGTACACGTTTCTGCTTTTTCTTCGTCAATCTCTTGTGTTTTCCTTCGCGTGGCACGACTAATCTTCCATTTCTTCTTACACGAGATAATTCGTGCGAAAGTTTGCAAAATAATCTTGTTTGTTTTTCTCAAGGCAGATTTTTCAAAAGTTTGCTCGAATCTGTGTCACTTTTCAGATACCTACACGCACGATATCATTGTGCGAACAACCAACTTGTGAATAACCAACCATGAGAAAAAGAAAATAAACTTACCAATAGCTGTTGCAAACCCTGTTGTTGCTGTTGCTGTAAAAGAGCATATAACGAGTATTAGTGGACGATGATTGTACGTGAATTAAATGGTAGAATGAAATTGGAACGCAAGAAGATCGAGATGCAACGCACACCGTGCCAAGATCAATGGCCAGCTGCTTGCCAAAAGTACGAAGTTAATAGAATCAATTGTAAAGAAGGAAGCTCACCCCAATAATAGCGTTCAGCTCGGACATCGTGACTTGCTTCGCCCTCTCTACGGCATTGGCCACCTGCTGCTGATGCTGCAAGCCATGCTATCATTATCGCGTCGTTGTCACTCTCGATCGTGAGATTGTACGGCACACGTGCCAAACAGAAAGTCAAAGACTCACCTCTTGTGCCAGGAATGGGAGTAGCTGGACGATTATCGCGTTCAACCTCTTAGCGATCTCGGTCTGCAAAATGGAATAGAAACGCAACATCAGAGAAAACGCGTTACGATCGATACGTTTGACACTTTCCAACTTTCCTCTCGCGTGAAACATTGTAGTACGTTTAAAGAGCTCGTTGGAAAATGGAAAATGTCTGAAGCGCGAGATGACGTTGCAAATTGACATTGTGACGCTACAATCGATCCTTCATTGGGTCTAACTTTTCAATTTTATTAAACCTCTCTGCAATTGTTTAGATACAATACCTTTCGAAAGTTAGCTATCACTCGACGTTTAAACGCAGGTAGTTTGAACTTTTTTCATATTATTCAATGAGACTGCCGATTTCTATATATTCTATATATTCTTCATATTTAGTATCAGTGAAAGATATCACGATTAATACGGTAGAATATCGATTAATGGAAGATCAAGGGACGAAAAGAAAGAACGAAAGACAAGCGTGTAAAGCGAAACAAATTGTCACGTATTTATTATAAATTTTTTTATTCTCGTTTGATATTACTATTTGTAAAATAACTTAGAGCACAGGATTTTCTCTTCTACGAAGATAAAGTTGTCGAATTATCAAAAAAATTTAATTACAGTCGCAGCAGTGTGTGTCATGACTTGGTTGTGCTTGGTTGCATGATCAATTAATATTCTACCGCATTAAACTTCTTTCTTTTCTTTTCTTTTCGATCGAGATAACTCCCTTGTCCTTCGATAATCTTGAAATTGACGGAACTTTGTTTCTTTCGATTTAAGTTAATATCAACAGAATTTTAATTGGGAAAATAAGGATTAATTTGAAATCACAGTAATCCAATAAACCTATTTAAAATTAAATTGGAGGCTCACGTACTACTGAACTATAATCTGCATTTAAAGCAGATTATCCCTTACTTTTGACCGACAATGTATATTTAACCCTTTGAACGTTTAATCCACACGTTGAACAGGCAAGCTAAAACGTGGCACGATGTTTAGTCCGACTATGATTAAAGCAAACGATAGACTTTGCAAAAAATTCAAATGCGAACTGTAACGTGACAAATGTATGCATTAAAATTATCAAAGATACAAAACAAAAACCTTTCTACGTATTTCGTTATGCGTACGCTGCTTACAAAATCAATATCTTTTAATCATATTAAACGAATCGAGGTTGTAGTATCGTACTTTAAATGTCGCACAACACAGATCAATTTTATCGTATGGTCGTAAAATATTTTTATAAATACGTATTGCGTACGACATTCGCAACAAAATTATACCATTGATTCTCAAAGTAAATATTCTATAAATTATCAACGAATATATATCTCTGTACACATTTTGCTCTAAAACGAATCGTAGATACGCTAGTAACTTGGCTCGCAGGAAATTACGTAAAAAAGAGTGGAAACTGAAAAATACCAGCGTTTCTTCATTAATTATTCAACCTCTTTAAAGTTTATCTCTGTGATATTACAAAGCTGCGTATACTTCGTATGTTTAACGTAATTAGTAAATTTTGCACTGAATAATATCTATACGAATAGATGTTTGTACCCAAAAAAAATAATCTTTCACACAACTCTACAAATATATACTTTTATAGCAAGACGATTAAATGAAGAAACGACGAGCATGTTCCTAAAAATTAGTCAACTTTTAAATGGTTAACGCAGAGGTTGTTTAAAACGCCTGCATAACAGTATCCGTGAATTAACAAATAAATCGATAAAAGAGACAAAGGATATCGATTTTTAATAACCATTTAAATGTCTCGGTCTATGGTATTCGCGCACCAATTTTACAAATACTCGTCTACCGAAATAACGAAATAAAGAAACGCATTGTATTGCGACACACGTTCTTGGAATTTCACAAACTTTCAAATGTCAACGCAAAGATCGCCAAATGAAAGTAGTCCAGCAACACTGACTCGACATAATTATTTAAATCGCTGAAATTGTAACGTTCACGCTTTAATCGTTCGACATAAAGCGCGACAATGTCGGAACACCGTTACAGCCTATTAGCGATCAAACACGATGCTATTGCTTGCTATGGTTTATGAAATACAAAAAAAGCTAAAAACAAAAGACAAACAGAACAGGAAAAAAAGGGAAGCAATAATAGAGTTTAATATCGCGATATGCAGAATCTCAATGCGCGCATCCCCGATAACACGACGAATTAATTGAAAAATCGAAGAGCGGGCAGAGCGGGCAGAGCAACGGGTCGCGAAAACAGCCTGCAAACGTCATGAAATTCGGGGTTAACGTTGCGGCAACGATCGTACGACACGTGACGAGCGTTTAGCGGGCACGTGAACCCGGCTTGTCCTGCACCACAGTTTCCGAAGGCGGAATAGAGTCACTCGTTAATGCTCGTCGATCAAATCGATTCACGATTACATCGATGGCCACGTGACGCGTTCACAATGACTACAAAAGAAAGGGGACGAACGCGGCCGGAGAAACGTCATAAAACTCGTTTCGATATTGAAACGCTTCATAATCATCCGATGCTGAAATATCGAGCGCACCTTGTTTCGACAGGGCTTTTTTCACCGCGTAATTCTACTGATTTCCGTCATCCTGCAACCTGATTGCTCGCTTGCTTCGAGCGTATGTCCTTGTATCTCGTTGAAATATTTTAATAGCAACGTTTTTAACAGGATACGAAGTCACGATCTCTTCTCAGTGCTTCCATGTGAATTTACTTCGAATATATTTTAAACGTTTATGAATCAAAATTTGCAGATACTTTCGTGAAGTGTACCGCTTCTGAGATTTTGTTAATTCCAATTTTGTCTTGCTGTATCGCGCGATAATTGCAAGTGAAAAGATCTTCCAACTTCTTTTTGTTTTTTTTTTCAGCATTTTAATCGTACAGTCCTACGCTACATACCCGAAAGTATTTTATAGAGACGGACAAACAGCAAGAACACTTATCGAACCGCAAACAGTTGACACACCTATATCGAATCACGGCTAACAAACAGCGGCATCAGGCATACGCGTCTATTACGCGATTTCAACAGATTAGTTTCAATAATTCAACGAATGCGATCAAATATGTACAGTAATCAACATTACGGAGATCGACACGCAATCGGAGCATCTACTGCAAAGCGCCAATATAACGGCCTAATTGCATCGGAGCTTACTAATAACATTACCCGTGCGCAAATTAATACTCTATTTGCAGAATGGTGCTTCATCCGCGATACATTACACTTCTTTTATATTGCGTTCCATCATTCCATGCTGTTTCGTGTCTTAACGTTACGTTTTCATGAAAACTGCAACGAAATCGCCGTTTTCAATCTCCATTTGCAAGAATAAACAGGTACCATACGTTTAGCTTTTGCTTGGACGATTTTCTTCCGAACAAGCGTGTTCGTGTCGGCTATTAAATCTTAGGAGTAACACGCTTGCCAAAAGCTTAGAAATTTGTCGAGTAATTTATTACTTAATTAATTATCTTCTGTTTTATAAATTAAGATTCGTTAAATTACATCAACGACGTATATATTTCGTTCGTTCTATACCACGAAATCTATTCACGTTCTTCGCAACGAAATCATAATTTCTATCACAAATATCGTTAGACTTTAAAGATATCGACGAACAAATGGAGAAGCACGCACAAAGAAAAAAAAAAAGAAAGAAAAAAGAAAAAAGAGATAAAACGTACAAATGCAATTTAATCCACATATTTTACCGCGAGTCACACGAATCTCTAAATATGAAATTCAAAATACTACGGAAGACTACGAATCGCATGTTTCGATAAAACGATCGTTTCGATCGAATTGGTCATTGACAAGGATAAGAAAGCGATAAAACAGAATTCCCGAGAAATTTCTTACGATCTCGATACCCGCTTTCCTTTTATCTTCGTTCCGTTAAGTCGATCTCGAACTGAACGATCTTCGGCTTACTCGCGCCGCGACTGTTCGAAATATTCATGATTTTCGTATGTCGCGAGAGTAGCGGGCGACGTCGCAGGGGCGCGTCTAAAGCTTCGATCCGAAAAAATGTCATTATTCCCACGGGGGACAGAAAGATGGAAAACTGCCGCGTCCACGTCAGTTCGATTTCGGCCTGGGTCCGAATCCGGGAGGTGGCGGAGAAGAAGGGTGCGCGGTGAAAAAAAGCCTGGACGAAAAAACCGACAAAGAGAAGCCGATAGACAAAGAGAGGCAGAGAGACGCAGATAGAAAAAGGCGGAAGTCCAACGAACAACAGAGAGGCAGGAAACACGCAAGCGAGACGGAGGATACATCCCGAAGAGAACGATGGAAAGAGAGAAAGAGGGTTAGAGAACGGCGATGAACGGGAGACGAGGAGAATTTACGCGCGGCGCAGCGGGGCGACGCGGCGCAAGTGTTGTCCGGTACGAAAAAATGGTTATTCCTTCTCGAATGTGCCCGATGCACATGCACATTTTCCCGCAGAACGGATGGTCCGAGGGTAGAGGAGGCGTAGGAGGTGGTAAAAGAGAGAGAGGAGGTGGAGAAGCAGGGGAGAGATTGAAAGAGAGAAGGGGAAGAACGAAGAGGGTCGCGGTGGATATAGAAGAGGGTGGTGGTAGCAGGGGTGAAAAAAGGGTAGATGGAGGTGGCCGAACGGCAGGAGGAAAGAGGAAGAGGAAGAGGAGGTAGAGAGTAGAGGAGGAGGAGGAGGAGGAGGAGGAGGAGGTAACATTGAGATTAGCAACGGGTAAAAAATCGATGTCATCGCCCCCAGCCCACCGCACCCTCGTTTCGCTCGCTCAACTCAACCCTCTGCTACCCCCGCAGGGCTAAATAAAAGAACTCGAATACACGACCCCTGGAACGCGTACGTGTACGTGGCCGTGGATATCGCATACGTGTAAACCTGCACACGCTGGCACACACACGCGCGCGCGCGCGCACGTCCGTAGGTCGACATGCGTGTGCCGCCCAAGGTGCTCGTATGTGTACGCGCGCGCATCACCGGAATATGTGTATATATGGACGGGGCCGAGTGCTGGAAAAGCGAGCCCCGACTACCGAAAGGGAGAGAGAACGTGAGAATCCCGGGGAAGGGAGCAAGTAGAGAGAAAAAGAGAGAGAGAAAAAAGAGGAAAAGAAAAAGGGAGAAAGACAGAGAGAGAGAGAGAGAGAGAGAGAGAGATGCGAACGCACGCGGATAGATAGACGTATATATACATGGAGGCAGGAAGAACTGGAAAGGCAGGGTGAGTTATATGCAATTGGTCAGCCTGCACATTTTTTATCGGACGCCGGGCGCACCCGCGATGGGAAATGGTAGTTACTCTTGTATCGACGAACGCCGACGGCGATACGAATATTCTTCTCGCTGAGGGACGACCTTCCGTTTTCCAACAGGCCGAATTCCAAGAATATACGGTTAACCCTACTTAACGCGTTTAATAACGCGTTTAATATCCCGTTTAATATCGCGTACATCTCGCGTAGCCTATCGTTGAATCTTCTGCTCGAGCTACCTACGTTTCCAGGATATACGAGATGAGTAATATACAAGATACACCACCATCGATGGTACGCATACGTAGCTAGAGCTATTTAAAACTCGGAGACAATGCGAGACTCGATGTGTTAATTCGCGACGCGCCAAACGAGTATTAAAAACAGGGGACCCGTTTTGGGCGTGAGTCGAATGATTTTAAGCGTTTACCATGGTACCACGATTTCACGAGTACGACGAAACGCTTATCGTTCTCTGACTACGAAAGTACTGAAATTTCCTTGACAAAGAATCGGCAATAAATTTATTAGTAAATTGTTGAGCGCGCGCTAATACAAAGCCGTATCATTAAGCGCACGATGTTTTGCGTAGCGATGGAAAGTCTGCGGCGTGACGGATTCGCGGCATATTGCCATAGATCGTGGCTTAATTGAGCAGGACACAACGAGCACGCAGCCAGCCCCGAGGACGAGCCTTTCAATTAAGCGATAAGCGTTATCGGATAGGTGTGCTGCGAACCTATCCAACGAGTTCTCGTTGGATGAACGAAGCAAGAGCGTTACGTGCCAGTCTCGTCGCTTGTGCATTCTTCCTCGACCCTCTGCCAACCCTTACCCTCTTACCCCTTTTAAATCTCAACCCCCTACCCCTTAACGCGAGCCAGTTTATCCTAGTCCGTGCTTTCTTTCATATTTTCCTTTTTCACAGTCGGCTGCGCTTTTTATTATCTTCCTTTTTTTTTCATTCTCGCTGTGTTTTCTTTTTTTTTTTTTTTTTTTAAGCGCCACGCCATTCGGAAAAATCTCATTTCCGATGGAAATCACGATAACGTGAAGCACGGCGTCGCTTGTTGTCGAAGCACCCTTGAAAATCAAAACAATCGACGGAATCGAGAAAGAGAGAACGATTAATCAGAGCTAAGAATGCCCGTTTCGATGGCATTGTCGTCGTGTTTCCAGCCAGTGGAGTGGCCGTTCTTCGAGGCGCGACTCCGGTAACTTTTAACTTTATCGAATACCGCTCTCTCTTGCCTACGAGCGCGTGGTTCGCGTCGTGCTAATAAAAGTTTTTACCTCTGCTACGGACGTAACCTCGGCCCCATGGCCTCGCGTAAAGGATTTTTCATCCTGTCTGTTTTATCGTTCGACCGCTAAGGAACTCGATAAAGTAACGTTTAGTTACCGATGCTAAAACGTATTTTAATAAAATGCTTTCCGTATTTCCGTTGGAAATGAAGTACTTTGATTTTGAAGCTGGTGACAATTAAAGGGAAGCACGATGAACGAGACACAAAGAAAAGAAGCCTGCGATTGTAATGTCTTTCACAATGGATTTTTGGATTTTCAGGACAGAAATTAAATTAATTTGCGTCAAACTTCAAGAGTTTGTACAGCATTAATATTTCGTTTGCGAGGACAAGCATAAGTAATAAAAACAAAATTACTTAACTGTAGAAGCGAAGCGATATTACATTTGCTAATAACGTTAACTGTTAAAAAGTAATACAACGTTTCTCGTTACCTTCGTCATGAACGTCGAATATTTTATTTTACAGCGGTAAAACGAAAGAATTTTTACCAAAGATAATATCAGATAATAATATCCACTTAAAAATAACGATTAACTATATAGTTCGATAAAATAATTACACGCAAACGTAGAAAGCGATGAACCGAAGTATCTGCATGCGTCGGAAAAGATTCGATCTTCGCTGAACTAGCGTTGATATATTTTTAACAGAATATCTTTTTAATAAAAATGGTAAGGATTCTAAAGCGAATATTTTCCATGCGCTATTTCTATTTTCAAGACAGCGGACTTTTGATCGTCTCCGCCATCTGATTTAGTCGACAATCGAGCGAATGATTTTAGAAACTAACTACTAATAAATAAATTTAACTATCGTAAGATCTATTAATAAACTACGTGATACAACGATGCTGGTCCTGTCAAATTCTCGACTCGTCGCGTTTCTTTCTCATTTTTATGATTACATTGTAATGTTATTTTATTAAAGGA
This sequence comes from Bombus affinis, assembly GCF_024516045.1. Classification (NCBI taxonomy): domain Eukaryota; kingdom Metazoa; phylum Arthropoda; class Insecta; order Hymenoptera; family Apidae; genus Bombus; species Bombus affinis. The sequence goes on from NC_066347.1 coordinate 15,826,046, forward strand.
AAAAAAAACAATGATATATGTCGTATGAAATTAATAAAAAGAAAAACTGATATTTAGATTCGAAATATCATTTATCTATGGTCCCTTAACACGACAGACAGACACGGTCTTGTGAGCAGCGATGCTGGCACATTTTCAACGAGTCGTAAATCAACAAAATAACCGCGTCGCCCACACCTACAGTACAACATTAAATTACATGAAATCACATCAAAGTAAAAGTCTCGGGTAACACGTAGCGAGATCTATTATATCAAATTCCACCATTAAATCACGACCTACCTTCGTACGATGGAATTAATAATTTACCGGCACGATGATTCCAAGCTGTACAAAATAATAGGAAATATATCTAAAGATAATTCTACCGCACATCCTGTATAATACTCTTCTATTATCCTATTTTCCTCTATGCACATCACGCAACTTTCTTCATATAATTCTCAAATAAATCGCACGATAAACACGTTTAACGCGTAACGATGCGACGGTATCGCGCAAGAAATCGCTCGCACCCCGTCTGTCCCTAACTTCCAATTATTCATCCCTCATGGTCTGTCTTCGATAAAAACAATCATCGCGAAGAACCAAAAAATCAGCCGCTGATCGATTTCCCAACTCGTTAACTACGCCATCCTGCCTGTAGCACAGTCGTAACCATATACCATGGTCGATTCCTCTAAGTATCCGTGCACGTGATCGCATGGATGGCTGGCGTCGGTGAGCGCGTGTATAGGCCGCGTTGTACAATTATTCGAAGAGCGTGGGAGGGATCGGCGAAAGGAGAGAAAGAGCCGGGCATAAGAACTGGGACATTGCCAACAAATTCGAGTTAGTCGAGTAGCGAGTGGTAAAGTGGTGGTTGCGGGCTCGAACGGGCCGAGTGGGAGGCAAATGTCGACTTGGGGCGGTAAGAGGGACGTGGAATGGGGGATGGACACGAAAGAGGGTGGAGAACAGAAGGGAAAGAGTGGAAGCAGCGTCACAGGACTAATGGGAGCGAGCGTGACAGAACGAGAAGGATGAAATCAGAGAGACTCGCCAACGGTGCCGTGATAAAAAGGGTAAAAACGAAAGGGGGAAGGTTGTCAGAGAGAACGAGGGATAGAAAGAGAGAGAGAGAGAAAGGGAGAAAGAGGCAGAGATGAAGAGGGAGAGGTCTAACCTCGTAGAGGAAGATTGTTTTCATTCGGTGCTCAAATTGAAAAGGAACGAGGACCGAAGACCGCGATTCGAAAGCCGGCTAAGTGCCGGAGACAACCAAACGGAGGGTGATTTATTCTCTCTCTCTCTCTCTCTCTTCCCTCTCTCGCGTTCTTTCCACCAACTCCTCTACCTAACTTCCTTTTACGCTAAAACGATGAAACAGAGAGAGGGAGCGCTGAGAACGGGAAGCTTGAGATTCGTACAAGTGGCAACGTAATCAATTTTTTCTTTCTTTTTTTTTACGCATTTTAATTCGCGAACGGAGGATGCGAGTGGTCGAGGAATCGAACCTGCTATGGTTTTCGGATTTTTATATCGCGATTTATCTGGCGTTTCAATCGATAGCTTTCATAGCGTCTGAAGAAAAACTTTCATCGTAAGATCGTGAGGAACAGTTATACGCGTTAGGTGGTAGATCGTGAGAGAAAATTTGCTAGGTGAGAATCGTCGCATTTTGGAAAATCTTGGTTTCAAAGTTTTGGCGTAAAAATGAAACGAGAGATTACACGCGTTGATTGATAAATAGCAAGACGAACGTTATCGCGTCGTGACAATTTTTACTTTTATCGCAATTAAAATATCTGACACAAAGTGTTGTGATTATCGGTATCTGTTAGATAAAGTAATATGACTAAGTATCCTTCACATTTCTACTTTTGACTAACGACATTTTGTTTCCTCTCTTTTCTTCTCTTTCATTACTTGTGAATTTGATAATATTTCTGAAAGCTTTTATAGATCTCACGATATATCAATTGGAAATTAGCGGCAATTGTTTTATATTTTTCTCGAACTTAAAAAAACCTTTGGATAATAAAAAAAAAAATACGATTGGATCGAAAATAAAAGAAAAGACGCGATAGGGTTAAGGGGATTGGCAAGAATCGCGTATAAAGTAATTATCCGAATAATCGTAGATAACTGGATCGAGGATCAAGCGCGAATATTTGCACTAACAGCTCGGTCGACAAAATCTAAATCAATTTTCGTCTCGTTCTATTTTCACCGGCATAGTGTAAATACTATAACTGTAAAAACGAACCCTTACGATACAACGATGAATTGATCGGACACGTTCGATAAATTCCACGGGTTTATCTGTTTGCTTAAACGTTCGCGATTAATAAAAAATAAAAAGAGAAAGAGGGAAGGAAAGAGAGAAAGGGAAAGGGTGAATTCGGTGGAAAAATCGGCGATCTTCTATAATCACGCTAGCGCAACGGTTATCACGGCTAATTAACCGATCGCCAAGAACCAATAACTTTTCATTTCTCCTTTAATTAGCGTTAGAAGGCTCGAGAGCCGGTCCAACCGTGTTACATCGGCGTTCGTAGCAATTTGTCGTCGCGCGCCGATACGCCCGAAGGGGATTGATTTCGTGGCGACCAGCGATTTTCCGTTTCCTACTCTTACTTTTATTACCCTCCTATGAGTTCATTAGCAATTATACGAGCGTATCGAGTAACCACTTATTCTCATTTCCCCCGACACAAAATAGTATATCGTTTCCAGGCGTTCGAACGAAGCTTGAAACAAACGGAGGCCTTCGTTGAAGCAGGTTATTTTTTCGATCGCGCGATTTTTATCGCGTTAACGTCGTTCAGCCGCGTAATAACGCGTACAGCGGCTCGCGAAAGAATTCCAACACTTGTACAAACCTTCCATGAATATATTAGCCGTTCGGAGTCCACATTGTTCAACTTGGTGCACAGAAAAATCGATCAGGCATAAGTATCGTTTGCTTAAATTTATCATGAAATTTATGCGTTTCTGTCGTCTCGTTATGATAAATAAGCTTATGGTGGTAATTTCTTTCGGAAGAGGTATATCGAGATAATGGAATAATCGCCTCGGCGCAACGTATGTGTCAATAATCTATACCAGCCAATCTATCAAAAGCTTATTTATGCTTGCTGGTAAATTGCCTAACAGCGAAAGTTGCGAATCGCAACTTGTTCCGAGTTCCAATTACATCGATAAAATTGTATTTCCACGGAGGATACGCGTAAACTTTCCCAATGTAACGCGGGCCAACACGACGTAACGATATCCTGCGCCCGTACATCCAACCATCGCAAGGTTAAACACAATCGTTGATCGTCTAACGAGTCGATTAACCGGTACACGTTTTAACGGTTACGTATCAATTCGAAGCGCAAATCGTACACGGCAATAACAACGCGGCTATAAAGCATCCTGAGCTAACTAGTTTGCCACTTGAGCCACCGGACGCAATTTCGCGCCGATTTAATGGTGGACCGGCCTATTCGACGACGCGACGGCCCTATCCCTACCCTGTCCCCAGGCTTGCACCCCATTAAGCAACGCCCCTGGGTACAAGGGTGAGAAATGATCGGCCGCTAATGCTAATGAATATCAGCTCGTCGTGTCAGGGAGGGTTGTTTGGGAGTTTAGGACTCTCTTCCCCATCCTCCGTTTCACAACGCAGAGGGAGAGAGGAAGAGATAGAGAGGGAGAAAGAGAAAAGAAGAGAGAGAGAGAGGGAGAGAGATCTAGGTAGCTCGCGTGCAGCGAGGGGTCGTGGTCGCTTTTAAGAAAATTGCTGACAGAAGGGGGATGTGGCCCAGTGTTTCCCCTAATTAGCCAAAATTACACGATTTCCCGGACCAGATGCGTCGTCACCCCCTTTTCGTTTTTGTGATCCGTGACTACGGGGCGGCCGCTAGACACCATCAGGATCGGCCGGCATATTCCGAACTTAATTAACGAGAAATCTTTTGATCCTTAAACTCCTACCCTCGCTGGCGCGGTAGCGCGATAGAAATCAGGCCGGCGTTCTTTAAGCGGCCACCGCTCCGGCTTAACGTCTCTCCTCCGGGAAACTTCGTGGAAAAGGGGATGGTCTGGTAACTTCACCGTATACGTTTTCGGCTACCTTACGCCAGAGATAAAGAGCTCTTCCTCTCAGCTACGTGGATATGAATGATAAAGCGCCGAAAGAAATTGTTTCGACGGAATTCTCGCTTACCTGCTTGTGCATCTCCACGTTTAGGCCGTAAGACATTTCGTAGTACTGCAACAGAAAGAAGCAGACATATTTTATTATCGCTTTTCATGCACGTTCGTGTGTCGTGAACAAGCTACGTGGTAATATTCGTGCGATCGTTGGTTGATCGTTTTGGGCTGAGAAATCGCGACATTCTGATTCGATAGCCTCATTTTTTCACGATATATTATTTTCATAACGCGTGAACATATAAAAGTAGAGGTTGCATTAGATATACAGCGTACAATCGAGACAGATCGTCGAATTTTAATACAACGGTTGCTGTATTGCTTTTCCTGAGAATGAAAAGAGGTTTAAAGCTGAAGTTGCAAAAAAAATATTTTACATACATGGGTACGTAGAATTACAGTTTACTGTTTTTCAAGCGACTGTTATCTTAGTCTGTTTCGCTTAAAATAAGTAGCAACGGCGATCCGAAACTGCCATCGTTTCAAAATTCTAATTCAAACAAGAAATATCATTTCATCTTTCAAAGAAGTTTAATCCTACTACGATTTTCGAACGTTTCACGTCTGAATCTCGCTCAAGTTTTAACCAAAGACAAAAAGTCGTAGCATTCGATCGAAACTAGAAATTATGTTGGTAAAAATAATCATTCTCTCAGGTCTGTTCGAAATCTAAGAACTTTCCTAACGATAGAAAAATACGAATCGATCGAAAATGAGCCAAAGCAAGAGTTAAATACGATGATCTTTCGTGTCGATCATGTCGTACGATAGATTAACAATGAATTCTGTCGACGTTCGATAGCTCTGGTTGGGAGAATGAGCGAAACGTTGGCGAGATCGGAGTTCCAACCGGCTGCCTGTCCTTTCTTTCATTAGCGATACTTAACTTCTGTTTCTTCACAATATCGTTTCAGACGCTCTAGAGTTTTCACTAGAAGCAGGGAACCCGGTTGGTACAAAACTTTTAATAAATACAACAGGCTTCTCGTAAATCTCGACGAAACGAGAACCACCGTACCACTGTTTCCTTTCCTGTTCCTTTCACTCCTTTCTTCGCTGTTACGGAGGTAGCGTACAAAAGAAAGGATCATTACAACGTTCTCTTGCGAACGAGTCGGATCAACCGACCACTTTTGTCCCTTGAACGGTCGAGACTCGCATGCTGCCTCGGTCGAGCATTGCGCAAGGTTCAAACTGACCTAACGTCCAGACGAAAAAGAAAAACCACTTTAGCGGTAGAATTTGGAATGTTAATCCCTCGCCGGTAGATTGGTATGGAAACTGGCTTGGAGATTTTTGTTTCAAAATATTTTTTCTTTTTCGGTCATGACCCTTTCTACGTAGAAACTGAGTTCTTGGAAACGTACAAGGATTATCCGAAAAGTATCCTATCATTTTGAATATTCAGAGAACGAATCGAGCGACGAAAGCTAACAACCATTCGAAAGAAATTTTACTGAGTTTATGCTGTTCCGTTGCTGTTCCGTGGTGCTATACGATCGATAGCGAAATGTGATCGAGCGAGTTTTACCGATTTTCGATTATATGATCGTTGTATTGACAATGCCCTGAATATACACGGTGAACCGTAACGCGATCGTTGCATCGATAAGAGTAGTGAGATTTTTCAAGTATCGACGAGATATTACGTCATTTGGATTTTTAAGTAGGAATTAATTAAGCGCAAAGCGTAGACCGAAGTTATATCGCGATCAACTTTACCTGGGTCGACGGTTCTACCTTTTTCCAAAGTTAAAATTTCATACAGGTCCGCTTCTTTCCAACGTTCGTTTAGAATCAGCCATCCTTATTTTTTTACAATTAAAAAATTATTATTGGATATCCGCTCTATTGAATCTTCATCGTTCATCGTTTATTAATAATCTCTAGATTCTAAATTATGCGTTCCTCGTAAATCCTAAAACTATTTTTCGACTTGCACCAATATAAAATCTTGTCCGTCTTAACGAGAGAGGTTACATTAGCATCGTTGCAAAATTTCGCGCATTATCTCATCTGTGGTTCTTCGAATTGTGCCCGTTTGAAATAACGCAACGTTAACGATCGTATATCGCCCACGTAATACACGAACGAAAGCAATAAAATTAATCCACCATTTGCCAAATACTTTCCACATCGGATTTTACAGCCGATGCTTCTATAACAACTTAATCCGCGTCAAGCGGCAGTTGCGTATTTAATCAGATAAATCGGGCATATTCCACCGTGCTTTGTAATGGAGGGAGAATTAACTTCAGCCGGCTAGTTATGTAACAAGTATTTCACCCCACCGGTTGAGGGCTAAAATTGATTATCGACGACGCCAACGACCGAATAAATTACCCTGTGTTTCTCTGCCGCGACACGATCGATCGAGCTAAGGTTTCATCGCCGATGTCTACGAAAAACTTGGTTTTATTTGTCGCGTGAAACCAACGCCGTCGAGATCGTTCGTTGAACGTTAAGCGAGCCCCGTTAATTTCCAAGTATAAACAGCAGCAGAAGCGAGAAGAGATTTTTCACGAGACGAGTAAACTCGCGACAAGATTCTCCTTGCAACTCCAACGTCTTCAATTGGGTTAACTACATACAATTCGTGGGTACGGCCGCCTGATCGTAAATTGGTTAGTAGCTGAAGTCACTCGAGTACCAGCCACCCGCTCTGGGACGCATTACAGCACCGACACGATGATTCCGTGACGCGTTATATGTAGCGCGCTCGTAAAAATGTTTGAGTAGAAGGCGCATGGAACGAGGATCGACGGAAACGCAGCGAACTACACAGATATGCAAATTCCTCGATTTATACCTGTTACGTAATTAATTTACGGCTACGTGTTTTGCGAAATACATGTATAGATTATCATCGAACGTTTCCCGATGCTACTTGCAAGCTTCCAAAGATGCCGTTTCAAGAAGCCGAGCGCTTTGTGCAGAAACGTGTATTTGCTCAAAAATACTTTTAAAAAATTCCTAAATACTTAACGGGTTTCTCTCTCTCCGCTTCCCGTATACTTTACGCTTCTTTACATTCTTTCTTCTAATTTCTTGTTTATTTCTATCCTGCGTTTCTTCCCTCCTTTCTACTTCCGCGCATTCCTTTCTTCCTATCTTCTATCCCCCTTTCTCTCTCGCGCTTCTTCGGTTCCTTCTATCGAAGTTCGGTAAAATATTCTCAATACAAATTATTCAAACGTATTCCTTTGCGGGAAACATTCGCGCGAACGAAGCGAGCTTTGAAGCAAAATTTCTAAATGAAAGAACGAGTAATCTCATTTGCACGATCGTCTCGCATAAAAATCTAGATCGTATCGAGATGTCGAATATAACGAACGGTATCGAACGAAAGATGTCTTTTATAAACATTACGGGAAGGAGGCACAAGTCAAAAGCGATAATCCCTAGGTAGGTTGGAACAGAGGTAAGCTGGTAAGCACGAAGAGAAAGCAAGGGTCACGTCCAAAGGCTGGACGGGGTTTCGATCCGGTCGGTGTTCCGCTAAAGTGCATCGTATCATACGATTCGTGAGCGCGCTTGCGCGATCGTAAATCGGTTAGTGACTGTCGCTTAGCGCTGCGTGTCCGCCTTTAGCCCCTCGTTCCAGGACGAATGGCTTCAGGGGGTAAGGGGGTTGGCTTTGGCCGTCGAGAGAAAGCATACACGTAGGTCGACAGATAATACTCCAGGGAGATCGATAACATCGACCACGGAAATACACCGACTTAATAATGCAGCCGATAATCACGATGAAAGAGGACGATGACGATGACAGAAGTAACGGTAAGAGAAATCGGTCGGTCGCTAAGTACGACTTCTAACGCGTGTTTTCACAGAGACCTTGCCTTCCTCTGCAACCCGCTTTATCGTAATATCAGTTTTGTCGGTGAGCTGGATGCCGCCCTCTCGTCGTCCATTATCTAAGTAGATCGACAATATGCGAACGGTTACGATTATTATACAAGCGATAGCTAAGTGGAACGCGACACGTGATCCGTTTCGATATTGGATCTATGTTGCAAGCGTAACAATCGCATTACGTATTGGTCGTTGTTGAACATTGGGGCGGGAACATTAAGTAAAAAGTTAATATATCGCGTAATAAACGACAGGAGCGGCAGAAACGACAAAAATGAGTTCGATCGTCGATTAGAAGTTACTCGAAATATTTATGATTTGTGAGAATGTGTCGGATCTCTGGTTTCTTATGACCCAACGATTTTTAGAAGAACGTGAGACTATAGCAAATTTCAGGATGCTAGATGTAATATACGTAGAATATCACACTACCGTACAAACGTGTGGTTGTGGGTAAAAAAGACGTGAAACTTTCATTGGCCCTCATTTTCCATTCTTTCTAACCGAGTATTACATTCGTCGCTAGCTGTCTTTCAATGCGGCAACGATTCTTAGCCGAGCTCTTTGGTAATTGATACTTTCCTTCTTCTTGATTATCAGCTTGTATTATAGCAGTTTAAGGTTAACGTTATTTATTCTCCGCATTTTATCATTAGCGAGTATGGAAATTAATTTGTGATAAAATGGCACAATCGTGACATCAACGACAGCATGCAAATATCGTTACACAAACACGTGCGCGAAGAAATTGCAAAATAGACTAAATGACTTCTTGGCGATTAATTATTAACGAGACTGATCATCCGCCGGAAGGCAGATGAATTTTAAATGAACGCAATCAATTAACCTGCTGGCGTATTATGTGACGGTAGAAACGGAAGAACAGCGTGGAAAAAACGGCGCCAGATTAAATATAACTTATTGCACGTTCGTTCGCGATAGAACGTTCAAATAGGAATTAACAAATCGCTTCTCGACCGAGTTAATCGATTCGGATCGATATCGTACCGATTAAAAATGTCCATTTTATAAAGCAACTTACACTTATCGCGAAACATATTACTGCTATGTTTGTTCAACTGTTATATCAAAATGATATTATTATACTTATCAGGACCAAAGCAACGTTCGATAAATATGCAAATATACTTTATTTATTCCACGTGATGAAAATTTCAAAACCATTCTGCATTTACATCGCGTCGAATTGCGCGAGATATATTTTGAAATTTCGCATTATAAGACGAGAAACAGACGTAAGTTAGTTGAATGTACGGCCGAGCATACTCTGCTTATACGTCCCTTGTATATTTCAATGAAGATTTGTTATAAAACATATGTTCGTCCGAAACTTAACTCGCTTATCACGACGCACAGAACTCGTACGCAAACCGTCGGCCAACCTTTTCGAAACACCCTATATATACGTGTAAGACGGAATAGATCGGTGGATCGTATAGAATATAAAAGACAGAAAATCGTATCCTCCGAAGCGATTATCGATGAAAGAGAGTGATAGAGAGAAAGGGAGAGAGAGAGAGGGAGAGAGAGGAAAGACATCCTAAATTGCGCGTTATCGACATCCTGGACGGGAATTAATTCGATTCGTGACGTAATAAAATGCTTCTTGGCCGCATCGCGGAACGTATATTGGGTTCGTTGGAAAGTCCGAAACACGAAGAAAAGAGTTCGCCGGGCCAAGTCGATAATCGGATGAAGAGAAACTGTCGGTGGTCGACAGAGGTATGGGGAGGGGGGGTCGTATCGATCTCATCTGGCAACCTTTCCTTTTCTATTTTCACGTGGTTCGGAACCCAATAATAGGGGTTGTACCGATAATTTCACCCCCTCCGGTTATTCGATATGGATCTTTTAGTAGCGAGCCTTTGCTAGGGTGATTGAACCGCCTACTCTCTTTTCCAGCATCCGCTATACTCTCGTCTATATCTTTCTGTCTACCATATATATTCTCCGTCTCTTCCCATTTCCTCTCTTTTTCAACTCCACGTAACCACTCAGCGCGCACTTTCCTTCCGCCTCGTCGCTCCCCGTTTTACCTTTGTTTCTCCTTTTCATCCTTTCCCGAATGTTTTCCGCGAGTGCTCGCGCCTCGCGCTTCCGTACAATTAATGGATAATTAATCAGCCAAACTCGACCGCGACGATGCGAGAATCGCGGCGATAATCCGAGATACGGGTCGTTACCTTTGTCAGATGACAAAAAAGGGAGGGTTGAATATGACGAGGCGGGGATGGAACAGAAGGGCAGGAGATGAGAAGAGGCGAGCGAAGGAAAAAATTTATTTGCTCTTGCGGTTAATTCTTGTCCTCTTCGCAGGGCAACGGGATCGTAAAGCGACGGAAAGGGATGCGCGTCGACGTAAGTGAGATCGATAGCTACGTAAAGGGAGAAGTCACAAAGTTCGCAGGAAAGAACGGTTACGACGTTGGCAGCGTTAAGAAAATTGAATAGCGAAAGACACGGTTGCCACAAAGAAAGGAAGGAAAAAGGAAAAAAGGAGAGAAGAAAGGAGAGGGGAAAAAGAAGAGAAAAGGGTGGGAAGGGTTTTGGTGGAAAAAATAAAAAAAGGAAGCGAGAGAGAGAGAAAGAGAGAGAGAGAGACAGACCCGGGTGAGAAGCTTCGTGGTGGGGAAAAGGAAGGGTCGGTAAATTCGTGAAAACAGTTAACCCCACGGACGTTGGTGCACCGTTATGAAACTTCGTAAACGTCGGTGAAAAGGGGAGGGTGGAAAAACAAAAACACTAAATTGCACGGTAGAAACTTCAAAGGCGGAAATAAAATCTGTAAAAAGAAGCAGACGGTGAACGCAAACGGGAAAAACAAGAAGTAATCAAGAAACGTGCCCGGAGGATGTGGGTTATGTTTAATTTGTTACGCTGCGGAAAAACGAAATAGAGATAAAGAGAGGGCGCGGAGGAGAAACGGCGTGGGGGGGAAGAAAAAAGAAGTAGCAGAAGAGCGAGAAAAAGAGAGGGAAAACGCGGGTAATCGGGAAGTCTGCGTTTTTAAAGGGTGAAAAACGTGCCGCGCACCGACGGCAACCTGCTTTCATAAGAATATTTTTCACGTCTTTACCGGCCGTCCCTCTTCCCTCGAACTCTCGGTCCCGCGCGCGTTTCATCGGTGCGAATCGTTCCGCTTTCATAATAAAAATCGAATTAATTTCTTATCGATTTAACAACTTTTTCTAAAGTGTCAAATAAAATGAAGAGGAACGAGGAAATAAATCCGAGCGCGCACGACCCCGCTTTCTCTGCCAGATACTTTTCAGGGAATTAATTTAACGGTACTCCATCGTTTCGCGATAAAAATGGAACAACGCGCGCGGCGGAAAGGTTATTGCACGATAAAACTAAATGGATTCTTCGCGATACTTCCGAATGGACACACAGGATCGTTTCTGATGATGCCAAAAAAAAAAGAAAAAGAAAGAAAAGGAGCTACCGGAAACCTTTTCCGAGGGAGATAATCGAATGGTTCTTCCGTTTTCGCGGTTAATGAAACGTACAACAAAATTATTCTCTTTCAATGATACACATACACTGGCAGATAGTATCGATCATAGTCATATAACCATATATTAGACATAGTCATTGATTAAAGTGTTTGATAGTGACTGCACGAATTATAACGATTCGTGCATCGATTCGGAGCTGATGCGATTTAACAAAAAGAAAAAAAGGCCGCAAACGTAACGAGTCGCGTCTATTGGAGAAGAATGCATCGGATAAGGACATGTCGCGAGGCGATGATCCGTGCGCTAAAGTTCTGAAAAGGACGGGAGCACGGAATGTATGGGGTGGCGTAGCGAAAAGAAGAGAAACAGGAAGAGAAATTCCGAGAAGAAGATGAACGACAAGGAGCGAAAGAGAAAAAGAGGGAGAGAGGGATGAGGGAGGGAGAAAAAGTTGAAGCGGCCGCGGCGCTCGGATTTACGCGGCACGTTACCCTAATGAAAATCGCGGAGGATGAATTGTAGGAGGGATGGAAAGGTGGCTGGTTGGAATACACAGGGGTGGAATTAGAATATCAGAGACACGTTCGCAGTCTGTACATACGTTACACCAATACTCCTTCTCGTCAGGCTGTACGTATATAATACTTGTCGGTAGTTGACAAACCCTCGACATCAATTTCTCTCTCCGTCTCTAATTCCCCCCGTCTCTTTCCCTTCCCCTTTTCCCTTTGCCACCCTACGCCCCATCCCCATCCTCTGTTGCCTTCCGACTCTGTCCTTCTCTCTGTCGCGTCCTCTCCCTTTCTACTCTTCCCACCAACCCTCCCCTATCTTTCTCTCTTTCACCCTGTCACTCGGCTCTTCGTCTCTCTCTCTCGCTTCCTCTCTTCGTTTACTTTGGAGATATCGATTACCGGCTCAACTCTCAACCCCCATCAACCCCTCTGTCACCTCCAACCCCCCACCCCTTATCCACTCCCACTGACACCCCCTCCCCCTCAACCCAAGCCCCAACCACTCGGCCCAGCTTGCTGCTTGGTTGCTTGCACGGTGTCACATCGGTGTAGCAGTTTACAGAGATGGTACAGTTCGCGACAATTACGATCAAACGTACAGTTAACATCGGCGTACGATCTCGCGACCCGGGGATGAGGGATTGCGATGGAAGTCGTGTCGCCTAACTGCTCCGTGCTTTCGGATCGATCATTGCATGCCGCACACGCTCATCCGGCGTCATTTTTTCCGCTCTCTTTTCTTTCTCTCCTCTCCTTCCTATCTCTTGTTTTTCGCCTTACCTTGTCTATGTTTCTCTCGGAGACAAAATGAACGTGTTATTGCGATATATCGAAGTAATACAGGTGAGAAGAGGAGAAACGAAGGGGCTCGGCAAACGATCGCGTTGCGAGATAACGCTCGCAGACGGTGTTTCGCAGACGCGTTTAAAATAATAGGGGGCTTCTCCGATGGTGAATTTTTTTCTCCTTTTTCTCCTTTTTTCTTTTTTTTTTTTTTTTTTTTTTTTGGAAAAAAGAGAAGGGCAGAGGTGAAAATAAATCCAGGACCGAGGATCGTAGCAGGGCTGTTGACCCTGCTCCGCTGGGGAACGTATACGTTTTCGTATACCAGAAGGGAGGGAGCAGTTTACAGAACAGCATAACAGCCAGCGTAAAAGCATGTTCTCAAATATCGGTGAATTTATACACGCGAATAAAGCAGACGACCCGATTTCTTTTTCTTTCGCCCGCCTATTTCGCTTGCCCTTTACACGAGAACCTCTTCTTCTCTCTGCGCGTCCCACGAACTATCAAAACACGCGAAAATTACTTTCCAAAGGAACTGCCGGCTTAGCGTGCAACGTAAATAAAGATATAGGCAAATGTTTTGCCTGGTACAATCGTAATTACGAGGTAAAAGCGCGGATTACAAGAGCAAACTACTGACTAAACGGCAAAATAAAATAAATAACGATGTGCAACGTGTTTGAAAATTTCAAACGATCGAATTTTTTAACTCGTCTATTCTTTTTTTCCTTTCTTTTTCTCCAAGTTGTTCCGATACCGTACGGGGCTATAAAATTAATACACGAATGTTTATACAAATTCATATCTTCGTACATTTCCATATTTTTAAAGAAACAAACCCGCAATGGAAATTTATTTCAGCCATTGAAGATTATATCGAGTACTTTGCTCTGAATATTTTGTACATTTGCGTAGTGTATACGTTCTGGGCCGCAAACTATATTTCCAACCTGTTTCGACCACTTTACGTTACCAAACGTTATTTTGTAACAGCGTGTCTGCGAAAGAACATTCCAAGGATCCGTGTAGCGTTCTTTCCGTTGTTATTTCCTCCGCTTAGATTCCACAGTTTTATGAAATTTAAAGAAATTTTAGTATTCCTAACATTATGATAAACTATTTCTTCAATGAACAAAATATCGCTTTCTATCCAATATGTGACCCATGAAAACGTGATCTATGAGAAATTAGAAATTCCCCTAAGCGACTTTCGAAGCGATGGAGAGGGCTCGATACGAGGGAAAATCACGCAAAAGTATTTAAAAAAAAAAAAAAAAAAAAAGGATGTAAACACGGAAAATCATCGATGTAACACTGAGAAATTTATTTCACAAAATTGTATTACGAATTTCTAAGCTTCCCCTTTGTTGGATCTTTCCATCGAAGTTTAACTTTGCTCGCGATTCCCTCGTTTTTCAAAGACTTTGTTACTCGCACCACTTCTCCGTTGATCCTCTCGCATCGATTGGTCAGATGTACGAAAGAACAACGAATTTCTGAACTGTTCGATAATAAATATTTAATAAAGAAGCGAGAAATGAAATGGACTCCCGTGGCAAATACTTTGGTCCACGTTAATGCCGCACTTTAATATAGGTAAGTCCAAGTTAAGCTCCTTACCGATGACGATACGATTAGTACGGTTGGTTGAGCTAATTGCCTTCGTGCTGATGGGAACTGAATCGAAGAGCCGGCAATATGAAGCGAGAACAATATCGATCGTTTTTCTCCATTGCCCCGTGTCGGGGAGGGTTGCGACAAAGATTACCGAGTTCAATAATGGCCCTGTAACCTCGTTGCTTATAAAACCCGATTCCGTGGCTACGATTACCCTCTCTATCGATAATTTCAACAATAGAAGCACGTGCACCGGCACAGAACTTTCGACAATTCCAGTCTGTATATTATAACTGAGATAACAACAAAAGATATACACTATCGGAGGATGTATTGCGCTACCGTAATGTGTAATTGTAATATTTCGTTTTTATTCCACCCTTGTTTCGATTTGTACGTATAGAAACATAACAACGTTGAACTAATTCTGCATTCGCAAAAGTTAACACGTCTTCGATTTACGTTCTGGCAATTTTGTTAACCTGGATAATTTCAACAACTTTGACAGTCGTAGGAATCTTAATAATCGAAGAGGCTGCTGCGGTAAGGAGGAAGCTCGGCTTTCAGTCGTTTCAACAGACGAAGAAAAGCCAACTGAAAGTTGATCGGAATCAAATCACTTTCCCAAACCTGCTGTGGATTCACAGTCGACTAACATTCGTAGTAACTTTCGAATATAAAGTCTACATCTTTCTTTCTCTTCCGATGGACGGAGCTTTCGATCTTTCTAGCTTCCATATCCTAGAATATTGATAATTTTCGCAACTTTCGTCACACGAAACGTTGTGCTCCGAAGAAACGCGTAACAACGCCCGATAACAGTGCGACGATTCATCGAATCCGCTCGAGTTGGTCCGGGTGTCATCTAAGCAATGTTTTCAACTGTCGCGAATAAGCTGCACTCGATACGAAGATAAAAACATGAAGGCGAACTTACAAAGTGCCTTACCATAACGTAATGCCTCTGCATCTCGGTCTTCTCGCTGGCCAGTTTCTCGCATTCGATCTTCAGTCTGAAAAGTGAAAAGCGATTGAGGATAGAGCTAGTCAAACATGCGTTAAAGCAGAAATCGCGCGCACTCGTTCAGGACCATTTTGTATGCGTGTATTTGTGTGTGCGTATATGTGTGTCTAAATGCATATATATATATTGTATAATGTGCGTGTGCGAGCGCTTGTGTGTGTACGTGTAAATACGTGCAAGCGCATAGGGCAAGACCGCTTCCTTTCCCTTTGGGATTTGCAGCATCTTGAATTCGAGAAGGAAGAGAACGCGGTGTGTCTCTAGAAAGTAAGATCGAGTTCTCCGGCGAAAAAGCTGAAGGAATAAGAAGAAATGAGATTATGGGGGTGTTAGCGGTTGCGGCGGGCGACCCGACCACTGAAAATCTAAAAAAAAGAAGCCCGGCTATGAATAAAGGAAGAGGAACCTGCCGGGGACATTTTGGCAAATATCCGATCGTTCTACGCGTTATTTGTCGAGGAAAATCGATCGGAACGTATGGTATAAAGTTGCTCTTGGAATCGTTTTAACGTGGCTCGCGTGCAATTTTGACGCGACGTATCTCGTATTTTTATTAAAGAAATAAATTTTACACGGTAACCATTATGAGTTAAATTTGGAAATAAGGTCCACGTTGATTGATTAGAATACTGTTTATAACTAGAGTTATTTAAATATCAAAAGTGGAGATCTTAATCGTTCACTGTGATCGAATTTTCATGGCGTATGTATGTAGATACTTTACGAGCTTCTCGGAAAGAATCGATCACCTTCGCTTTTTATACAATTCTCGCCAGAAAATGACGTAAGTAATCGCGTATTTCCAGGTAAGTGAAAAAAATAATGTTCCTAATGGTTATTTTTCTCTACGTTTTAATTTAATTAATTAAATGTGTTAATCAACGTGGCTCCAAAAACCCATACGTTTACAAATGCTGTTCGCATAATAAAATTCACCTGCCGATTATACGAATCGTTATGTAAATTGGTAGAAAAATGATTATTAAGAAAATTGATTTACGCACAGTAACCACGAAAGATATTTGCGCGTGTCTATCTCTATTTCCAACGAAACATTCCGTTTATCGGATTCTACGCTTCATTTTTATAGTATTTTTGTAACCATATGAAGATACTTGCAAGTAACATGGAATTTAACGCGATTCGACCGAGAACTAGTGTAAACTATAACAGAAACGTTGGAACGTAAATACTTTCTGCAGCCATCGCAGTACGATTCCACATGAACTTTTGTCACTTCGTAATGCACACTTGTATCTTACAAGAAAGTTAATATGAAAATTCATAAAACTGCCAAAGATGATACAATAAACGACGCGGCGATAAAAATTGCGAGTGTTTCAAAGTCGAAATAAAAGAAGTACGATTCACGGCGAGAATAGTCGAGACCGTAGAACGTAGATTGCGAAAGACCGTGCAACAATAAGACTCCGTCTAGGAGTGGAACGTACGCTTTGTAAAACCGTGGCTTTTCTCAAGAAAAGGAAGCACGTCGCTGAATTTTCGCGAGCGGCGAATTCCACGAGGTCGTAAAAAAAAATTGCCAAGAGGCAGGCAGAAAGTTCATGAATTACCGGGAAAATTTCGTCGAGGCCAGGACGTCCCGGGGCAGACATACGCGCACTGGGTGGCGACTAGCGGCGAGTACGCGTAGCACGTACTAGCTGGGCGTTAACAACGAAACGCAAATTTAACCGTCCATCCGACGGTTTCAACGGTATCGCAAGTGCGGCATGCGAGATAATTAATGATACGTAAACGCAGACATTTGTACACACGGTCCCATTACACGGGCGTCCGCCCGAAAGTGAGCACTGTTCCAATAACGTTAACGGTTATAGCATCGCCTGCATCTGGATACTACTTGCCGGAACGTCGATTAATTACCGTGTCCGGGCCTCGATTATCAATTACCATAAATCGTCGACACGCACGCGATGTCGCGCGAGTTCTTTCTCAGCGATCAGAACCGTATACGGTTTTGCCATTTTCGTGATTCGAAGTATGGAAGACTATCGCTTAACCGGCTCTCGTAGAAGCGAACCTCCGACGAGATAAACGCACCACCGGTTAATCCGAAGATACGCGTACAGCATGTGAACCGGTAACTGATGATAAGACCGGGCAATGCGCGGTGGTGGAAAAAAGAAAGAAAAAGCGTGAAATGTAGGGTAATGTTCGGACCCGCGAGCTTTCGTTTCTGAGAAAAACTGAGTTTGAAAGTTAGCCCGGTACGCGATCGAAACTCCGTTGCAAAGTACGGAGAACCAACGATGTTGCGCATATCGCTTTTTACAATTTACTATTGTTTGTGTCATCTGCTTGCGATAAATCCGCGGGGATAACGAATCGAAAGAAGATAAATCACCTGTTTCTTCAGAATTAAATGTTAAACTGTGTTCTCGTGTAATTGAATCGAGAAACGAGTAAAAAGTGGTGTCGATTGGTTTAGCTTCCGAGAAGCTGATATATAAATAACGAACGTTCTACGTGTACTACGTATACTCGCGGAAGTATTCCAACAGTTATAGAAATTTCCTGCGAATATATTACGCGCGTTATACGAAACATTTTGAGACAATACTAACAATACGATGAAACGCGATTGTCATAATTACGCTGGTAAGGTATTCGAAACAAATCTGCAAATGTAACATAGAAACTACAAGGTATTTAGCGCAAGTATATTTTGCAGAGATGATCAAAGAATTTAAACAGCCAATTATCCATTCACATTGATAAACCGCGATAGATACTCAGTGGAATCATTTTTAGCACTTGTGTGTACCGATGATTATGAAAGAGGCCCGAGAGTCATACGTCGTATTTATCGTTACTGGATATTTAAAATTTTTCGTTTGAACTGAATTCTGTTTAACGATGTCACAGCCAATTCGATTCAACGGTTCACTTTCCGCTACTTTACAAACACGTTTTCGGATTATCATAATGTTACGTAATACCAGACAGACGCAACGCAGAATAATAACAAACTCGTTTGTTTTAAGTTCTTGACTAAGGCCACTTTCATAATCACCGGAACATACGTTTGAAAGGACTATTTACATTGTATATCAATTTTTTACCAAATATATAAATAAATATAAAATGTAGTAAACATCTCGTAACTTTTATGTACATTTCCACGCTGCTTTCAATTGTTACCAATATAATCTTTTGCATTTTGTTACGGTATTAAATAAAGTTTCAAAATGTTTTATACGATACGCGTAACATAAACGTGAAAATGTTCTCTGATAAGCGTCGAAATATACGTTCGTCAGCCACTGTAGATTCGCCGCGAATCTTTGCGTTAGATTTTCAACTGGAGATCGTCCTGTTATCCGCGTATCCGGTTTGCGACTGAAGCCCGCGAGCGTTCGAAACGTTCGACGCGTTATTAGGAGCCGGGAGAGGAGAGGACGTCGTGAGCAAACAATTCCAACTTTCCTCTCTCGGATAAGAGACTTCGAAGCGATCGGCGTGCAACAGCGTCAACGGGGTGGGTTCTGAAACAACCTCGAAACAGGGAGCAGCGGGACGAAAGAGGAAAGGCGAGGAAAGATGGGCAGAAGACAGCCGAGGCAAGCATCGGCGTCAATAATCGTGGATCTTCGAGAAACGCGAACGCGAGACGGAAGGGATGAATAGACGAGAAAACTGGAAAGGGGGAGTTGGGCGGAGGTGGTGGAGAAAGAAAAACAAAGAGCATGCAAGAGAGAGAGAGAGAGAGCGAGGACGAGGAGAGTCAAAGAAAAGAGAAAGACTCACGAGTGGTTCTGTTGCTGGATGAAATTGAATTCCTCTTTGATCCTCTCGCAAGTGTCAGCCACCGTGAATTTCAGACCTCCCGCAGCCCCACCGCTTCCTCCGCCACCCTGCAACATAAAAAAAAAGAGGAAGAAAGAAAATGAAAGAGAAAATAAGAGGAGGGAATTCGATTAGCATACACGACAAAGCAGCCGCGACAAAGAACGAAAAATAGATCAGCTAAAACGGCGAAGCGTTATGGTCGTACGGGCGTAGTACACGCTGAGAAGACGCTTCGATCTGTAGAAAAGTTACTGTCCACTTTTTCTATGCGGTAATTGATCGACGCGTAATTTGAAGCAACAAGGTGCTTTTATTTATATATATATAATATAGTGGTTTGTTAAAACGTGGTTATTCATTCATAGTAGCTCGTTGTAGCGAAAAAGATATGTACATTCGAAAACAATAACGTGAGCCCCCGTGTCATTCGACGAGATATTTCATTTTTTATATTCTAAGGAAAATGAAGAAAAGATGTAAAAAGAAATGTGAAAGACGGTCGTTTTAAAAATTTATATTTGGAAAATTGTATTACGAAGGTATGCGGATAAAAATTCAGTCGATCGTAAACTGAAATCTTGAATCTTGTTCTACGATAAGATTTGTAAAAACAATGTTTTCGGGGTATTAGAAAGAGGAGAAAAATATTGCCGAGAACCGCTGTAATTGAATCTTATATTATCAGAATTATCTGACATTTAAAATATACCTCGTATCTCGATCCCATTGTCAATGGTCGTAAAGCTTTGTAGCCTAAAGTATGGTACAACATTTTTTCACAAGTAACGTTGTTACGCGCAACTCGTGGTATAGAAAAACGCGTTCTCTTCATCTAGAGTAAGAAAACTGGACGAGTTAACAAGCAAGATTTCTATCGACTCGCACAATTCAAACAGACGATACGATAACAGTCTTGCCGCAACGATGGAACTCTATTTACGAAATACACAGGGAAAAAACTCGTTAAAGGGTGCAAAGGCAACGAAGGAATCTCGTTACGCCGGAAATCGTGTATACACGGTAAAAGAGAGGGGGCAAGGGGAAAAGAAAGCAAAAGAGAAGTCGACATTACGCCTGGTCCTTAGATCGGTGAGACCGTAGAATAAATCCGAAATAAATCTTAACAAATCCGAATTTAAAGGAAAACCGTGCGGTATACGCGTTCGTTCGTTCGTTCGTTCGTTCGTTCGAGAAACGCCTGTAAAATGGTAACGAGGTTAAAGTCGAAGATGACAAGCAACCACTATCAAATGGCCTTCGACCGCATAAGGCGCACGCAAACACAGAAACCGAGCTCAGAAACGCGAGCAGAGGGCATCCAGGTATAAAAGACGAGCGACTCCGTTGCCTAAGAGGGAGAAACGAGGCCTGAAGAGCCAAGGATGAAGGACCATGAAGGCGTCCTTAATGAGACCCATTCCACCAGGTAGCACGAGGTCTGTGTCTACGGGTTCTTCAGCCACGTATACCAACGCCGCTCTACCGGTTGAAATTACGGAGGAAAGGATCAGGCTTTCCGATGACAGTAATGATTACGTTACACATACACACGCATTCTTACGTAGAGTATATGTGGTATATATATATATATACACATTATGTATTTAAATATATATTATAAATATACAATGTCAGTCTAATTTCGTAAGTACAGTCCAAAAGCGCTAGAGGAAATATTAAGGAAAACTAATCTTCTAATAATTTTAAATAGAGTGTATCGTAGAATCACAATCGTTGAAGTTGAATATTCTTTTTACGATTCCTTCAATTATTTGTTCATTTGTGTTCTCGTCATATTCTACCGATACAATGGCATCTTCTTTATTGACACCCGATACAGAAATACATTTGCTCAAAGCAATATCGATGTTGTACACTGTTTTAACATTTAAATAGCATTACAATCATTCAATACCTATTTTCGTTCATTTACATTCTTATAATACACATCCGCCGGTGTTCTCTTTATTGAAATTCGATATAAAACGATTTGTTTATTACCGTGCAAAGAGAGAAGTTTGGTTGGGAGAATGGGCGGAATTCCATTTTCCAATCAAATCATTAATCCGATACGATTACGGTAGCATCATTGAACATCGATATTGTGCGTCGAAGAGAAAATGGGAGACAGAGAAAGAGAGAATGGGTGGGAGCGGGGGATAGAGAGAGGGAGAGAGTAGAATTTCGGGCTGAATGACAAAATCTCTCGATAGAGAGAAATATTCCGACACGACGTTAAATGGTCAATGACTGTCCGCCGGCTGGAAAATTCCAGTTTTTCGACGCTACGTAGTCTCGCGTAGAATGATTTGGCCACTTGTTGAATTCGAAACGGGGAGTGGCTGTCGGTGGTAAAATGGTTTGGGAACAAGCTGGGGAAGAGGACGACGGTGGTCCTCACTTGTTGCAATCATCAAACGGAACAGTCATCGAACAGGTTGTTGTTCCGATGGTTAACCCGCCAGCGTACACATATCCGTTATGTGATACGGTGGACGACAATTCGTTTTCATGAAAATTTTCGTACGAACTGACCAACGCGCTCTCACCATCCACGATAATTCCCGACATCGATATTAAACGTATCCCTTCGTGGCTTTCTATTGCTGTCATATTTGACATTAAAATTAATTTGTAAATGACATTATTAGCGTGAGCTCGCTGTAACGTATTTCTCTCAAAATACGTGA
The DNA here is from genome assembly GCF_024516045.1 of Bombus affinis. Lineage (NCBI taxonomy): Eukaryota > Metazoa > Arthropoda > Insecta > Hymenoptera > Apidae > Bombus > Bombus affinis. Next base: position 15,848,007 of record NC_066347.1, read on the forward strand.
TATTCGAAGGAATCGATTTTTATTTCTAGCGTGTTTCGCAAAGGATCATTGAAAATTATTGCGAATATTCTGGTACGAGTTTAAATATACTCGATTCGTATTTTCTGATGCGCAATGTTAAACACAATATACCAAATTACAGTCCTATAATCGAATACAATATAATACGAATGGCAAATTAAATTTACCTTATACTCCAATACTAGAATATCGTGCAGCAATAAGAAAACAAAAAAATTTACCTATTCAAAGATACCTTAACGCAGCCAATATATCGACTATTACCATCGTCGAATAATCCCTTCGACATGAAGACATTAATTAACGACAACGATTCGTGGGAGTTTTACGCATTAACGCAAAATTGGATATCGGGCGCGTATCGCGACACACGGCGAGGGCATCAATTTTCGTCCCTTTCGTTTCTTTATTTTTTTTAATTACTTTCCCTTCTTCCCTACTTTTCCGACCGTTCTTTGACGCGACCATCGGATTTAGTTCTTTCGGCTTAACGAATCAAATACATATATACATATACATCCACATATGTATGTATATACACGTATATAGATACACAGGTTCGCGTAAAGCAGCCCAACCGAATGTTCGCGGTGCGCTCGCGCGCACAAGATGAGTCACGCATCGATGCTTCGGTCCCTGATCAAAAGAGAACGGATTCGAATGGCAAAAATCAATTTTTCAATAATTTTCTTTGCCTCCCATAAGCCGTCCAATCATCCATGCCTTTCCCACTATGTCAAAACTGTTATTAACGAGCGAAGACAAAAGTCTTCCGTTCTCGGGCGGCTCGACAAGAGCACGCTTTTGCCCAGCCTCTATATACCACGGGCCTTTGTATTCATTGTCTGCCCGATTCCCCTTTCACACCAGCGAAATCAATGAAGAAGCACGCGTGAGCGCATCTATATACGTGTAAGCGTGAGCATACGCGTGTAAATGTGTGTGGTACGGCATGGTATAGCGTGTCGTGTGTGTGTGTGGTGTATACGGAGGATCGTATCGAAAAACCGGCTGGTTCACTTTGTTGCCAAGAGATAATGGCCATGCGAATCGTAAATAAGGTAATAGGTCTTCGCAGGGCCGAGGATAGACCAAAGATCGAATGACGTAAGCGAGAAACCCCCTAAGGGCCCGTCCACAACTTTCAAGAAAGTCGTGCATTAAGGTTACATGAGTTTGGAATAAATTTAACGTTAGAATGGCGAGACTGTATGGTTAATGTTATTGATATCGAATATTTTTCGTTTGTTCGATTAGGAAAAAAAAAAATACGGAAACGTTTCTGGCGGCTTTAACGTTCGTCGTTTTATCGAAACGTGATTGATTACACAGACTTACTTATTTTCATCGTGTTATTTTCGTCGCTTTTAATCCTATTCAACTATACTATTCAGCGAAGTCGCACTTTTAAAATTCAATCGCATATTATAAAGTCGTATGAAAACATGAAATTGAAAAAAAGGCTTTCTTTCGGTCTCTTTTTTTCCTACGTAGTCATCGTACCAAAGTACGTATTAAATATGGGCAATTGTAGCGTTAAAAGAGTGTCAAATTCTACGATTATAAAGTTTCCAGAAGTTTGTTTTAACTTTCCGCTTTATAAAATATAAATCTTGTCTCTCCTCTTATCGCATCTCCATTATGTAGATTATACTTCGTGAGAATAGGCATTACAATTAGAAACTGTAAACTGTAGAGTGGATAGAACGTGCTTGAGTCGTAACGAATGCGGAGTGTTTTAATCTTAATTTCAAATCGATCTTATTTATAAAGCGAGATTCATTGCGTATAGTTTATGTACAGTGTTAATACACTGCACATATTTACAAGTTCGTGTACGTTTCTAGGTATAAAAAATTCATAAAGAAATACGAAATTTCACGATTTGTTCCGACCTACCGCATAATTCCTTCGTGGAATGAGTTTTACAAGAGATACACGAATTTATGAATTGGCCAGATATATTCGACAATATTCGTATCTACAAAAAATATCACGAAATAAGAGATTAACGATGAAAAACAAATCTGCAAGGATTCGAGTTACTGCAGCCGAAAAAAATTCGCCTCAACATCTATAGATCTATATGGAAATAGAGCTGATGGGAGGGGCTATGCTGAAATTTGTTTTTCATTATTTCATCTTATTCGCGCGAATTTGCTCCTCGGTTCCCTTATTTTATATCGCGGAAAGGATTCTAATTGGATGAGGCAACGCTATTGGGAATTATTCAAATCGTGTTCCGAGGCTGTTGAAAGTCAGACGTACGAAGCCGATGTAGCTGCACTTGAATAAACATCGATGTATCGATATGCAGTGAACACTGACGAATAAGCGCAACTTTTCTATACGTACACGGCCACATAGTCAATGTATACCGATACGAATAACAGGCCAGGCCATTCGAAGCACCTAGCGCGTCTTTGAATTACACATGTGGTTCATCAATAAAACGATAAATAAAGGAAACGAGGATCAAAGTGGCTAGTTACGTGGGATTTGAGAAAGCTTAAGATAACGGTCGAAAAAGAATCGAGACTCCCTTTTCTCTTGTCCTCCTCGTTTCCTCTTCCCTACTTTCTCATTTTTCGTTTTTGAAATGATATTTCATCGCGTTAGTTGAAAGGAAATTCTCTGAAATGAAAATAAACGTTTAACGATATCGGACGCGTAAAGCTAGCAGAAAGTAGCGTCATAAGGAGTCGTAAATAATTTCCAAGCTATGGGTGATTTCTTTTCGTGATTTTATGCATGCGAATAGAATTGCATCGCCGGGAAGATAATATAGGCGATTTGTGAAATGATGCTAGCTGATCGTGTTTGAAACTGCGAATAGAAGTAGGAATTGAAGAGGAAAGCTTACCATATCGAATCACTCTATAATCACTCCGAAGAGATTGTTTTATCAAGGAGAATAATAAACTAAAGTTATACCTATATAATGCAAATCATTGTAAGTATAAAAAAAATATTCTCAGAGATAATCGTTTATACTGAAATAAGTAGCGGCGATCGACCTCAATTTTCAAGAATATAAATATTAAGAAATTAGCAAGTTATCTTGAAACCTTGTTCGATCATCGCCGTTCTATTCCTATGTAAACAATTTATTTTAGGATACGTTTCACAGAGAGAAAAAGAAGGCAACTTCGTTATAATAAAACGGAACACATTTTGAAATGTCTGCCTGCGAAACGGCTTGAAGGAAAACGTATGCTCAATCAATGTCGAGACATAAAATGTGCTAACAAATACCGGCACGCTTTGTAAGGGGAACCTAGACTGAATTTAGAGGGTGGATGAGTAGGAGGGAGACTGCTCGTAGAAGAAGACCAAGGTGAAAGGGAGAGAGGGAGAACACGTGGTGAAATTCCTGCCGTTCAGAGGTGCGCAGTTAGAATACGTAAATCTTCGTTGCGATAGCGAGTAACTGATAAAAAGGGGTAACACATTTTACATAATTTTTTCTCGCATCTACGCGTTAAATTACGCGATGAATTATAAGCGTTGTTCCTTCTTCTATCTTCTTCTTTTTTTTTTTTTATTACCATACTTGAAATTACGCTTGCCACGAAGATTTGTATGGTTTAGTACTGTCACGTGCAGTGTAAATACATATCAGTAGTTTTCGGCACACAGCGAGCGGTCCATTAACAGCAGTGAATTGACTGACGTCTCCTTATTGGCAAAGTTATCGATTAAACGAGACTTGTAATTGTAACAGTGGCGTAGGTGAGCTACGCCCAAATTGTATACGTTTGTAAATTGCTCTGAATGGCAAACAATGCTGGGTAAACGAAAACGTTGTACGGTAAACAGAAATAAAAACGCGTTAATTGCGAGAACACTTCTAGTTTATAACCGGATAAATAAAAGCAATCGAAGAATGAAAGAAAGTCCTAGTTCCTTTTAATTAATTACAGAAACGATCCGATGTAGCTATACCCATTCGTTGCATCCATATTTAAAACAACGAAGAGTTTTATAAAAATCGCCCAAATTCTTAAAGCTGTTACAGGTAAAGAGCTCTCGTGGTTAAAGCTATTAAAGGTTTCTATATAACTACTGCTTTCTGGCAAATAATCTCAACGTGTCGTTAATCTCTTCAGAACAACTCCTCTCTTTTTGTCTATGAAGAAAATTGTGCTTTTCTTTCTTTCTCTTTTATTCATTTTTTGTTATTAGTTATTAATAGCAGAAATACGTTTGCGAGCAGTTTTGTAAAGAAGCTATAATGCGCTAAAATTTGAGGACAATTCTAGCAAAAATGAATACATCTAGTTAATTGATAAATCGCCAATGTCGCGTATACGTAGGCCCGCGTGAAAGCGTCGATTCAGCGACCAATATCCGCGGTAGAATCTTCTAACGAACGCTTTATATGCAATTAATAGAAGATAGGTACAATATGCATGTACCTTGCATCATAACTTGCATCAAACCTATGATGCTCGCTTTATCACGTAGACATAAATGTTCAGAAGTTTACAAAAGCTGGTACTGTGGCTTACGAATACACCGATGGCCATTAAGCTATACACCGGTTAACGATACAACACCGTAAAACGTGTACTTTGCAAATTACGAGAAAATTCGAAAAGTTCCAGGAGTTTCATAGGACCTCGCCTTACCAGTTACCAGTAGTTTAAGAATAACGAACACTGTCAAACGTCCGATTCGAAAATACATATACAACTAGATAACCCATCCAAGCAAGATATCGTATCGATGAAAGGTCTCGACAATGAATCTAAGCCTTCAGTTCGAACGCGGATGCCTCTTCCTCGTCTATTAACGAACTGTATTACTGGAACTATTCCAACGAACCTTGGAGAATCCATCGAAGATATGCAAGCAATCGAACGTTAAGCCGGCTTTTGCTACCATTTCTTGCAAGACCCGTGATGCATTCTGGGTGGCAGAGAGACGAGGCCAAGAGAGACGAGAGAGTCGAAGCTCGCTTCACTCGTTCACGCGCGTAACCTCACGTCCATGTCGCAATGGCGGATTGACGGCCGCGTTACCGCTCAGGTCGCACATGTACACACGCGAAACAGCCGTGTGCAGCATGTACGAGGGACGAGCATCACGGAGCTCGTCTTGTATATCGGTATGATTATTATAGGTTAGACGTTTCATGGCAGTGCGCACAATGCAGCGGAGTAGAGGACCGGCGGAATATAACCTCGCTTCCCGCAGACCCAGGGCGACGTGATCCAACGACAGAGCCACAGCGGCACACACAGTGTTGTTCTTAATAGGGTTGTGTGTAGCGGCACACGCGCGTCCACACGATACACGTATACAGTTCTGTCGGTGTATGTATGGTACGACTAGCATCGTTGGCCGAGCACAATGCTATAGTCACCCCTGGGTGTTGCTGTTGCTAGTTCCCCTTAACCTACGCGCGACTAAAACAAGATTTATCGTCTGTGGAAACGTACTCGTCGATACAGTGAACCGGCGTAAAAATACGGGCGTGTGGGCCCTTTGTAAAGAGGAGAGTCGGCCGGCTTAAGTTTAATGCCGGATTGGCCGTTGCGATCGAAATTAATAAATATGTAGTATCGATCAACGATTCGGCGATACACGTGCATAAATGGAAATTGAAAAGAAATAAATTCTAGAATCGTAGATTCAAAAAATAGTAATACAGAAAAACGAATATCTATGAATCTAGAAATGTACATTTTTTAATCAGATATCCTTCCGTGTATAGGATTATATTAAAAGAATTAACGTGATCAGACTTCTTAATTCGTTACATCTTGCATTAAAATATCATATAATTCTCCCTGTAGTTTTCGTATTTCAGCATGCGTTGAAATGTTTGAAATTCTCACCGTGGTTTGTAAACTTTGAAAGCGGACTTACGTTATACGGTTTGTTACGAGATAACGACCAGATATTTTTAATTCAAGGAGGAAAATAAAGATGGCACGAGGAAGATGAAACAATTTTTATACCGAATAAAGAAATGATAAAACTTCGTTTGTTTTTTTTTTTTTTTTTTCATTTCTTTGAAACGGTAGATAGATCATTTTAACTAAGAATAAGAAGGGCAGAGAGAACGCTGAAACATAGGGTTTGAGCAACGAGACCGAGAAATCGTCCAAGTAGACATCCATTGAATCCGCCAAAAAGCTCGTTGTATCAAGATTGACCACGTGGGCGATATCGAAGTAAAACGCCTTCGTCACGCAAGGGATGAAACGTTTATCGTCTACTCTACGAGAACGATGGCATTTTTTTTCTATTTTAACCTTTCTGTTCGTGCATCTGGCTCCAGGCTACGCCGTGGGAGTATATACCTTTACACGAACCCGCAGCAAACATGTACTTTTGTATCGATCTTTTCCTCTACTTTACACACCTCTATTTCAGAGCAATAATCGTCCTGACCATACGGGAGACTAGTGCGTTATCTATCTGTTTTCAAACCTATTCGAATATAAATACGAAAACCAGTCCTTCAAAACCGGTACGAAGAGCGAAACATTAATTTCTTAACGATAAATAACGTAGACTTTAAAACCATCTAACGAATAGACAACGAATATTTATGAAAATTTATATTTTTACGACTACAACTAAACAAATGGAATTTAAATATAAATTTGTTTCGTCTATTAAATATTACATAACCAATATTATTCTGTATATTTTTACGTATTATTCTCGTATGCTACGTATTATGCATCGTTAAAATCCTCAGATTACACGTCACTAACGTCAGAGCTGCCAAAGCTAATCAAACTAACTAATTCGTAATTTTTCATGAAATCTATGATCAATTACAACGATGCATTTTTCTTTTAGATTCGAATGGTTCTACGAATATTTGGATAAAAGTTTTGCTTCGGATATTTCCTACATTTTGGCGTATTGTACCCACCTTTTATATATACCTTTGAATCTCTAAATTTCGCATAAATGCATCAACTTCTACAGCCTATCGATGGCCAATGTTTGACCACAGTATCAGCCACCAATTATCAAAATAAGCGACATAGCATAGTAAAATATTTTAACATTACAACGTCTTGGATTTTCTAAGAAGACTAACTCGTATATTTGTAGAGAATTGGTCTTTTGATCGATACACATCATTCGCTGCACCGACAATCATGCGGATGACACTGACGGCCATTCTATGGGCGTAAGTACATATGAATATACGTGCATATGTGTACGTATATTTCTGACCATGCCCTTCTCTCCTGCCCTTCTGTGCTTTAACGAGGATAGCCGAGGGTCGAACCTCGTTCGACATGTAAATGTAAATGTTGGACAAGAACCATCCAGAGATTCTCAACTTTCTTAGCCCAATGTCTAGTGGCCGGTAGGGGAACTGGAGGTCCGGTGAGAATCACTGGTGAGGACACTCCGTGACTCCCCGGTGTGGCAAGAGTGTTGCGACGTTCTCGACACAGTTGGCAGTGGTGATCAATCTTCCCCGGCCACGTTACATTCTTCGACCGCACGTCCGTCACCAAGGAAAAACGCACACCGACTGCACAATAGCGTATAAATGGGTTGGAGGCAGAAAATCCCGCTGACTCGCCGCCATCCTATGTTTCAAGCCACAAACTATGCTCGCTTTAAATCAAAGTGTTCTTATTGTTGTCTTGTTTATTTATCGTTAACGATATCAAGGAATTTACTTTGCTCCGAAAGAGAATCAGATACGTAAACGATAACAAACAACGACATATTTTTGGCTAATTACGATTATTGGTTATAGTTTTCAGAAGAGGATCGACGATCGTAATATTTTTATCGAGTTCGTTTACGTGAAGCTACGTGATAAATTTTTTCGACGCTCCTTCCTCAACGATATTCTTTTCTTTGGACGATAGTCAAGTCTTTTGTATATTATTACCGAAGAGAACTACCAATTATCGCGTCTTCGTAACGAGATAGTCGGCTTCTATAGCGGATAATCGTTGCAAGAGTAACCCAAAATGAGAACCACTCGTTGGGATTTCAGTGGGTGGCGTTGGTCCCCTCATCAAATGCTTGTCATACCGTTCTTACCCTCAAACTCCGAAGCCTAGCGGATCCCAACAGTCGGGTAAAGCCCGAGCCGCACCCCCGTGTACACAACGAGAAAGAGGACGATGTGTATATGAGAAGAGGTGGGCAACCACCCCAATGGACCCGTCGACGAAGGCTTAAAGCACATAGGCCTGTGATATGCCTCGGGGCCAAGAATTATGTCGCTGAAACCCACCAATTACGAGGGTTGCAACCCGAAAACGGCTTTCTTTCCTTCCACTTCTCTACATATACACGCGTATAGAAAACCTAAGTAAGTCGCGTCTTTTTTCAATCGAGATCGAATCTACACTGCGGGACGATTTTCAACGAACGCTTTTAACCACGAGAATGAAACTTTCGTGAACTACATTCCACCAGGGAATTTGTTAAAATTTCATGAGTTATATTTCCTACGTATTTTTGAACAACCATTATTCCTTTTTTTCGTTCACTTTTCTTGGCAGAAAGAACGAAAATAAAACTTACTTCATGCACAGTTATATTCTATGCACAGCTGTAATATAGAACGAAGAATAGAATAATAAGACAGGAGCAGAAATCCTCTGAACGTGTATCGTAGTCCATCATTCGACGATGAAAAAGACCATTCGTCTGATTACGATTTCACGAAACGTCGTCGCGCACCGTATCCACCAGGCCAGCGACGGATTAATCAGCGAAACCATGCGGTTTCTTGCTCCCTCTGCGATTAATTAATCCTCGCGATTAATCACTCCAAGCGCTTTTCATCGACCAGCAGATCGTTTTTGTTCGTATTTTCGAGCGAAGGATATGCACGCGTATACACAGCCTGCGCGTTGTTTGCCGTGCGAAAAGAGGAGCATATAAAATTCACGGGACTCGCAACAATACGTTTCCTATAAACCTTTTTAATTTCAATTATGATAAACAACTGGCAGCTATAGAATACGAAAACGAACTGTTTACAAACGATAATATCCATGTACACGCGTGCCGATAACGATATTATCGTAAATAATCCGAGCGCAAAAATTATTACGAGGAATTAATCCAATTGTCTGTTAACTGTTATTAACATAACACACGTCACGTTTCTACTTTCACGTTTAAATACCCAACGCTTGTAAAAACAATACAATTTTTTATTCGACAAGAAATAATGTTTTTTAGGATCAAATAAACCGGAAAATACACACACATATCTGATTCTGTTAAAAATCCCGCTATTTACGTATTAAATAAAGATGGTAGCGTGTAAATACACGAGCACCGTGCCGGATGTGTGTACAAAAATACTAAATTGCCAGATGCATCGAGCCAGAAATACCGAAAAATTTGTTTGATAACATATACAGGCGTGTGTATATTTCGTAAAAAGTGTATGCGCCGTATCGCGGGATATAACGTTCCAAAATGTATCGCCATCAATCGTGATCCGTATGTATAAAAACTGAATTACCAAATTCCTCTAACGTCAAGACAGTAAAATTTTCCGACTTGTTCACGACGTTGACTTGAAAGCATATACGCAAAAACTTTGGAACTTTTCCATTACTTTAAGACGAGTGGTGGTAAAACACGTGGACGAAAACCGACTCGAAATCTCCAAGCATTTTTATCGCCCGAAAGAACGAGTTCACGTTATATAACGATGTTAAACGTTAAGGCGAGAAACAAAGGCATTTAGAAATTGTAAGGATATCGTAACTATTCGTGGCAATTTTCTCGATGAGATCCAACGAAATTACGAGACTGTTTCTGTAATTCGAAGTACAGTAGAGCTGACATATATCCACACTGATTCGCCAAAGTATTTCAACACCTATAAAAACTTTTTATGAATATATTACGCGTGTTACGCGAAACATTTCGAGATTTCATCAACGTTGTAACGAGACACGATTATCACGGTTATATTGGTAAAGTTTGAAACGGATCTGGAAATGTACGTAGGAGGTACAAGATATTTAACGCAAGTGTATGGCATATTTCGCAGAGCGAAAGATCATCAAATTATTTAAAAACTCAATTATCCATTACATTAATAAACTTCAATATATCCAACGGGACCATCTCCAATGCTCGTTACACGTTTCTTTTTTCCTGTTTCTCTACTAAATATACGTTTAAATCGATGTTTCAGATCGATCTTCAATTTGTTTATTTACCAATACGATCGCGACAGTCGAATCTCGTTACAGCGTCAAAGAAATTCGAAAATGTTTCATACAACACGCACAACGTATGTACACGCGAAAGTTTTTTATAGTAGAAGCTGAAATATTTTCCTAAGTCATTGTACGTGGCAGAAACGCTATTCAACGGGGAAAACCGCATCTGCATCTGCCTCTTCCGCGAACGCATCTCCAAAGTATAAATTCGTCATTGGCATCCATTGTTACCAATCGGCCGTCTAGTATGACTTTTTCTATTTCAGAATCAAGTGACCCTCCGGCGAGCATTTCAATTTTCGCTCCTCGTTTCAATTCGGATGGGACGACTCGACGAACAATTAGTCGTCGTGCAATTTGATCAGCGATTGTCATCGGCGTATACCAGTGTCGCCCCCCATCCCCACCCCCAATCCCAACCCCCATCGTCGTGGACGCACTGAAAAAACTCGCGGTGGAGAATCATTTTTATGTTGCAATTTCGCTTTTCTATCCGGATGCATTGTGGACCGACACGATTTTCGAGCACCATCTTAACGGTAAACGACGTTCGATTAAAAACGGAAATCTTTCCAATTTTTGCCTTCGTTTACACGTTCGCGTCGATAATGAATATGTATGATTTTACGTTAACGTCTAATGCTGCTAATCTTAATTTAAAAGTCGCTACTCGCAACGTGATTACGCTCATTTTTAATTACCGTTATTTTTATAGAAAATTTTATCGCTACCGCTACGTTCCAGTATTCTCTCGGCGATCGTAATACTTGAATCCTTAATATCTAATAATCTTTAATAAGCGAGAGTTTTGCAATCGTAACGTGCGAATCGCGACTTGCCAGAGGATTGGAAAATATTTTTTTAAAGGTAGTCGCGGTTATTTCTAACTCGTATTACGTATTTTCGTATGGAATTTTGTCGCAACGATTTCAACGCGATTCTGTTACAACACATTTGCTCGATATTCCAACAATGATTGTCCATAAACGAACAGAAATAACGTAGAATTTAACGGAAATAACTACGTTTTTACAACCGATTGATCAGACGCAAATACACGCAGCTAATGTTTCATTGAGTATTCGGTTAATTACAGGTAATAACAGGTTATAAGTTGAAATATATTTTTATGCGAATGTACGCGATTAGGATCGTAATTGGTTGTTACAAAAGTCACGATTCGAAAAAGGTTGAGAGACACTGGTTGAACGGGAAACTTGGAAAGGATACACGGTATTCGGTAAAGATTTTGAAAATATTTATGGGATTCCGTGAGTATCGGTTTTTTCGTGCTTCGTAGATTCATCGTGATTATAACTTAAATACTTTAAAATAAGAGAAGACATCGAAAAACCGTCAAGTCCCACGTACAAACAGCATAAACGATTCACAAGATTGTGTATGCAGATGGAATACGAATGAATAAGCGAACGTTAGATAGAGTGAGAGAAGAAGGGGGAAAAGGTGAAGTGGTAGGGAAAGACTGAAAGAGAAGAAAGAGAGGAAGAAACAAAGCGCGTCCCTTTGTCCTTTGTTATCCTTTGCTAAAATCTATATATCAGCGTGATACATTTGCAAGGAAGCTGCAACTTTTCGTTAACGTGACATTTCTTTTCGCATCCTGTTTTCTCCCTCTTTTTTGCGTAATAAATATGTACGTATCGTTGATCGATCAAACGTTCGTTCCGCGTAGATGTTACAAGTTCCAACCACAATGCAATTATACCGTATATCATTGCAGTACATTTCACATAATTGCAAAACACAATTGGATAATTATCAACGTAAAAAGAGAGAACATAATACGAAGTTGGAAACAATTCTGTATAATTTACCTTTAATATTTTCTAGTTTTATTTTCGAAGATTGAACTACATGCGGAAAGTGGGATATTTATCAAGTGGTAGATTCATAAAACTTGGTGAAGAGAGAGAAAAAATTAAGATAAGTACAATCTTTGTCATAAATCAAGACAATTTTATAATTAAGTGTAATGATATTCGTTTATATGTATATAACTGTATTAAATGTCTTACGACTTATGGACAATAGCGTACGTATGAATGGTATGCCTGAAATCAACACGTTCATGCACAGTAGGTTGATTAGGTTCTTTACTTCCTCTATAGGACACGCTACTAGACAATCAAGGATAACAGTCATTACCGTGCCAGTTATTGTTTCTATTATCACCATCCGTTTGACAGCGGCAAGAGCAGAATCTACCGACACGCTTAAACTTATTTATCAAGATACGTATAATTACTTCCAGATGTTTAATTAAACGTGGCGATGACGACAATCGTAAACGTAAGCGTTCTTCTTCCTAGTTGGATAGTTGAATCGTTACGGAATTTTTATTTATTTTCTAAATATAAGAGGAGGAACATTTTTGAAGAATTATTAGAATTGTTAGATTTTGATCTATTAATTAAATATTAAATTGATTAAATAAATATCATAAGACGAGTAATAGTTTACGTATTATGTGAATTCTGTAGAATCTTGCACTTTTGAATTTTTTATAAATGAATAAACATTCGCAATTTAATAATTATCAATGCAATTTAGTTAACTCACCATCTTGTCTTGCGACCGCTTTCTTCGCTAAGTTTCTCAATTCGTTTCCTGAAATTTTGTCCATTGTATGTATAGAATTTTTTTGAAATAAAAATACTTTGTAACGCGTGTCTCGTTCTTTCTTTCTTGTAACCTACATTTTCAATAATCTTTATGAATGACTTGAATCGTGTGTCATCTACGATTTGGCAAAGTAACGAGCGAACAACAATGTTCCATCGAGCAACTCCTGCTTTTATTATCTATCTCTTCTTCGTAAAGGCTCAAGTTACAGAGTTTACGAGCACAATGGTCGTAGCCGTCCCATCATTTATTTGGTTGCCAAGTGTAGAGAATGGGTCAGTTCTTAGCGCTTAGGATAGTGTTCGCTTCTATTATGACTGCAGACCATCTATCATTCGCGATGGTAAATTCAAAATCAATTTCTCCGTCTCTAAACAGCGGATAAGCGAAGACCCCGACCGTGAAACTCTCTACATGTACATATTTGTAAATGTATATGCAGTCTTACGTTAAATCTTTAAACTTCTCTCAACTTAACATTCTCCGGGATACTCATCGATAATACTTTTAATACTTTGGACAAGCATTCGTTGGATCAATTGTATGAAATTATCTTCGATATAAATGCAAATTTGGAAGAAATCGCGGATTAAATTATCCGTTTGTCGACAGAGAGTTAGTATCAATGTAACTTAACCGATTAATTTTAATTATCGTCCTGTTTACTTTAAGACAATTTTTCTATCACTTTACAACGAAATTAGTTCTTCGATGAACAAATAGTTTCTATTTTATCCTCCATACAGTGTATAATTAAATTCTACAACTATTCTGAAGAAGTTTCAATTTTTAATAAATGTATACAAGCATTTTTTGTATTATTATACAGAATGTGTATATGGTTATGCCAGCTTAGAGCGAAGGAGAATAAATTTCAGTAGCTCGAGGATTAAACTTGAATCCTCCAGTGAACGAGTATGCAGTAATATTCGACTATGGTTAAACATTTAACTTTCACAATTGGCAAAATAAATTTATTACGACGAAGATTAGCTATCGACGAGGTCAGTAATAAAAAAGCAGAACGGTTGAATCATTTTTTTTTTTTTTTTAAAGAAGAATTACATACATATCGAATAGGAATGAAACGAACTCTACGCATGGCAAGAGTTGGTAGATAGAACAGATACCAATCGGATCGAATGTTGTGCAACGACGCGTACACATTCGACTTCTATGAATAGAATAAACCGCGTATTATTGCAAGAACGATTTTACTCTTTAAGAATCCTCATGAGGAAATTATTGAACCACTTTGTGCCCCTTGAACGGCGCCACATTAGCGCCAATAAGCAAACAACCGGCAAGTGTACCCACATATCAACGGCACCAGCACCAACCAGCGGCTTCTACGAACGGCAATTGTTGTACGTTGACTTGTCCTCTCTCTCTCTGTCTCTCTCTGTCTCTCCCTCTATAAATAATCTCTATAATTTCTAGAGGCCTCCTGTGTCAGCGAATTCTCCGGTGGTCTCGTTTCGCATAAAGGACTTTGAGCTTATGTGACGCGTGAAATTATAACGGCGGTGAAAAAGTAAAAAAGAGGGCGGCCAGGCCAAAGCATTCTTTGAATAGTGGAATTATTTGCAGTAAGAAAATGAAAATGCAAAGGCGACCGGTTAAAGCGCGTATAAAGGAGAATGCTTTTTCTACTATGACCCTGCAATTATATTATTCCGTGCCGATCCTTTCTTCCGTAAACTTCATAACCGCCATTTGGTTTATTCTTTGCAACGAGCCGGTGTGAGAAGAGGAGAGAACGAGGAAGCGAGAGAAAGAGAGACAGAGAAAACACGAGTGCCGGTGGTGGTGCAGGGATGTGGCTGCAGCAAGGCTTAACTGCGAACCGAGAAAAACGTGAAAATCCAGACGAAACAAGGATATTTACATATGCAACCGTGTTCGAGTGATATCTCACGTGGCTACCCGGATGCTAACCATCTTAGAGGAAACGTTCGAAAAAGGGCGTAACACAGGGCTGTTTCAAGCTCTGAGATCACAAGTAACGAGATACACTGTCGCGGATGAATAAAATCTAGCAACAGGAAAAGTAACATCGACCCGGTAAAGTTTTCCTGCGCGAAGAATTCTGAACGAACGCTTAATAGTTCAAACAATGAACAAAACGGTGAATTAAAATTGAAGGCATCCCATAAGTGGGCACACGAAAGGGGAGAGAGGATAATATGGGCCACCGGCAACGCCGCGATGGTGTTAGAGCAACTGACGGGGTAACTACTTTGAAAAGAAAAGTTGAAAGCTCACGAGCACCGACGCCTTTTCTTCTTCGCTCGTAGAAGTACTTAAGGCGCTTCTCTCCCGGTTCATCGTGATATCAATATTATAGAAAGAAATGAAATTTCAAGTTTATATAATAAATCTTTCCTTTTCTGGTTTCTTTCCCCTTCGCTTCAGGAAACGCGTAACACATTCGCGATTAATCGTAGAAATCTGCCGATTTACTGGCAGAAAAAATAAATTTCAGGTACGTACGATAAATCCTACCTTTTCCTCGTTTCCTCCATTTCACAAAACCCATAATTCACACAACGAGATCCCCTCTTTTCACTTACTATTAGCAACATGTTGCCCTGGTTTGTCGTCGTTTTGCACGTGTACTGCGTCCGTGGTAATCCTTAGTATTTATGTATTAGTTGAAGTTATTTGATATCAAAAAAATGTAAATATTTCGACCTTCTTATCTGTGCTAAAAGAGTACAGAAGAAACTTGTATAGAAACAGAAAATTAACAGAACAGACATTATTAGAAAAAATGGTATCGAAATACGCTATTGTTACGTACAACATCTTTGTAACGTTATATTTTCCACCTTCCTATATTATCCATTTCGTGTAGATTGCATAGAATATAGAATTATTGAAAGAAACATAGAGCTGCAAGATTATTTTACGCTACTCGAATACCTTAGAGGTTCTGAAGTTTAAGAAGCTTACTGCGTTCAGAACTTATATGGTTGGTAATGTTCCGATATTAAGGAAAACAATCACAACGCTAATATTTCTAAAATTCTACACCGAGGACGCTCTCATCGCCAAAATAATTCACAATGAACGTTTATTTAGATTACTCTTGCGTGGTAGAACTTTTTTCAATACCCAAGTCAACAACGCGTTCGTGCAAACATTCCTTCCAGCCGGAGTACTTGCCGCGACACCATAAAGCATACATTATAAAAATTTCCCCGAGGAAAAGAAAATTACAAAAATTAGCGGTTCCAAGGTGAAACTACGTCGGGCACAATAAAAATTGGCTAAGTTCGCGGTATCTCGAGTTACAGGAGAGAGTAACGCCCGCACCTCTCGTAATTTCGACCGCGACAACTATGTTTCACTCGCCGTCTGTGAAACTTGAAAAAGACGACGATAAAAAAATAAAACAAAAGGACGCGTCTTTTATTTGTTCTGTTCTTTTCTTTTTTTTCTAATTTCCATTTTCTTTTATTTTATTAGAGCTTATTTTATTTCTACTAGAACCTCGCTTGTTCGAACAGATATAAAAACAAAACAATTTCTATAGTCTTCTTCATTCATACTGAATTAAAAGAAATCATTATCGCTATAGGAATTCGTATAACGAATACGATCGTACAGAGGCTCACCTATCAATTCGTACATGCACGTGGTGAAACTGATCGTTCCTTTGTTCGCATAATCGAACTGCGGATAAACAAAATTCTACTCGATCGAATGGAATTGTATTTTGTTCTTGTTAAAATTACTTACGGGAGCGGCTGGGTGTCTCGCCGGCGCGGGGTACATCTTAATTGTGACTAAATACTCCGCAAGAATCACACGCGTCCGCAATGTCCTTTGTACACGGTTATTTCATGATCCATTCCCCGGCTCGATCTTTGCAGTAACATTCTCAGGATCTTGGAGGAACGCCAACGGTCTTCCCTCGATGTTCAGCATAAAGATCTTCGCCAACTGTAATTATAACACGACACGATTCGTTACTTTGAACAAAACCAAGGTGTTTCGTAAACTTCTTCCTGAGAATACGTGATTTCGCGTGACGTTCTTGCTTTTCTTAGAACCAAATCATTAGTCTTACATAGTCATTTACATGTTTAGACTATAGCAGGTAGTTTTCAACCTCCCGATGAGATTATAAGTTTTGGACTAGTTTTTAATCGCTCGCTGAGATTATATGGATAACATGAATATGCATAAGTCTCTTAGAAAGCAATTCGATCAACTCCACTTTTACTGAATTTCTCAATCTCTTTGCTATTTACGAAAATATAGATAATCTTTAAACGTTCGATCTTAGTATTCGACATAATCTTATATTTATATGAGATATATATGTATATTCTCTGATTTTAATGAATAAGATATTTTAAAAATGACAGAGTGTCCGAAGAGATACAAACGTTACAAAGAAGAAAGTAGAAGGGCAGATTTAATTTTTAATTAATTTTATTCACCGCGAGTATAATTTAACATTAGCTGTTAAAACTATTAGTTTGAGATCTTTTCCTTTCTGTATCGTAAGTATTAGAAACATACAGTTTTTAGTTATTTATTCGGACAAAAATAACTGTATATTATACATATCAATTTAATTATCCGCTATATAAAATATGAGAAGTAAATTTCCAGAGTTTACAGTTTTATAACAATGGAAATTATTTCTTAAAATTCTTGCTAAAACCAAGATGATCATACTCTATTGATAATAAATTACGCTGGTAATTACAGTTTAAATATTCAATGGGTTACCACTGTAAAAGTTGGATAATTAAAATTGCGCATACATTAACTACACTATCGCGTCGCACAGACACGAACGATATACCGAACCCGGCGAGCAATTCGTAGTAGCAGAAAGAAGACCGTAAAACAGCAAGTTATGTGCATTTATGTTCATCGAGAACGAGAGAAATTTTCAGTAATCAGCGAAGGATTCTGAACGACGTTAAATTAATTTGTATCAATCACTATCACACGCGGAATACGATTATTCGTATGAAGATAAAATCAACGTCGCGAGTATAAAAATACGAAGTGCTATAACTTAAAATTCCCGATCAACTTTAACAACGATATTTCATATTCCTCGTACGAGCACGTATGACATGGAAACTATCGAAAAATGCATGAAAATAACTGTAAGCTTAATGTACGAAAAAAATAAAAAAAATAAAAGCCATCTCCCATTTTCAATTTTCATAGGGCGGAAAAATTTCCAGCTACGCATCGCATATGAATTTCGAAATTATTTATATGGCCGTGATGCGTGTGTATGCGGTTTCATGAATCTGACCGATCAATTTATCGTTCGATTTACGAGCCATGTAAACCATGCTCCGTCACCATTTCGAGAACATTTATCCTAATCTCCAAGGCATGTTTCTAACGCAAGGCGACAGAGAACGAAGAGAAAAGTAGGAGTAAAAAAATTAGGAATAAAAGAACGGGAGGAGGAAATGGAGCAGCAAGGAGAAAAAGGAGATAGGAAAAAGTAAGTGCGCCCAGCGCGCCCTCTCGTTTAAACCAAACGTAAAGCTGTTTCACGAACGAAATGTCACGTACGGAAATTGTGTTGTATTTAAAAAAAAAATTGTTTTAGGTAAACAGTTTACTTCCACTTTCTTGTGTCCAACACTTACGTTGAACGCATTTAATTATCGATTAAAAATGGCGACGTATCGTGGAACGATGTATCGAAATATCGATAATGGCGGACGACGAACAAATGACTCGTTATAACCTATTAGCGATGCATGAATTTAATTCAACCGTAGGGAATGGTAATTCGGGAAAATTAAAGTATAAACGATCGACTAGCAGAATTAATTAAACAAATTAAAAAAGATCTCGTTACTTGTACGATTTATTTACCTATACCTACTCGCCGACGATAATATAGATGTTCCTTTTGTTTTTCTAATATCGCGTATAATCTCCGAAGTTCGTAGACATCAGGAATTTAACGTATATCTCGCGATAATTTGCACGTGTAATTTATGACTTTAACACGCTATACCGTTCGGAATTTGAGACAGGTAATTTGATTTGTCGAATTAAATGGGTCATTCGATTATTTAAATGGCTCGTGTCACTTTTCAAGAAACTAGATTTCTCCGAGTATTTGAAGTATTTGAAAAAAATTTCATATAATTTAAATATCTGAAATCTCTTTGTTTTCTTCAAATCGAATTAATAACTTAGTGAAGATTATAACCTCATGATCGACCGTTATGGATTTCACGCATGATTCATAATACACACAAAAACTACATCAAAACAAAATATCACGTTACTCCTCGTTAATGACAAATTAGCAAAACTCGAGATGATTTATAATCTTTACAAAACATGCTAACATTACGAGTAAACAAGAATGTTAAAATAAATATACATTCGTGTACCAGTATATATACGAGTATTAATGGTTTGCATTAGGGCAATTTGGATCTTCCTCAAGTAATTTTCACATAATAAATCAGTTATATGAAACGAAGTTCGCGCATGTGCGAATTATGTACATATGTATTAAATAACGAAGCGCAGCACTGTTTATGACAGCTATACATGCAAATTCAGAATTGAAAGTGACTGAATAATTTAAAATACCGGAATGAAAACGTTCAGGAATAAAACGTAGTGGAGTATAAAATTTTTCATCGAAACGAAGGATTTCGTTGTTGTCATCATTTCCACATTGACATACGAGGCGATTTCACACACGTGCACGTGTCATTACGGGCTCTTTGTAACGCCGGATGATGTTTCGTGTAACATGAAAATGGAGTCATGTAACTCCGTTAACAGACCATTCTCCACGGATAATATATTTCACAAGCGATGTATAATGGAGCGGGCGTACGTGAAAAACTCGCAGCCAAATTTGAACAGTCATTTCCATCAATTTGCAATATACGGATATGACGAAACGATGAAAACTTTCAGCAGTTTAACTCGCGACGCCTTTATGGCCTGTTTTCTATCGCCCGATGTAATAACATACAGATCGGAAATAATCACCGGCCAAAAATTTACGATCATTTCTTTAGTTGTGGTTACACTAAATTTTCGACTAATTTTATCATTCAAGATTAATACCATGGATATATCAGTAATCGTTTTCTTCATTTCAATAGATTTCTAATTAAGGAATTAGCAGAATTTTAAACTGACCTTTTTAAATCCCAAAGATCTATGAAATACGCGGAGACTTCAAATCTGACGTTGTACATAACCTAAATGTGCTCCCGCAATTATTCGAATACTTGTAGAAATCGTTTATAAATATATTATGTGTATTATACAAAATATGTTAAAATTTCTGATACTGTAATAAGATTTGACTATCATAATTACATAGGTAAAGTTTGAAACAAATCTGATAATGTG
The DNA here is from genome assembly GCF_024516045.1 of Bombus affinis. Lineage (NCBI taxonomy): Eukaryota > Metazoa > Arthropoda > Insecta > Hymenoptera > Apidae > Bombus > Bombus affinis. Next base: position 15,868,247 of record NC_066347.1, read on the forward strand.
ATATAGAGCAATGAGTCATAGAAGCTATAAGATATTTTTTAGCGCAACTAAGTACATATTTCCCAAAGATCATAAAAATATCCTGCGGTCAGTTATTTATTATATTGAAATAACCTTGACATATTCAGCAACACCGTTTTTAGCACTTATACGCTCTACATTTATGCTACATACTAACTCATGTTACATATGACTAATATAACGTACAATAATAATGTATTGGAAGTAAATATCTTACAACTTCTACACACATTCTCGGATTAATTTCAATTCTTTTCGATGCAAACATGAAAATTGGTTGTGTCTCATTACATGATGATGAAATTCTCAAATATTTTATATAACACGTATATACGATGAAAACATAACATATAGAATATACAATACACATACATAATACATATATTTTATACGGCAAATGCAAAAATATATAAGTATGTACATACATACTTTCATAAGCTATTATTTCTAGGAAGAAAAATTTGCAGGAGACGATCGATATTTCGAATACGTATCTTCAACGTTTCTACCATTCGTCAAACAATCCGAAGGTATATGCGACGCGAGACAAAACGGTTGAGCTGTGTGCTCAGATGAAATTCGTGAAAAGGAAAATAAACAAGCATAACGTTGCAGCTGTTCAAAGACACCTATACGTCCGGTTGAAGGAAGGGAACCTATTACCGGACACAGCAGTGCACGGGCAAGTCACGAAGGAAGTTATCACGAATCTCGCTTAATCGCCATTAAGATCCTTAATCACGCGATCTCCGTGATTCTTTTCCCTCGTGATCGTTATCGCGACATGGTCAAGTACCGACGCGCGTGCTGCACTCTGCAACTTAAAGGATTTCCCACAGTAACCCGCGCATTAACGAAATTACGGTTTATCGACGGGAACCAATAGCGTAGCGTGCGACTTGGCTACGTGATGCGCGCGCGTGTGTGCGCAGGCACGTGTCATCGATAAATGGTTGACACTTTATTCGGTTAATTAACATTTAAGCAAAAAATTATGATGAACGATAACGTTAATAAGCGATACTGGTTGATGGGCTATTATACCGTAACGTCTAGTATGTACTAGGTATGTAAATATCGATACAAGTACTATAGTTGATTTATAAGAAGGTCAAGCAGTTAATCGATATTATTAAGGTTTAATACTTAAATATTCAAATATTTATAACGCATACACATCGTCGGTATAATAGTAAATAAACAACACCATTTTCCCTTTCTACTTATTTTCTTCCTTGTATTATTACAGTTAATCGTATATCTAATAAGTTTATTGGCCGTTAAAGTAATGTATATGGAAATGCCATGGTAAAAGAAGAAAAATGCATAGTAACAGATCTAAGAAGCCGACCAACGAAGAAAGTAGCGAGTAAAACGTGTCGATTGTCTGGATGATTTAATGAGCCATGTACGGTTGATTCGCGATTACCCCCTCCCCCGCCGCCGCTTGTAGCTAACTCCCATTCCCGCTACCGTCGTATCTCTTTCCAGTAATTTACTTCGCAGCTGTGTCGCATCGAAGGTGCTGCCAGTGGTACTGCTTATTAAACTGAGAAAGAGCGAAACTCGTCACTGACTTCTTTCAAATTAGTTTAATAGACGCCGGTTAACGGTTAACCCTACAATGCTTCATATTTTCGTGTTACGATCTCGTTCTCGTTTTAACGAACTAAATCATTTTCATCGTTTTAAGAAATACTTTAGTATAAAATTAGACTTGAAATTGAGCACGTTATCAACAATTTTATTTAATGATTTGCAAAAAGTTAAGGAGTGTTTCAAAGACAGAGAAACGTAATTGAAACGAAAATAACCCGAAAGACACAAGATTAAACAGGTGCTGCAATGTTCTGACGGTCGAAAGATCGTCTTATCGTTTAAAACATCAGGCCGATTAAAATCAGATTTAACCAGACGACATGTACCCGCAACTACGTCGTTTTCGAACACGTAATTTCCGGCGCATCGCGAAAAGCTATTGAAATCTGCTAACATTTCTATAATTACCGGCCATTTGAGTTGGCAACGAACTGAGCAAAGCAACTGAAAGCAATTATCAAGGTTAATGTTACACGGTACCGTGTTGTTGATAAGTTCGCCTATACGATGATGCTACCACCATGTGACAATGTATATAAACGATACAAAGTAAATTAATGACACTATTTTCGAAAACGGAAAACATCAACACGGTTTGTTGATGGTTTCTGTACAAAAGGTTACCCTTATAGGTTGTCATTTCATATGGAGAATTATATCGCACGTCGTTAAACAAATAATAAACCGGGCTATCGGCTATAATTGCCGACTATCACGATTTTGAACAATTAGCATTTCACGAGAACAGAATCGACGGTGAAGCGTTTGTGTTTACACAAAAATCTATCGCGAACACGTTAAACGACGCGGCAAACAATAATTTCTCCCATTGGCAACAGACGAATCGGGAATGGTCAATAGAAAAAGCTGTCAGTAAATAATACCTCTACTCGTGACTCCTTTCCTGCTTCTTGCGTTTCGTTTTCTCAGGAGATACGTCCTTAATCCACCTTGGCACTATGCGAAAAAATATAACCGACACACACCGATGATCTCTATGCACTATCACAAACACTTCATGTATATATGTGTAGTCCAAAGAAAAAAAGAAAACGCGTGCACAGTGTCACACATATACAAATATGTACATATATCGAACGTATAAAGCGTCGAGACGAATCGCGAACGTCACAACCGCACCGTACAACGAACGACGCTCGACTGCGAGCCGGGTACCGAAGTGGATGACGGGAAACGTGTGAACGCCGCTTGCCGCCGCGGCGAACACCAATGAGCGGCTACTAACACTATCTATCGCGGCAACGACACTGACACACCAATAAGGGGACACGAATATACACAAAGGAGCGGAATGCCCGTCTCTTTTCTTTTCATAGTCCATCCTTCTTCGACTCGTTTCTCAGTTCGTCGAGTCAAGGGCGTCGACCGACAGGGGCGATTCGTTGTTTCCTTATATCAAAGAAACCAATAATGGCAATAATGGCTAATTTCATAATAATTATGAAATTACAAGTTTTCTTCTCTTTCAATGATACGACCACAACATCCGTCGAGCAAATTCGTTCTACTGTTGAAAACGGTCCACGAAAGATCGCACCCAATGAGGCTTCTATTATCGGAAATTGTAATACCTATTTAACTTACTAATACCACGCCGCTAATGTCTTACGCTCTTGCAGCAACTTTTTACCGAAGTTTTGTCACGACTTTTTTCTTACCCGCCTAAGAGAACGAAAACAATATTCCGACTCATATTTCGCATAAGAAACAAAGCAATTTAATTTCATATAATTCTTCTACTAACTTTTAACGCGTGTTTACGCGTGTTTTTATTTTGTAATGTATGTAATCAATATGTAACGGATATCGTACTAGATCTTTTAATTCGTAGAAATATCCGGCTTTTCTGTTACATTTGCGCCCTTTGTCACGGTTGCTCGACACATAATTCCTCACTTTAAAAAAATCTTTATCGACACCCCTGCTTTTGGTTATCTCACTCGCACTCGGTACTAGTATCCTCCCAGTTGCCATCCTCCTCGCACACACACAGTAGATGCGACATATCGTGCGATCTCTGTCGCACCTCGGTGTTTCTTGATCTTCTACCTCTTCCCGCCATTTTGTGTCTCACTTATTCGTTCCATCCCCAAACTTTCGACCTCTGTCTTACAGGTGCACCGCATCATCGCTATCGTTGTTTCGCTCGCACCTATCTTTTGTCATACATATGTCTCTCGCGTTCCGTCTCTATTCATCTTCTTCACCCTCTCGTTTTCGGCTCGTCTCACTTTTAACCGTGTATACCGCGATCGTCGCGTCTGCGTTCCTTCAGCCACCGGTAGAACAACAGAGACCACCTCTCTGTGCTTGTCCTGCTTACACTTAACTGCAACGAGGCGCAGAAGGAGGAGTACCGGAACCAAGTGCCGAACGTTGCTTGTGTGTCGCGTGTACGGAGTGTCGGCAGCGCGCATAGGACAAAGACAGAGTGAGTCAAAGTGCTAGAGCCGGACAACACGAGTCAACCGGCAATGTAAGGAGAGACCTTTAGGTGGGTGCAAGTGGCGTGATAGTGTAGGTGATATTCCAAGCGTAGTTGAGAGCGTGTGTGTGCTCATCATATTACACACTGCTCATACATCGTGTCTGCTGCACTTTGAGGGCGCGAGGAGATGAATCCTCGATTCGGTTAAACGCCCGCCAACTGGGGATGTTCTAAATCAGGCTGTCTACCTGCGACTCGGCTTTCTGAAATTCCAATACCCATATTCCTCTCTCCCATCGCGCAGAATACGAAACAGTTTGTAGATGAAACACATATAATCGTAAGAATCGTGCTCGTCACAGTTAACAAGGATCTGTATGCAGATGGCGGGAATGGAGGAAAGATTCGAAACGTCGTGATATATTTTTATTAACGAGAGAATGTGGGAGTGAGTGAGTGAGTGAGAGAGAGAGAGAGAGAGAGAGAGAGAGAGAGAGAGAGAGAGAAAGACAGACAGAGTCGTAATATTAACACATCAATGACAATATGAAAATGCATTTAGTACACCTTTACGCGAGCGTTATTCTGTTTATTGACACATCAATTTCAAGAATGTAATAACCGTAAAACGTTTAGCCTCAGTAATATATAGCGGATAAATGAAATATCACGTGATTAAACGCCGACTGAAATTGCTGTTACTCCGCCCTTTGGAATCTGCTGCATTTATTGTATCGATTCGCGTACTTCGAGGAGGAAAATTATGTTATATCCACGATAGCAGTTATAAAGCGGTGAGCGCGGGTGTGATGGTGGAGGTGCAGCCAGGAGGCGAGTAAACAGCCGAAGAAAACTTTGTGGGCGGATTAGCATGGTAGGTGTCGGTGGGATATCATAAAACTAGTTTGAGAAGCACAAGGCACACCCTCCGCTGTACCGAAGGATTTCATTCCATAGGATTTCATTCAGTCCACATTGCCACGGTAGACAGACATTTTTCGAAGAGAACTCCGACAAAGTGCTTTGAAAGGACGGATTAAAAGAGAGAAAAGTTCTCTGTTACTTCGATTTTCTTTAATATGACTTTGCTCGCCATAATTTCGGAGCTCGAACTCATCCAATTAAGACCAACGAACGGTTTTTATTGCGACAGCTTGTTCGATAGCTCGGACTGTAAAGAAACAGTACTTGAACATTTGGTTAATTTACCTTTAGAACTTTTTGTCTCACTGCTTGACATGTATATATTTTAAGCGTAATTATATGTTCTATTATAAATATATAGAGTAATTAAGAAAGACAGAAACGTTATAACTTATAATCAATCGGATTTTAATATTAATAAAGAATTAATAAGTGTGTTATTTGGAATAACTAAACATGCAAACGACGTAATTAGTCCGTACAATGTAGTATACGATCTATACAATATATGTCAAAACTTTTTCCAGTTTTTTCATCTAAGAATTCTAGCATCCTTCCCACGTCTGTGCGGAACAATCACTACGTCTTCATTTTCTTCCATATCCGCATTCTACGAAGACTTCATAAGAAACAAAATTAAACTGACAAAGACACAAGTGTCTGGAAGTACTTATGGATAGTAACTTTTCTTTACAATTGTTTTCTACAAGGGATTATTTAATACTTTGTAACAGAATTTATGACAGAGCTACCTATCTACATTTAAATTGTCTTTTTACTCTAAAACGAGTATTCGGATATTTTTTGATAAACGAAAGTTAAAGAGTAATATTACAAAATAGATAATAGTAATATATATGAAAATTATATTATAGAGAAACTAGTTGTTGTTAGTCCAAAAATGACAAAGTATACTCTGGCATTCAAGTCTGTCCATTTCTCGTTAAGTTAACCACGTACGAAAGCAACATGACACATATATGCTCATTTACTTATTCCTATTCGACTGTCAGTGTCGTCGCAGAAGTATCCACGAGTGTGTTATGCGCGCTGAGCACACAGTAAACGCAGATGTACATGTACATATACAATGTCTTTCCCTCCATCTTTCTCTCTCTCTCACCCTCTTTCATTCCCACCTTTGGTGCATTGTGCTTCGGTTCTCGATCCCTCTTCCGAGCCCTTACCGCAAGCCGCAGCCCACTACACTTTTGCACGAACACGCGCGCGTTCATTATCAACGTACAACGTCGTATAACCATATTTACGTAGCGCCGGTGGTCACCCACACGGTCGCAACGTGCAATGAGGTTGCAAAGAAACGACTTGTGCACAGAAACGAAATGCTATTTGTCGGTATACACAAGAAACATGTGAAAGGGGAAGAGAGATAAATAAAGTCAGAGGAAAGGATGAAACGAGACAGAGAAAGGCCATAAATGCAATTGGAAACCTTTAGCTGATATATTCGCGGAACTTCCCGTGCCGTTTTGTAGTCAGAAAGGAAACAATGCGTTTCTTAAAATAATAAGTCGTGCCTTGGTCGCCTGCACGATTTCGTTTTACCGATACCTAAGTACGTTGTGAATGAAATAGTGGGGACTGCGTGATTTCCTACTCCGCTTCCACCGGTATTCTTGTGATAATTACGACCAATGATTAATCGTTTATTTAAACTAGCTAACAAGCTAACTCGAAAGCTCGCGTTTCTTTCTTTCTTCCTCTCTCTCTCTCTCTCTCTCTCTCACTCACTCACTCTGGAACTGTCGTTCACCGGACATCTACATAATTTCCTCTTAAATTACGTGACAGAGAAAACAACGGAGTATATAAGTAAACGTCTTTGCGTACGCACACGAAATTACTGGTTTCTTATCGCGTGACTAATAACGGAAGCAACGACGGATGTTGAAGACCATCGTAATTTCACTAGTAATTGGATCAAATACGTTGTATTACAGTTGAAAGTCGATGTCAAGAAAATCGATATGTCTTTTGTATCGCGATATACAACTGGAGCGCATGCGACGATGTATCAAAGCTGAGCAGCAACGTAAGACGATATTATGTTGATGTGAGGATAGAACAATGGAGCGTGTCTCTAGGATGTTTTAAATATAAAACTGTCGTATTTTTGCTGGAAGCATCGTTGGCACAAGTCGCCTTAAGTTGCTTCCCTAAAGAGTACTACCGTTCTTAAAGTATACCACGCTGGAATCATCTACTACCGGCGTCGTAAAAGGGTCTATATATCTAACTTGCACCACTCCGGTGAACACGAACCTCTGAAAACCTGTAAAACACGCGAACCGTCCGGATAATCATTCTTCCTACGGGGAACGACTCGCTCCTGAGCTACGTCTCTCGTCAAAGATAAAAAAAGGAACTGGTTAATGGGATAGGACGGTCTTATCTTGAGTGTTTGAAATGTTCGCGATATCGTATTTTCACAGTACCGACTACGTTCGCTCAATATTCGTATGGTAATTAAGTAGCAGAGGGATTCCTTTATCATGTCTCGTTTATACGCGTTATCAGCGTACAAACGTTACAGAATTCTTCAACTACTTCCTCCCAATAACTTATTAACCATGTTTCTTAACAATACTTCTACTCGTTTTATAACGATGGGAACGAAAACCAAACTTTGAACGTAATACTTTCCTTTCTCGATTCGATCTAAATCGCGGTAAGCAGGCCAGCTTAAAGTCTTTGTATCGTACGTTCAGATCGAGTATGTACTTATTTTCTTTTATGATGGATTTATCATTGCTTATGTTTTAATAATCCTTGCAAGCACCAATTATGCGTGCGTTACGATTGGCAAGATTGCGCGCGGAATATACATATATAATTCGAATACATAATTTAAGAAGCTTTCGTCCTATCACAATAACAAAGTTATGCTCTTCAAATAACTTCGCAGTTCTTTGGTCTGTATATCATGTCTCTCGCAATCTTACGTTTTTACCATGGCAAGACGTTGCGAACAAAGTCTTCAAAGGAAATCATAGAGTAGTTCTCTCTCGAGTTACAAAATAATGAACTTTAAGGACAAACGATATACGTCATTATGGCATATATCGTTAAACGTACGTCGTTAAATACAAAAATAAGCAAAATATACGTACGAACGTATTCGTTAGAATAACGAATCGTGAAATGTAAACATTAAATACAGAAATAAGAAAAACAAGAGAATTCTCAGAATTAAACAGTCTCTCAATGTTTACATACAATCTCTTCGAAAGTGATAAACTCTCGAACCAAACTTTAAACGCGATACGTGACAAAATAGATTTTTACAATTTTCAAATATGTAATCTTCTACACTGGTAGCAAGACTATCGTTATAAGACTCATTTCTTATTCTTCCAACTGGTTTTGTCACCGAAAATTCCAGGCTTACAAAGCTCGGTGACTCTGTTTTTCATTCCTCTGGTGAAGCTTGGTGTGACAGTACCGCTTTTATTGTGTACACCTTTTTTCCAGCTGTGCCTCTTCCATATACACTCTACACAATGTGGTAAACGCGCGCACACACGCACACACACTCACGATACTCTTTCCATCTATCAGCCATCTCATTCTGTCTCTGACCCATCTACCACCCACGTGCCCTTTTCTGTACTCATTTTTACACCGAGCTATCCTTTCGTTGTATGAACAGGCAATGCGCGAGCTGGGAAAGAAAAGAAAGCAACAAGACGAAATGCTGCCGCCTTCTCGTTTAGCTTCTCTCCATTTCGATAATTGAGGAACGTTTGGTAGCACGGCTTCGTTTTTGCGATCCCCTGAATTATGGTAATCGTACGCGTCTTTAACATTAATTTCTATAGAGTGCTGTAACACTAATGAATCTCTAGTAGGATACGAAACAATGTATTTTTATATTAATTACATACATAAAATATATTATAAATGTTAAAAAATAGAAAATACCTGAAAATCATTTTACCTTATACTATAATATTTTAGTAAGGATTTTTGAAATATATAATGACAGATTTTACAGAGATATTCTACATCTCAAATGCAATAGAAAAATAGTAATAATCACCTGATTTAAAATTTCATTTTACAATGATTGTACAAGATTGTAGTACATATATTACACGTTTTTATTATTTTACATACTGTCTCAATGAAAGATAAATCTAGGATCGATTATTGTAATGATTCTTTTCTTTATCTTATGACATAGACTTGTAAGCAAGTTTTGTATATATGTATGATCAAATTTTACACTCACCTTATACAGAATAATTTTCGAGCAATTGAAGGTTACAGTACAGTAGACTTTGCTGTAACTATGTACGTAAAAGCCAAAGATGTAAACCTAAAGTATGTATCGTGAATAAGATACAAAGTAATACATATTTTGATTTCCCAACCTTTATATATGTGATTCCTGTTCATCGTTATACATAAATGAGCCTACCTATTAAAAAATATTAAAAATATGAGTTTTTTACATATATATAAAAGTATAAATCATATAAATTGTATACATTTAAATGAAATCTACTTATTACGATAACTTCTATTTATAATTTTTATCATTAGTTTTACGTTTTATTCGTATGAAACTGCTCTAGAAAAAATATCGAAACTAACCTATTAACTACGTACATACATAGGACATGTATTGAAATGACATAAGCAGGATGTTCGACAGTGATTTATAGTTTAGGGTTAATCGTAATTATTCAGGAACAAATATCATCATTTCGTTAATAATATTCTCTTGTAAGAAAGTCGAGGTAGTGTGTTCAAAGGCTACTGACGTAAGTCTGTCGAAAGCGTTGAGACTGGAATAAAGTAAGGCCCCCGATATCGACGAAAATATAGGACGAACTAAAACGTACTTGATGCAGGAGTGCGTCACTTCGAGGCGTTAAAGTCGAGGGTGAAGTGCCGACTTAACGACTCTTTTGGCTCTCCTGTTTTACTCTTTCTCCTTTTTTTTCTGAAGGTTGCAAATCGTGTTGTCTAATGCATACAAAGTAACAACTTCAGTTATCGAATTATACAAGAAGACATATTGAAATCGAATCGTTAAAAATGTGTGCGCGAATAAAATATAAATAGTATGCAATTTATTAATTTTATTAAATGTTTTGCACATTAGGTGTATAATAATAAATTTTTGGGCGAAGAAAGTGATAGAGAATAAGACATTGTTTTGTATATAAAGTTCTTACATCTCGTTTTATATTTGTATTAAAAATTTATGTTGGTGAAAAGGTATGATTTTATGATTAAGTTCACACCAGTTCGCAAGATCACAGTTTGCATTATTTTATGATTTTTCAATGGTGAAAGATTTAATATAGTGATTACAGACTAATTATGTCTACCTAATAAAAATGTAAACACTTTGATAAATATATAAATATGAAATTATGTGCATTCAACATTTCATTTTAATGATTTTTATAAATATAACAGATATGAAAGCAATTGAATATCATTTTTACACTGAATTTTTAATTCTACATACATATATACACTCTATAATTGATTGATCAATAATCAATAAATTTGGTAACATAACCTCTATGAAAAGATATTAATAATGAATTAAAAATCATAACAAATTAAAAGTAATCAAGATACTCTTCAGTGTTTATAAATTTGTTGAAGTCTTTTAAATAAAAAAGATGACATTATTGTATTTGTATTTGATTATATTAGGAAGATACAAAGTATATTATTTGACAACAAATTTTTTGTCACTATTTTAGAAACTATACTCTAAAAAATTATAATGAATACTTTATGAATTTCATTTTCTTTATTTCGCTTTTTGCAATACATTTAAATTCAAAAAAGTGGATCTTATTTATCAACATTTTTCTCAAACCCTATATTGTGCTGTCCTCTGTTGACAAATGATCGAACTAACGCATTTTAATATAGACGAATCTAGCGCATACTTATGAAGATATCAACAAAGACAAAAAATCTTTATTCTCTGTAAATTGATATATGATAATAATATATGTCATAAAAGATACTTAATAAATCAAGTTTCATATATTACATGTTCTAATGTGCGATAGATCATTTTAAATATGACTGAACTCAAATATATTAAACTAAAAGTAAGGAAGAAAGAGAAATGGAAATAGCCAACAGCTGACACTAACACGATTGATTCAGCGTAGTTGGTAGCTTGCATTCAGTTGTTGACGAACTGTCGAAGTGAAAGTACAGGTATCGCCATCTGATGAGCAAACTAGACAAGCGTTCGCAAAACGACCGAAACAAGACACTTGAAGAGAGGAATTGATCCAATGCTTGTGTTGCATGCGCGCGTGCGTATCTAACTGTAAAATTGTTCTCATGAAGTGAGAAGCAATAGCGGTGACCGTGTATCTTTCGGGGTCTTTTTCATTCGTCTGTTATTCTCGCCGTGAGATAGATCGTTGTTCCGCATATTCGTTAAAAGATATCGCAAGTGACGAACGAGAAAAGACTATTCAACACATTTACTGTGTTTTCGAACAAAGAGGTACGTCATTCAGTACCGAGTCGAAAGAACTACGACACGAGGATCGAATAGTGTTTTCGTATTCAACGGGATTATATTATGTATGTGAAAATGGATGTTAAAAAGGTCATGTACACTGTTGTGAGAGAAGGCAAATTGGCACGCTTGAAGGTAAGGTTTTACCAGATTTTCCATATATGTAAATTTTATTTTGTGCCATAGTCACATTTTACAGTTCGCTTCGTCGTATATGCATGTCTGTCCAAAAGGAATGTTTTTTTCGTTAGGTTTCGTAAAAATATCACCCTATTTTTATTATAGATAATCGTGCTTATAAATAAATAAATTCGAACTACAAGTACGTGGATATATATTAGGATAATTAATGTAACAAACATTTTACTGGTTAGTAGCGAATAATTACGCTAATTAAATACTAATGCCTTATTTGAGAAGATATATTTTTGTACAAGAATGCGTCTATAGATTTCTTACTAAATTTGTATAAAAATATCTTAAAAATTGTATTGCTTGTACATCTTTCTAAGAGTAAGATATATTTTATATATTATCTACGATCTTGATGTTTCGAAGAAGTGAAGTTCATAGTAACCAAAAATAATTAAATCTGTGTTGCATCTATAAATTTTAAATTATAATTCTTGTTTCTTAATTTTCTAACTATACAAGCCAACGTTTTTATGTAAAAACTTTTTGTAATTTACATTCTCGTACAATGATTTATTAGAATTCATGTCAGAAAACCCCTAACAAAAAATGAATGAATTTCCGTATAAATAGTCCGACGATTAAGTTAACCTCAAAATCAGTGAATTCTATATAGAATAATTTACCCTTATTTCACTTCATTATACTCAAGACATATTCTTTCACATAATACGTATAATAGACGATCTTATTGATAAACGAAACATTTTACTTCGGTACGACGTCTAATAATATCTAAGATACTTATATATGTTAATACTTAACAAAGTTCATGTAATTTATTCAAATTTCTAGATACATAACTAAGAAATTAATGAATTATCATTACTTTATGTCGAATACTTTTATATTGAATTTAATTTCTTTTAAGTACAAATAACCATAGTCGCATTTGAACGGCGAAAGGAATTTTTGTCGAATACTTTCTCGCCCCTAAAATAAATCTACCGAGCTGAGTATGCTCTTTCTTTTTCGTTTTCCTCACGTTTTTACGTGGCCACGCACGCTTATTCGAAATAGCAACGCGCTGTTTTAATGACATCTCGTGTGCGTGCGACCGCATACATACGTGTTATGAAACTTCGAATGTGGTTGGCCTTCTACCAATTCGTGGCGTTCTCATCTTACTCGGTGACTGGCGCGCAGGACACGCAACGCGATAACAAACAAAAAAGAAAAAAAAAAAAAGGGAGAAAAATCAGATTCACCACCTTTTTGTACATAAACTTATTACAATCAAGAGAAAGAATCTTCAACTCTTTTTATTTCACATTTATCGTAGTATATGAACATGTCAAATGGTGTACAAATAAGTTAACCATTTTCTAGGAACATTAAATAAATTCGATGTACTTTTGCGTGAGAAGATACTACGAGCGATTTCAGGTTAATCACGTTTACAGCACATTCTGAATATTTAAGAACCTTTATTTAGATCGATAGTTTTACAAAGTACAAAGAAGATCCGAATATACTAGGCACAATGGACTCAAAATTTGGATACCTGCGTCCAGGTTGACAACTGTACAAAGCACGAAGAAAATCAGAATATACTAGGTACAAAAAACCCAAAACGTTATTGCTTGCTAGCCCATAATGTTGCAGGGGGGGAGGATACAAGTTAAGGAACATTTAAGTATTGACACTTTCTCTTTCCAGAGCCGATGGTAAAGAAGATCAAGGGATCTTTCCAGATATTCGGATTTTCTTGCTTTACGTTTATTCGTAGAAATATAAAAGACAGCGAGAAGTTTGAACATCTAAAACAATTGAAACTTACATTTATTGCATTTACTTTTATGAATAACGATAGAATAAATCCGAAAACCTGGAAAAGACCTTTGACTTTCATTACCCTTGACTAAGGAAAGAGAAAGTGTCAATATTTAAGTGTTCCATAGCTTAGATCTTCTCCCCTGCAACATTATGGGCTAGCAAGTAACAACGTTTTGGATATATTTTATCAACCATTTGTTCGTGTTAGAACAATTTGCACGTCTGCTAGATAAAGAATAGTTGAATTCAATGAAGAAACAACTTAACAAAGCGCATAAATGTGCTCAACTTCAGTTTCATGAATTATTATCAGAACTAAAAGGGACAGTAAAGGGAATAGCTAGTGAACTATCATTATCGGAATCATTCGGTTATCAGATTCCTCTGATTCTGTTCTCTCACGTGTTTGCATAAACGGAGTTCTATCGTGACCGTATCTCAAGTAGGAAATAGCCACGACAAGCAGCAGTTATATTTAGTAGGTTGAGACATCCATAGACGCTAATGGGGAAGCCTGCTTGGTTAGGTTTCCGCGCGTATTACTTACGTGCCTTTTGTACGTGTGTATATATCTACTCTCACTGTAACGCATCGAAAATACATAAGAGTAAAGTTGAAACGTGGGAGGGAATCAGTTCGGTAAGAAAGGGGCTAGCGTTGTCATCTATATGGATTTGTTGATGTTATTGGAAATCACGAATGAGAAAGTATTTTTTGATTTAATAGAAATATCAGCTCCACTTACGTTCCATTAACGCGATAGGAAAAATCGTTCCGATATAAAATAGAAGTCGCTATGTTGTTGTACATAAATGAAATTTATATTTATACGTATTTATTCGTTTGATATGAACCGTGTTCATTTATTTCCGTGAATGAACCGTGTTCCATATTTCTTGTATTTTTTAGTTTACGTTCGCTTTAAAGCTTATCCAATTTCGTACTGTAATTTACACCGAATTTACACTGTTCACATTGGAGGACCACTGCGGATGGGACTAGGATGAAAGCGACGTCTTTCGGTGAATCATCCATAGTGAAACAGTGTAAATTCGGCTTTACTTCCTACTTGGCTAAACTACTCGCCTTGTCTGAATCAACCTATAGAGTTGCAGCTACTAAAATGTCATGTTGTCATATCAATTTGCAATTCTTTCTTTCTTCGATAGGTAATTAGCGTAATTGTAGAATATTGCTAGAAATAATTTATAATTGTCTCCAACAATTTATCACTCACTTTTTCAAAGATCAGTGGATTTTTGTTCAAGAGACCAACTCTCAATTTTAATTAAATTTTGCGCATATATTATTTTAGTCGGTTCCGACTGGAAGGTTTTGAAAGTCGATTAAAATATACGGATCGTAGAATTGATTAGCCACACGGATATCGATAATTTGTGGAAGGCCATAATTACATATTTGGAATGAAAATTCTTGCTAGAGGTCAATGTCGACATATTGATCAGGCTTGAAAATTTAAATGCTATTCAATGTATAATTTAGTGAGGTTAATACGGTAGTTATCGCGGCTACATTGTTATAGTGCTCGTGTTAACACGTCGCGTACATTATTCCTGCCTGTCTAGTGCCAAACTCATTCGATCTGGTTTCGAACCAGCAATCAATTTACTCTGCACAATAATGTTTGCTCTTGATACACGGATGGCTTGAACGCCAGCTTCCAATTAGATATTAAAATTTATCTCTTTTTAATTCTTCTATATTTATCTCGTAGGTTTGCAAATCAACATTTTATGTTTATTAATATCTGGTTTAATTATTTATCTCTTTCTAATTCTTCTATATTTATCTCATAGGTTTGCAAATCAACATTTTATGTTTATTAATATCTGGTTTAGTTCTGGTTTCCTCACAGTATAATAAGATTGTTAAAAGCTTTAGTAAAGTAACACGATTGTTTCCTCCTGGAATATACATAATAAATTATTTCCTAAATATTGAGAAGAAGATTTATGTGGATCTATGAAATTCTGTTATAATTTTAGGTTTATAAGAAGGTGTCAAAATACTAATAATGAAATATCGTGAATTTAATGTTACAAACTTTGCTAAATATAGATTATGTATTTGTTTTGGATTGTGTTCCAACATATTTGGCTACAGTACTACGCAGAAACACAGGCGTAGGCGATAAATGGTGTATTTGCCGTGAATATTTAGAAACCAAGCGGATGCAGCTGTCATTTGATTTCTTCCAACCGACTACATATCATCGATCGTGATTGTCTAAAGCTTCACATAAATTGAACAATGGTTTCCACAAATACCTACGTTCAACGTGTATTTTATCACGCCATTTCCCTATTATATTTCCCTACAATGTTTCATTTTCGTAACGCTTCAATCGAAATGTTTTACAGGTTTCTTATTATTCGTGATTCGTAAATAATTAATTAAATGCAACAAATTTAATCAGTCAAAATAATGCTGGGAAATGAGATCGAGAAAGTCAGAATATCTTTTTTCGCGGTATATTCGTTATTAAAAAGTTTCCAAAGAAATAAGTTGTTTAATTAAATGAATATTTTATTCATAATATTATTTTCTATGATACTGATAAAGTAATTAAGTACTGATAAGGTAATTTAAAGATCAGTATTATAATTATAATATTCATGTCTCTCAGAAAAATGTACGAAAAAATTTATTTTATTCAAAAAGCAAAAAGTGGTCCAAAGATTTGGATGTGAACGTACGATACAACAACCATAAGCTGGTTTTGCGTAAAACGTGCAGTTAACAATATGGATTTTATGTAAATCCGTATCAATATCTATGTGTTTTGATCGAAAATTAAGTAGCAAATTGATCATTAAATCAACTGTTTATTAGTTACGAGGCGTTTAATTTCACAGGATTGAAATGTTGCGATGTAATAAACAGATTCGTGGGTGAAACAAATCTTTGACCTTTCGGTTATACCGATAAAACGTTTCTGTCTTTCTATGTAAATATTCATCGAAGTAATGTCAGTTGTTGACATTTATTAACGCTTTCATAGAAATAAAGTTACGAACAAGTCGTTTTCTCTTTCCTTCGATTACAGCTTCACGTGTATCCATTTTGCAGCTTTTTAATTTTTTTATCAACTTTCTTATACTA
Organism: Bombus affinis; assembly: GCF_024516045.1. Taxonomy (NCBI): domain Eukaryota; kingdom Metazoa; phylum Arthropoda; class Insecta; order Hymenoptera; family Apidae; genus Bombus; species Bombus affinis. Next base: position 15,884,863 of record NC_066347.1, read on the forward strand.
CGACAAATTGTCAAAAACCGAAACGTATTTTCACTGATACGTAAAAATTTCCACACAGACTTTTCCGTATTGATCGATAATTTCAAATTTTATTCCAAATAGTAATTATTATAGATGTTTAAAAAGCGATACTTCAAAGAATTTATTTATAACAGTATCCATTTGATGTACTGTTCTCTTTTGGTTAATAATATTTTAATATCAATAAATATCGCTATTAAAATTCTTTTGATATCGCGTATTCATGTTATTACCTAAATTTCTTGTAGATATCGCTTTTGAAATACGAAGTGAGAAATTTATCTGAAAATATTTATATCGCTGTACGTTTGACACCGGTAGATACTATATATCTATTTCGTTAAAAATCAAAAGAATTTTAATGTTTTTTTATAGAATTCTAAATATATAACAATATGTGTGTACGCACGTGAGCGCGCGCCTGTGTGAGAGAGATTGAATGGGAAAAGATCTACTGCAGCACGCGTTCAATCTTCGGTTGGGTTAGGTTTGGTTTGGTTGACTCATCGGTGGATCATAAGCTGTGTTTCTAGCGGACGACGAGGTCCATTGCTCGTTACAATAATAGAAAACATATACTAGAAGTAGTATCACACGAAATACTATATAGACAAATGGTATAATAGATAAGATCACAGCACTCTTAAAGTTATTAGAAAATAATCAAAAGCGCTTAATACGATTATTTGATTAAATTGCGACGAGCCACGCTTAATTGCGCGAGTACAACAACACGGCTTTCCCGTTTGTCACGCGTTTTTTTCCTTTCCTTGAAGATTACCAGTAATTGCATTGTCGCGTTACGTAATCGTTAGTTATCATCGAAACCTTAGGTCAGATAGCTTGTTTTGTGTTGAATATGCTTTGAAAAGAATATTTTGCAGTCTCGATAACAAAATGAAAATTTTACACTGGCATGTAATATTTAGAAACATTTACTTCCTAAATTATTACGAACAAAATAATTTACGATATAATTATTAGGTTGTGAATATTTATGCGTTTCTGAGGAATTTGAATATCAAAATCAATATAAAAGTATTCAAAGTATTCGAAGTAAAGTACTGTTCGTAACTTTGAATTTTCTTTGTTGATTATATGTTTGTCGTCTATATGTTTACGGTTGTGTATTACTATATCGATCTTCGTAAAAATTTGTGTAAAACGCGAAGTTTAGTGTAACGTATGAGCTTACTTCGTCACGAATTGATAATTACCACGAAAGTGAAATATAATACTATAAAAGCTGTAAGAGAAATAAAATCGACATTGATTGAACTATGTAAAGGTAATTGGTTTAAGTATATTTAAAGCTGACGTTACGGTTAATTATAAGGGAAGAAATAAATCGGTAATATTGAGACATCAAAATATATATATTGCCTTGAGTTTCATCTTCTAATAACTCGTTGTCCATGAGTCAACCCACGTAAAACTGAAATCTAAAATTTCTTAGTCGGTGTTCTTCATACACAGTGAATGAATGTCTTAATAGTCGAGTTCAAATTACGCAACGTGGTCAAGCTGTCGAACTAGCACATTTTATGCCAGTTTCTCGCGTGGTGGGAAATTACATAATTTCAATTCTTGTGATTCAAGGCTGACACCAATTTTCACTACACTCAGGATCTTGATTTCACGAAGACCTCTTGACCGATCGTTGGCTACAGCGGTAATCACGTTGAAATCACAATCCCGATCGTAGAGCGGCGTACGTAGAAACCGGCTCGTTTTACTGCGAATAAAATATTCAGGGGTATTCAGTTCAGATTGCATGTGGAAAAATAGACGACCATGTTGATGCTTTTGTCGCTAAAAATATGTAGATATACAGCACGTTTGCCTGTTGTTGTAAGTTTGCTACGTTAATTCAAGGATAAAACTGACATAGTGTTCTTCTGAAAGAAGTAAAATGATTTTTTATTTTGCACCATCCAGAGGGATGTTTAGAGCGATAATTTTAGAAATTACAGGGTTGCGGCAACAAAGACGCAACGCCGATATTTAATTTACTTAATTTATATTAGATTTATTTTTATTTATCCAAAAGTGCACAATTTTATTGCGAACGAATATTATTTGACTATGAATTTATAGCACGTTACAATGTTACCATTACCATTATCATTATCATGTTAACACGATAATGATACGAACACCTGCATACGATACATAAATAAAGTAGAAAAAGTTGATGAATTTGACTTTTGATCGGCTCGTTTTTTTTTTTTTTATAAGAAAACGAAAGATACTCTAACGTCTCTAATTCAGTGCAATTATTTTTTTAAATAAATTGTTCATCATATTGCGTAATTGTTGCAAATGTATGCTTAGTTGTACCATACGAGAACTGTATCCAATTAAATGCGAAGTTGTGAAACGTAAACAAAAGTTGTTTTTGAGGAAACGTTTAATTTTCACTCGCGCTTCTGTTAATTCGATATGATATCATAAAAAGATTAATATAGATATTTATTTTCGTTGAGTCACGTTTGTTTCGTGACTTGACTTTTGTTCTTTTCCTTCTTCGTCGTAGATTGCCAGATATTATGAATAAGCTTAATTAAAATATATGTAGCTATTTGTCATAACGCGATAATTATTAAAAATTCCTGTTACTGAATAATTTATCTTTGAATTACTTCTACTTGTACTTATGGGTATATGAATATTTGTAATCAGATTACAAACGATAGTTAATTAAGATAATTTCGCGATTTTATTCTAATAAGTTTAGTAAAAACTAATTTTCTACTCCTATTCAAAATACACATGTCACATCAGTACTAGATATAATTTTTCTTCGTGCCATTCGTATCTTAAAATAATTTTTTAAATATTCCAGGTGTGTATTCAAGCGTAAATCTGATTAATTGATTGAATCTAGATATATTCTTTAATTAGAATTATGTATATATTAAGATTGAAATGTTAAAAAACGAACGTATTATAGCTGATATCAAATGCAGAAATTTACAACCGCGTTATTTTTAGACGAAATTTATGAACATTTCCAATGAAGAAATCGTTAATGTTGGCTAGCTGCCTCGAACTATTCACGGTCACAATAAGATTTGCTTTTCTCTTCGACTGCTTGTAGCCACGACAATCGAATCAAATTTAATTGAAACATCGCTTAAAAAAAAAAAAAAAAGAAAAAAAAATTTCAAGGAGCTTGCCTAAAAAATATATATTCGATAAGTGATTGGTCGTTGAATCGACTATTCTATTCTAAAACGAGAACGCGAAATAAATTATCCGCGTGTCCCACTTTACCCAAACAAGATTAAAACCAGGATAAGATAAGAAAACGTATAAAAACAGATATCGACCTAGTATCGTAACTGTAACTTTGTCAATTACCAATCTGATTCGTAGATAGACCGTTGCAAAATGCGTAGCAAAGGCAACTCATTGAAATTCACTTAGATCGAGAATTGTTCGGTCGCGAAATAGGTTAAGATCGCAATGAACGGTAACCATTCAGCAAATCCCCGTTGCAAGGTTATGTTTTCTTCGTCTTCAGCGCCGCTTTCGAAACACATTTCATACGGATGCGAATCACCTCAGCAGCGGACAAGACAGTATAAAATCTAGGTTAGGATTGTGCACATGTGTAACGCCTAAACGTTCCAATTACCGAAATAACTTTCAGTTACGACACAAAAATACGTTTTCTTCCTCGATGCCGCGAGCTTTACGTTTTTCTTCGCCACATTTTTACGAAGAATCTCGAGCAACATCTTGTTGCCTTCGGATCGATTATTCGACGATAAAACGTATACGAATTTATTTACGTTGATACTAATTCAGCTGAGTTACGGTTGCTGGATTTTTGCACTCCGATATCATTTTTGCCTCACGAAACGGAAAGGTTTAACCGGGCATCGTATTTATCGGGAAAATCTTTTTGAACAAACAGTCCTTAGGTCTATTGTACATTCTTACAAATTACGGAGAAAGCAGGTAGTTACCTAATGGTAAAAACCACCCCGAAAAAACGCAACAGCGTTAATCTCTTGAAAGGCATTGTAAAAAATATATAACGTTTATTAAAAATCCACTAAATTGTTTAGTTATTTATCGCATGAATTGTTTATGTACTTGTACATATAAGAAGAAAATAAATCAGGGATTATTAGACAAAATGTTGTTTGATTGTTAGTCGCTTCGTATCTACCAGATATCTCACCTAATGATATTTAAATTAGTTTCGTATTTCAGATCAGAGCATGCGTAAGTACATCATAAATCATTGCTACAACATTTTTTCGTATTTCGTTATAATGAAGATTTATATTCTTTTCATTTCTCCATTATTCATTCGAGATTGTAATATGTAATCCTTATCTAATCAAACGGATGTTGATAGTAACGTGTAAGTAGCATTGTGTACTAAATTATTATCCGTCGTGTAATTAAGAAGATACAATTGGTGAATTAAAGATTTTGTTCCTCTCTCGGATGAAGCTTTTACTTCGTCAGTTCGTTTTACTACGTGAAAAGATAAATTTGTATGTTTTTTACTTCAGAAATTTTTGTCAGAAAAAATTTCTTTTCTAAAGTACCGTTCGTCTAGATTAGATAGTAACTATTATCATCGTGTTGTTGGGCTTTGTATCTGTTTATTGATTAGGATAGTGTAAAATCTATAACAGACTCTATATATAGAACATCATTATAGCCAATATCTAGATATCTAATTCGAATTGAACATGCACGTGTCTATATGACTTCTGATAGTCATTGAATATATTTTTGTTTCAAATCAATGAAACATCAATGTCAGCCGTTGTAATAGACTTAATCGATGAGGCAAAGCCTCGGATCGATTTAGCTCGATATGTTAATATCTCTTTTTTTGTTTCTTATTTTTTAATTATATAAATGTTCAATATTCTATTCAAAGTTATTTACAGATTGTTTTGTACTTAATTGGAGATAAAGTTGAAAGAAATGAGTAATAATAAAAGTAAGTTAATCGTATTGCATATAATGCGTTATACGTACATTAAGAAACGAACTAGACGTTGATTAATCGCGGTTATAGGAATTATTTGTCGAGATGCTTTCATAGAGATAGAAGATCATTACTCGGAGCTTAGGGATTATTGCTTAGTTATTTTGACTTATAATACGTAAGATACGGCACACTTTTAATTTTTATTCTCGTTAATTTCTCGAATAATAACAAATTGCTGAGCGTAACATTATCAATTATTAAACTAATATAAATTATCTTAAACACAGAGTTTTTGCCATACCATCATTTATATCGCCATAATAAAATACTTGAAACATCTGCTTTCCGTTTAATTTATTTATGCTTATATTCAGTATTATCTATGTAAATATTCGAGATTCTTCCTAACTCATGATCATCCTTTGATATATTCCATAATTATTCATTTTTTGGCATTATCTTCGAGATCTGTTCATATTTTGGAAGTTAATCAGATATAGTAAATCTATTTTTCCTTTATTGAATATATAAGTATACGACTACATTTTAAATATGAAATCATTTTTTAGACTTCTTATATATGTTTATGTTAAACGAGTCTATTAATAAGTATCAGAGAATAAATAGTGTTTTAAAAATAGCAGAATTTAATATAAAATAAGGATTAAAATAGTATTTATATCTAGTTATTTATGTTGAAGTTTATCTTAGAATAGAAATGCCTGGATGAATGCATAATAGAAATATATTTAAGTATAAGTACAGCGTATGCTAGTCCAGATCCGCACGCTGATGTCACTTAAAATTCGCGATAAAAAAAGGAGTAGCTGAGCAATAATTTAACTTCACTGTCCTTTTATATTTTTGTATGCTTTTATTCACAAAAGTGATTAAATACGATATTACGATGAAGTGGCGAGGTTAAAATAGTTGTTCAAATCACGGCCAAGACTGTACCCAAGACTAGTCTCTTGGTCGAATGCTTGCAGTTTTTATATGTTGAGTTTGTCGATGTTGAGGGGCAAGGAGAGAATCCTGATTGCCCTACGTAATGGAAAAGATTTAGTGTTGGGCCATGTTCAAAGGTTAGGTCAAAGCCTAACGGTTCATTGTCAGGTAGTGTGGAATGAGGTGGATTTGGATATGGTCGTTGTCACACTGGCACCGTTACATTATAATAGAGTCCGAAGCCATGGGTCTATGGGTATTTTTATAATTAAGAAAAACTGGTCTGTCAAACCCCGCTGCATTATCAGTGCAAAGCATGTTCCTAAAAAGGACTACGAGGCCAAAAGACCCTTCAAATTGATTTAATGCTAAACAATACTCAATGGCTTCGAGGACTAGGAAAACTAAATACCAGAGAAGATGTAGAGCTTTCCTAGAAGCGTGAATCACTTCGACGATTTATATTGATAATTTCCTTTAATCTAAAGATGTGGCATTTATATCTTCCTATATTTCTACGTTTATTAATATTAATTCTTTTTATAATAATCTGTAAGAAAATCTAGCTTATCCTCGTTCATACGATTCTCCTCTCAAGCTTCCTGTTTATTTTCTACGCAATGTCATTTCTAATTTCACGCGAACAAAGAGACATGACATCCTGTATAATACCTAGCTACTCTTGAAATTGTCGGTAAGGTTATTCGTGTCGAAATTCCTTATTCTCTTATACGGTATAAACAAGTTGAATTGAACAATCTAACGTCGCGTTCACATGATCATTGAAATAAATGATGTAAGATCGCATTATCTCGCTGGTTTGTATGTATATTGGCATTCTTTGTTGTTATGAGAAACTTTCCTCAATTACGGACAATAAAATCATATCACCGTATGACCGTAGTAGCAACGTGTAACGTTCCAATGATAGTGTGATAGTGTGAGCGTGGCTTAATCCCCCTGTACCTAGTCAACCAGTCGAGAAATAATCGCCACAGTGAAAGATTTTATCCAGTACCTTGACACTGGCAAGTTATCTGCCCTTCGTGTCGTATCTCTTCCTGTATCGTTTTCTGTTCGAAATTAGAATTTTCCTAGTCGATCTTTTATAGTATCTTTTATAGTAAATGAAACATCGAGCACATTTTTAACACATTTATATGCTTATTATTTTCTCGATAGACTTCGAAGAATGACAATATTACAATAGTGAGTTTTATATAATTAAATCAATTACTATTATCAGTTGATTACTAACAGGTAAAAAAGTCAATTGCCTCGTCAATTAAAGTAGTTTAGAGATTAGATTAATGTAGATTAAAGTAGAGATAAACGAATTATTATTATAGAATCGATTAAAATACGTGGCTATTGTATAGTTAAACAATGATTTGTTACACGAAGGCAATCGAGAATTTAATAATACAAATTGCGTGCAAAGCTGTTTTGTTGTATCCAAAGCACTTGGAAACTTGGAACGAGTTCTACATCGTTTCACAACACGTTCGCCAGTTTAAATCTTTATTTAGTCAACCTCGACGAGACGAGAATGTTTCTCCATACGTTCCAAGTATGTACCATCGATTTTTCATTGTCCTTCCTTATCGCTTCTGGCCAAGTCAGCGGTTCACTGACTAAGCAGGTTATTGTCTTTCTACATTGCTGGACGATTGTATGTATCAAGATTCCTGGAAATTTTCTTAAGGACAAATGCGCATCGTAATTTGTCCACGCGCTTCCAACGACAAGATTGATAGATAAGTCTTGAACAATATTTTACTAAACAAATATATGATTTTGACATTGAATACTGAACAAGATTGTTTGGGTTTTTTAAACGTTTTACTCAAGAATTCAACAAAGATATTTCCATAGATAACGCAGACAAGATTAAGCATGCAGAATTTAATTAAACAGAAAGATGTATTTAAAAATGAAATTATTCCTAAATTATTCGTCGCATCATGAGATTGTTTGAACAAGAATTCATAAATATAAAAAACTCAAGTAACTTCATTCTCTGAAAATTTCTTGACTTTAGTACCAAAATAAATATTCTTTGCTTTTTAAATTAATCGTTCAGAAAGTAAATATTTAACGCTAGATCAAGACCAGTCTCTGATGTGTATTTAAATATACTGTGTATAAAGTCTACATTAAATACGCCAGTAGCATGTAAATATTTTTCGTGATACCACGAAGAAGAATATCGATGAAATCCGTAATTTTAGCGAATTTAGCGGTTCTACTGTTATCGTCGATAAAATATATCAGTTTACCTTCTGTGTGACTCATATTTCCATAAATATCTTTCCGCGATATTTCTATATTACGCGTGTATCAAACAAAGCATTCAGTTTCATAAGATATCTCGAAATTTCATTGTTCCATCATCTCATCCACAATTTTATACTACGCGTAACGTATAACGGACTTTCACTTCAGCTTTATACTTCTCTTTGCCTCGGTGATCCGTGTTAACCCCTTTTTCTCGCAGTTGCAATTAATTTGTCCGTGCTGCATACAGCAAGGGAAATCTACGGTGTACGAACGACGGGGATTGAAGAGTGACTCGAGGTACATGCGAGTCAACTCTCCCGGCACGTTCTAATATTACTCGGTCGACGAGGTAGTGAGTCAGAGGCATAACCAGGCGCAGAAAAGACGTCACTCAGAATGGAGAGAAAGACTAAAATGCCTCGTGCGCCTACGTTGTCTTTTAATATATTCCGCGATCTTCTATTTACCCTTATTCACGCGGGAAATCAAACAGCGGCTAGAATGTCAAAGGGGAGATTTCAACTTATTAACTGGGTCGTTTCTTAGCCAGAAAGTTTTATTATTATAATGGTTTGGCAACTAAGTGATTGCGAAGTTTGTCATTAGGTAGTAATCACAAATAATAAATAGAATCAACCGAAGAAACGAAGGAGAGAAACACGATAAGAACATCCTTTCTTATTGATTTTCTAATGTCAACGCCGTTTCGTGCTTAGAAACGGGGGAATATGAAGTAATTGAAAATAATTGAAAGTAAAGGTAACAAAGAGCGTCTTGAGTTTCAAGATGCAGATTTGAAAATAGCGGTTAAGTTGACGAAATTTTGTGGAAGGTAAATGTACGATTATAAGCATAATATTTTAATATTATGACGAGTAATATTGCGAAGATTTTGAAGAGGACAACGAGACGTATTTTTAGCTGCGAAACTAAACATCGTAGAAAGGCAATTTTGGTAACATAGTGTTGATCAACAACGTAACGAGTTTTTCAATTGTTTTCTTGTAAAGAATAGAAAGCGTAGCTTATCATTTTCTTCCTCTGTGCTCTTCGAAAGATAAAGATAGATTAAATGTAGTTTAGTTTTAGGGTAGTTTCGATCTCGGAAAATATAACTACGCGTGAACCAATTTTAAAGGGAAGGTCTATAAATAAAATTCTTAGGGGTCCAAGTCACGAGTTAGCTTGTCTTATCTGATGAACGAGTTAAATCGTCATATATTTTCCTCTTTCAATATCATACCTTATGAAGAGTCGAGCGGAATTTTTACAAGGACAGATTTCCGGGAATCCCACCTTTAAATATATTTTTCTCGCCTACGGGCACGTGTTTCACTAATCGGATTGAAATTTCCAGAAAACATAGATTTGAAAACAATCGACTCGTGTTATGTTATTGAATTATGGTTATAGGATGGAAGATTTTTCAAGTTCGGGGATTTTCCGTTCGAACCATATCTTTTTTTATTCGTTTCTGTTGCTGTTTTCTCACATTGGAAGGATTATTTTCACGAATAATGAAACAACTTTTTAAGCGTGTGAAAAAAATGAAAACCGATATCTGGCCACTCGTATTCAAATTATTTTAATAATCGGACCTTTGAAATGGATAATAATACGCTATGATGTGACTTGAAGTTTCAGTATCTATAACAATGAGAACGAAATTTTCCAGAGAATATCACCTATCGCGTAATACATATATGTATTAGGTCATCCCACAAGTTCGTGCCGACCTTTGTGTATACGTTTCATATTTTAAAGAAAAACAAGAGAACTTTTATCGAGACGGAATAATGAGAAATGGGAAGAAGTTGTACAACGAGATGAGGATTACATTTTTTCATGAAATTGAAAGGTATGTAAACAATCTTAATATATATAACCGCTCGAAGATCGGCACGAACTTATGGGATGACCTAACATAAATACGCGTTTCTTATCACAGGGTGTAATTTGTCTTTTATCTTGACTTACAAAATAATACATTTTCTCCTCTTTAGTTTTAAAAAGATGATATATTTTCTATTAATGCCTGGTAATGCATTTATTCATGTTACGTGAATCATTCTGTTTTCTATACGAAACATTGAGGACAAAGGTGAAGTCACACGTTTCCTTTACAAATATAACTTTATAACGTTAATTTGTTCCAGTAAGCTGTATTGATCACATTTGTACACCAAATCCAAATAACGTGGCAGAATCAGTCGTTCCATCGAGTATTTTATGTTGACATCTATCTTTTAGACAGCGAATTATTTATCGTGTCGTGGATTTAGTCCACGATTTTTCTATCATACGAAGCCTTTCGTTATTTATTCAAGACGTCTTCCAGGATGTCCTTTAATTAGTCTTCTGGCGATCAATAGCGACTTAGACGTCATAACTGCACGATTGTTATTAATGTGCGGTACATATGCCGTGTAAATGACACTTCTATTTAAATTTTCGGACTTTATCGGTCCGCAAAAGGTCAGCTTGAAGGAGGAGGATCCTTTCTGACTTTCATTAACATTTCATAGACGATGTGACGATAATAATATCGGTCACTAGCAACTTGTTAATTTTTTGTAAATATTCGTGTATCATCACCCAAGAATGTGTTTAACAAATCCAAATAAGTTCTTATTTTGAAATGGTATTTGACGGATAACAATGAAGAATACGTTGTATTCTGTATCCTGGTGTTGAACCATCTAAATATTGTTGTGACAACTTTGAAAGTTACTTATTTATTTAAATCCTTTATTTAGATCCTTATTGTATTTGCTTGTAATTGTATTAACTTGAAGGACGTAACGAACAGATCGTTTGATATTTATATATCTATCTCGAACCACTTAATTGTTATGTATATTGCATTGCTAAAAGCATTCCATTTAACAATCATAAAGATATCAATCTGTTAAAAAATTTAGTCGTTTAAAAATCAGTTAAATCGACTTCTTCGGCTTTAACTTTATGAACCTAGAATCAAACATACGATAAACACTTATTAAACAAGACATAGTACCATGCCAGAATAATTTACTTATAATTGTCAATGAGAATTGATTGTAAAATTCTTCCAAAAAAGAAAAAAAACGTATTTGTATATGTGCAAGTATATCTTAACGCAATTATTTATTGACTTACAATCGAAACTTCTACAAAGAACGAAACAAAGCTACCTCTATGAGCCATATGCTTACGATTATTACGGGACACAGGCGATTCCACGGAATTTAATTCTTTTTCGTTATTTTGCTGAATAATTAAACTCTCAAACGAGACGTACGTTTGTTGATATAAATTCGTACGATCTTTCTACAAAATGTTTACCTTACGCCGATTCTGAATAAGATAAATAAGAACTTATGATAAAAAGTGACATGGTCATGATTCATTGTCATTTATCTCTGAATAATACCCAGCTGCAAAACACCTTTAATTCTAGATTGTATTATGTAAAAGACCAATAATTTACATATTTTATGATTATGATTTCTAAGAATAGACTGTAAGAAAATTTATGATACAGCCTAAGGTGTCTCTGAAATATAATTAGTATAAGATGTAGTAATAGTAATAATAGTAGTAATAATAAAATTGAGCCTCATACGTGCGTTAGCTTTGCAGAATAAGCAGGAAGTTATTTTTTTTTTTTTTTAATAAATGGATTCACAGCCGATCAACAGATACGACTTATGTAGTACACTTGTAATGATGTATCGCTAATTTACCCTTTTCAAATAGTTTTTCCAAGAGCCAAATGAATTGCTCGCGATTTTCAAATTGCATATTCGTACAATAATAAATTCGTATAACAAACGAACTATACATACGGATTAGAAGTATTTCATCATCGTAACTTAAGCAAATCTATGCGGATTCCTTCAATACATATTAATTAATTTGACCTATCATATTATTAACCTGACACGGGAAATGAAGTAATCAGAATTAAATGCCGATCAATGAATTAGTCTATTCGTATAAACAGACTAAAAAGTCTAAGAGTTTCCACTTCTTCAAATCTTCTCTTCTGAAAATTTGATTTTCCGGTACCAATAAGTAAATTGCAACGAAGTAACTTTCAAACGATTTACTCCTTTTGCCATTTATGAATCAACCGATCAATCCATGGGTTTTTACATTCATTTCTTTTTCCCATTTCCTTAGCAAGAATTCGCAACGAGAATATAATCTTTTATGTAAATAGGATCGTATCGAAGGAAATCTGATAACCGATATTGCTAGTCTTCTTGCGAAATTACGTTTTCTAAATATCCAGGAATCCCACGCACAGTAGGTCGTTTGTAAGACGACGATGCAAAAATTTTCGCGAGATTAAATTGCACGTGTATTTACACGCGCGTGTATTTTACATACAGACATACGTATTTCTACCTCTGCAGTTCTCTCATAATGATATGTCACGAACGTTCAATGAATGAATTATGTACGTAGGTTTCTGAACACAATAATATTTCTATTCAGGATTAATAAAATTAATTAAATGATAATATTTTTGTTCGAGAATCTTGCTTATCTCGTGTAAATTAATTACGAATTATATTTTTGTAATAATAATTAAGTATTCCAAAAAAGTAAGTAATCTCGAGACTTGCCCTTCGAAATTTTCGTATGATTACCTATGACCCAACAATGCCAGTTGAAGATTAATAAGAAATTTCACGATATTTAAAATTCAATTTCAATTTGTTAGATGTACTGTCCGATATATCATAGAAATTTATGTTATTAACATTACAAAACATTCGAACTATATATATATTACGTTAAATATTAATATTACACAATATACAGATCAGTCTCTTCTTTTGAACATAAATCTCACATTAGCGCTAGAAAATTAGAAAAATCTTTTCGATCAAAGGATTATTTGTAACAATTTATGGGTAATGAATAATTCATTTAAAGGGACTGAGTAATTTATATCATTATTTTGCTCGAAACATTTAAAAATTACAACGTAAAATATCACTTTCATTTACTTAGCTTTAAATTAATAGATTATGATTCCGGCCAAAGAGTTAATCGTTTGAGAGAATTGTCAGAATGCAAGACGCGTCTCCATGAACGAATCATCGTTAAATTGGAAGGATAGAATTTTTATAAAATCAAGAACGTTCCAACTGAAAGCGTTACGCAGTGTGTACATATAAAGATCCTTTGTTTTATTAAGAATGTTGTTCTACCTCAATGTCGAGCAACATTTGGCTGATGAAATAACCAGTAACATAGCGTCACAATCACGCACGGAAAATGTGGTAGAATTTCTTGATATACGTTGAAAGAATTTTTTTTTATGTGATTCATTCTTGTTTTCCCCGTGGATAATTGCGAATAAATCACAAGAATATAAATCGGTGTCGCAGGAGGTGCGCGTGTGCGGTTACGAACATTTTGGCAAAACGTTATTGTAACGAGAACAGAAGGATGTAGCGTAGCGACCTTGTAACTTACAACGAATCAGTTGTCGATGATTGCGTTCTACTTGCGATGTATACAATTGAATTTGTTAGAAGAATCTGTGTTGTGTATCCGCTCAAGGATATCACGATCTCGATTATCGAGTGAACTAGTTGATAGAATCTACCTTCTTTGTAAATGCAATTTTTTATATTCGTTAGACGAACAAAAGGTGAGGTACGTAATTAGATTACGCTTCTACAGAAGTAAATGATCTGTAGCTATGACGCTCTTTTTTATATTCGTTTGTCTACCTTTTACACTTTCATCGATTATATCGATCGCTTCTATCTACTACAGAAATGAAAGGAAAAAAAGAGACAGATGCAATACACGTGTTGATAGTACAGATGCTTTTATTGTCTTATTTGCTTCGAATATGCAGGTAATCAGTAACGGTTGCGACATAACGAAAAAAACATAAAGATCATTGCTGAGGATAATAGGTCGCTACTAATATCACGAGGATACAATAATATGTATCCTGTATGATTATTGTCTTCAATAGGAGTCCCCGATATAATGATTGTAAAGAATTTTAATAAGGAGTTTAATCTTTAAAGGATCTAAACACTGAATTCCCCGAATAGGTAGGAATTCTTCGATGCAAATTTACATCTGTCAATGTTTCCGAACGTTCGCGAACACCTAGTTCAGACAGAGGTTCATGGACGATTAAATTCTTTTATCGTTATTTATTGCAAGTACAAATATTGGCTGAGGCAGATCCACCGTATGCACAGAGATTCCTAAGAAGACAGAAATCTTCAAGTTGGTATAGAGCCAGGGCTAGCATTCTTCGAGTAGGTAAAATTTTTAGATAAAACTGTAATAGCGATAAATAGTTATAAATAACGATTTTTCAAATATCCTCCATTCCTTGTTATTGGTACCTCGCGCAGTAGCCAAACATAAACATAAACATAACATTCTAGGTCTTTGCGATCGTTATATTTTGTGTAATGTTTATTTTTGATTATTTGTATGTTGAAAAGAATCGTTTATTTGAACAATCGTACTTGCTAAAAAAATATTTCATATTTGGCATTTTTGTCATTGAACGTATATTTGTTAAAGTATACGTACTCTTGATACTGTAAATATGCACAATGTCGAGAATTTAAACGAAATGGAATGTTGATACCGAGTATGTTTGTTATTCTTCGATCGTTAACATATTGATTTAAATAACCAACGATTTTATAACGTGTACATTATGTAAAATAGGTAATAACGCGCCTCATGATATACTCGGTTGATTTGTACTCACATTAATACTTCACTACCTGTAATACTTTTTGTAAATACCTTTCTCGAAAGTTTACGTAACAGTCTCGCTTGGAAAGTATAAGTAAATGTAATTTCATACAACATCTAGTTACATAGTTAGCAATCATTTCTTTCCCTATTACTTGCACGGTTCAACAATCTTACTCATTTCTTTCGCCTGACAACGTTTCTGAACCATTGGTTTCCCGATTCATACGATGACCTCGTGTCTCACTTTCCAGGCAACCAGTCGTGAAACCTATAACTGAAATATTAGTAAGCAATTGCTTAGCTCTATACGGAAAAACGTGAAGACAGGTATACAATTTGTAACGTAGCGATATAATAAAATATTTGATCCTTGATGTTAGGTAAATATAACGTAGTCCACGTGTTTCCGTAATTCTCGTTTCTCACGTGCCTGCTGCCAATGTTAACTAGTCTCTCCAAAAGCATTCTATGATCGTTCTATGCTACTTCGTATAAGAACCCCGTTTCCGCTATTATATCAGCAATGAGTGGCATTTTACATAAGTCTCACGACCATATGACGTTTCTCGTGTTGAGGATTTGCATCCGCGGGAAGTTACACGTAATACCGGCGTACATATGATACCTGTTGCACTTCAACGACACTTGTTACATAACCAACGATATGTCGTAGTTGATTGCGTAATTATACGTTTTTCTTATACGTCAGTATGACGTCACAGCGTTACGTTCGAAGAGTAATTAATCCCTCGCTGTTAAGTGAAGCGAATCACGTTTATTTTATATATCTTCGCTAGTGTTCGCTACTGAATTCTATATACGGAACAACCAACGGTATAGTAAATATTTAATAATTCGATAGAGAAATTTGGTAGCTCGAAAAAGGCAGGAGATGATTTTAATTTATTTTGTTGACGAACGACACAGCAGGTGGCTCGACAGGTTCATCGTCTTAATTATCAAGCAACGCGGCGTTTATTATTGATCAAAAATATTAATTTATGTAAAATTTTACAATTTTTTACGATTATACAATCAAAGAGGCCACATTGTATGTCTCTTATTTGAACAGAAAGAAGATGTTATTTTTATTGACTACTGCGACGTAATTGTAAAAGATAGAACAGCGGAACCAGTATAGATGTGCCTTAGGTAAATTATTATAAAATCTATTTTTAAAACACCACGGTTTTTAACTTGTACTCCACGTCCGAGTCGATATCACGCGTATATTGTAAAATGACATGCCGACTCGAATCTGAGACCGTGAGCATGTTATGAACCAATAAGCCTATTAATGTTGGTAATGTGGTCGTTAACGACATCATTATGATACGTATATAAGGAAGTATTTTTCATTTCTCTGTTTTTTTTTTTTTTAACTATGTATTTAATGGTTCATTCTAGATAAACTGATCGATGATCTATACTTCTTAAAAAAACGACGTAAACAATGTGTCGGCGAAGTACAAAGCACTTTATCGATCATCCAGTCGTCTCAGATTTTTATTACTCAATTTCCTATATACGAAGTGATCGCAAAAGTACAAACGAGATAAATCTCAACTAAAATAAAATACGATATCCTAACTAAAATAACAACAAAATGAAAGAATAACAGGTATACGAACGTTGAAACGATCAATTTCATAAAATTATTCCTTAAGTAAAAAGAAAAAAAGGTTGTTAAAGTGAAATGACTTAAGACGTTACATTAGAATACGTAACCCCTATGTGTGCTTTCTTTACGTAATATTACGTAGTGTTAATGGCTAAATCTCTAGATAAACGGTAATCGTTCGGTGATCCGGAAAAATCGCCTGCCCGAACGGAGTCTGTGTCTGTCAATTAGTTCGGAAAATTGGATTTTCTTCGTTTGAACGGAGTCGATATTAAAGCCGATATAGCACGACGAACGATAGGCATGACGTGGCGAACGTATCTCATAACGCGCATACGCGCCAACTATATTCCTGTTGTGTAACAACCGGTAAGAGTTGATCAGGAAGAACAATTAGAAAGTGTACACGCTGGTGTTCTGGCACATAAGCAAGCTTATGCGACCGTCGATGCTGTTGCATAAATATCGGTACGCAGGGCCTACTTTCTCGCATTTTATACGTATTCCCGTGTTCGAGCTGACCACCTCTTTTCAATCCTGCACCTGGTAAAGAAGGTCCCTCCTTTCCTCTTTCACTGCACGATCTATCTTTCTCCTACTCTTTCGCTTAGCTCGTCAGAATCTCGCGGCACGCGTACTTCGGGGAAGTTCCAAACGAACAGTGTCGCTTCAAATAACAGGCTTCGCTCGTTCTTTCCTTTACGAGAGCTCGTAGCGTCATTTTCTGTATTTATTTCCGAGGTCTCAGATCAGTCGGTCACTGTGCGATTGTCAGTCGGTCGGCTCATCGATTACCAATCGGTCGCCTCGTTTAGTTTCCAATTTGCTCCCGCGTGGTCGAAGTTCACCTATATAAACGCTTTGTTTTTAAGTTCGTCCTATTACGCATTCGGTTTCGCGTTTCATGCATATTAAAAGTGCTTTCTCATTCGCTCTGTCTAGACGATGATAAACTGTTACATTTCGAAGGTGTTGATGTCGTGGCAGTGTGAATCATTCCACGAGTGTGTTTACCATAAAAGATATGTATATTCGGGAAAAAAATATTTTGCTGTTTCTTTAATTGTTCCTTTTAACGGTCACTGTGCTTAAATTGAATGGAATTTCTAAATTACGTAGGATTTCATATTTTATGTCGTGTTCAGTGTATTTAATTGAACGCAATTTTGGAATCGTATAGAATTTGAAATCTTTGTACGCCAATCAGAACAATCGTAAAATTGAGATATAGTAAAATGGTTGAATTATTCTAAAATAGATCGACAATAGATTATAATAAATAGATCACAATTAGATCTTTACTTTATAAGACAGCGTATTATACTTAAATCACGAATCGTATAATCGTTAAATCGTTGTGCTATACGGGTCACTTGAATACAGCTATTTTAGTAATCGCGCGTGTTAAAAAATATATCCGGCCGAGAGGCAAATTCGTTAATTGTGGCTGGAGAAAAGGAGAACGAGAAAATGGAGTACGAGCTAAACGATGAAAATTATTTTACACGAGTGAGTTTTGCATTCCACTTCGTTGATTATGCATTTTTCTTATGTATGCTTCTTCGCTTTGTTGACAATACTTTCACAACTTGAAATCATTAAAAGTATCGATAAGGAATTAAAAGTCGGTCAAACATGTTAATAACGTTAATCTATTCCTGATCATGAAATTGCACGCTATTTATTATATAAAGCTGCATTCGTACAATACCTTCAGTCGGACAATACCTAAAACGTTAAATAACGTTTATATATAACGTTGGAGCGTTTTTATTTTCTTATCTCGATGATGTGCGGCAAGTTTGTCAAAAACAAGGTAACTGTATAACAGGACAAAATCTCGTGATCGAGCGACCACGAATTTTTGGAACGTATTTGAGACAAAGAAACATATGTTCTAAGACGTACCGAGTAGGTTAAAGTATGTATTTATTTTATTCGTAAAATATCAAAACAACAGTTTTAAAACGGCAAAGATATTTTACTTGTAGAAATGGAATAAATAAATACACAAAGACTTGTGTATTATAACAGGATGACCTACGGCTACATTTAAGAATTTCTCTGTAATTACACACGCGTTTCTCAGCGTTACTTTTCCTGGTTGTTATGAGAGAAATTAGTACCTTCGAATAATTGCACTTATTTACTTTCGCATAGGTAACGAAAGAAGGATATTAAAGTGAAATACCCATTATGCTCAAAGAAAAATAGGATACTTTTGACAATTCTGTACCGCGACGTTCGTGGTAGTCTAGAAACAGAAGAAAGAAATAGAAGAGTATTTTGACCTCTTTACACTAAAGTGGAATTGTTATTTTCTTTAACAAAATATTCATCATACGCAATAGCTGTGAGTATTTAGATCTCCTATCAAAAGTTATTTTGATAAAATTGATTTTCCAACTTTCATTCAACGATAAATCAAGATACAGATCATTTTCTACAATAACGATTCTACAATGACGAACAAAATCTGATAAGAATCGTTTCCATTGTGAACTGGTCGGTTATCGTCCTTGAAACTTAAAAAATTCAAACTAATTTGCTTTTTACTAAAAGGAACATTGAAAAATACAATGAGAAACTAGGAAGAAAGATTACAAAGAAGTTGAAAATTTCAAAAGAATTTGTCGTTCGCGGTTATTTTCGTTCTTTAGATTTACATAATTTTTAAAAGTCCAATATACCTGTTAACGTTGAATGTGATCTTGGAATAGAACTTCTCGTCCGTGTTTTGAGAGGCGTGTATTTGCATTGAGGCAATCGCGCGTCCTCAGCGTTCGTTGCCTGGAGAAAAATAAACTCTCCTGATCCGTGCCATACTGCGCCATGCCGCGCTCTTCAGCTTCCTCCGTTCCTTCGAACACGCCTTTTTTTTCTACTATTTCTGAATAAACCGAGTACGCACGCGATACATGTTTATTTATGACGGATCTCTCGATCGGCAAGAGCAAAATATATTATTCGCAGTTTCCATGCACGTTTGTTAATTGTCATGCTGACAAGTCGAAGCAGCTGTTCCGAGGTCAACGCACTTGAAAAACAGCGCCACTCTGACAATTGGTTTTATATACGAGACTCTACTACTCTAGTCACTAAAGTCTGGTGTATTAATAGAATCGAGCTAAAATGATTCATGCGAACTGTTTTGTATTGAATCTTAGATCCGCGGAACTTGGAAACATTCGATAATTGTACAAATATCGAGAGCCAAGTGTCATGGTTATGGAGATGCAGAAAACGGTTCTGTTTCTCGGAACTGCGATTTTAAACGTGCCGAACGTAGAAAAGGACGACGCGAGTGAAAGAGAAAGAGGGGCCGAGAGTCGAAGCGTTCGGCAAACATTAAAGACTGGCCGAGAATATTAACCGAAAGAGCGAAATTTTGTATTTTTGATTTATGATCAATGAAACGTTTCTCAACGCGTTTGTTACGTTTTTCTGATTGAAACGACATTAAACTCGATATACTTTGGTGCATATTCGCTCGCTTAATAAATGGTAATTAAATACGTATCGATAAATAAGTATAATTCAAATTATATCGTGTTTGGTGTCATTTTAATCAGAAAATACTCACGAATGCGTTAGTAAAAGCTTCATCTAAAAAAGGTCAAAAATAAAAAAGTCTTACTAGTACCTAGATACAATGTCCCAACGATATCTGAAATTGGATCATGTTACGCTACTTGATCTTGACGGGCTGTCGAGCTTTCCGATGCGGCACCTGCAATGGAGATACGACGACCGTGCAGTTACGCAGAGAATCCTTTTTTGCAATTATTCGAATGTTTCCATATATGCGTAGTAATATGCAAGGAAGCAAGAAAAGTTGAAAGAAGTAAGGCGAACCATTAGCTTCTTACTACTATTTTAAAAAGGAATGAGAATAACGAGAATATTCTTTAAGTGAATCCTTATTAATATGCGGAAACATAAAGATATTTAACTCTTTGAGTGCTGAATACTCCCGACGGAAGCAATCCGCGTGGATGGCACGCGCCCAGCGGTTGCGATCGTTAGGGACGGAATACTTTTTTAAATGAAAATTAATGACTTATATACGGCACTACTATAATATTCCTTTGCACCGCGAGTATCCCGATGACCTACCAGAAACTCCGAATCATTTTTGCTTCGAGCTACCAGGTACTGCGAGACCATTTACAATCGTATTTAAAATGTCGCCACGGCGACGACAGCGGAGCTGTTACTTCCACTTACAATGTCGCCATGGCGGCGACAATAGAGTGCACAGGGATATTATTCGTTATTTAAAGCAATATAGTTTAATATATATATATATAAGAGCTGTAAGTTTCTTTCGATTTATATTATTTCATCGAATTATGTATGATCCATTTTGTTCTATCAAGATAAAGAGTACAATATTTGACAGATAGGTTTCATGTTTGTAAAAGAAAAATAATTGTGGGACAATCTAATAGATACATAAGATAAGATATATCGTTAAAGCGATATTATATAATCATAATTCTCGCAGTGTTATAAGAATTATGACTCCCCGCGAAGTATACAGAAGATAAACGGACTTTCATTTCTTTGTTTATCGCCGTTGTTAAGAAATGCACATGTATCGTCTCGTACATTAACGAAAAAATACATCCACAGCACTCAAATCGTTAAAAACTAAATTTATGTCAAGGTTAGAGATAATACAAATAGCTTTCCAGTAGTACAGGGTTGTGGAAAATCCACTCGAAGAGAAATAGAAAACTCGATTTTAGAGATAATTAAGAGACGAATATTATAGAATGTAAAAAAAATAATTACCATAACGTGCATCGTATAAACATATAAATGCGCATCAGGAAAGTTAATTAACGCTGAAAATTTGTAAAATTGATCGTTAATGGCGAGCACGATATCGACGATTATACGGGCAAAATCAAACCGGGCTTGAAGCGAACAGTTACGAGAAAGTGTATGGTTTCATCTCTGGTTACAGGCAATTTTATCCATAGATCGCGTTTCCATCGTTCTGTATAGATGGATTTCTAGAATGTCTTATTATTCGCCAGAGACGAAAACTGCATTTCGTGCCCCATCATGATATAGAAATATAGGGTCGGATATCTTTAAATTAAAAATTCGAATTTTTCGAGTTTCAATGGAGTAAAAATAACAATGGAAAAATATTTTTGAAGAATAACATAATGAAATAATACAAAATGATCGACTGTTTTGCGTGATACGCGTTGTAATCAATATTGATTTAATTTAATTTTTATTATGATCAACAAATTATAATATACTAATGTATGCGTATAAGTGTATTGTAATAATCCAGTGTATATCGAGGTTGAATGAAAAAGCTATGTAAACTAATTTCATTTTTTAGCCGGCAATCAAAAATTAATAATAAAAATATATATATATACGTTATATATGTATATCATATTATACACGCTATAAGTAGATTAAGATGCAGATTCGCGTACTTAGATCATCTCGAAGTAAGTATTTAGCTTAAAGTTAAATTACAGGAAGGCGTTAGACGTTACGAAATATTTATCTCTGGAGTCAGTGATATTTGCTTATTTAAGGCGCTGACATTAACTTTACTTTTTGTTGTGTTACGTATACACTATCGACATACTTTATAATTATCCTAGAATTGACGTAATTTTCCCCGAGGCAAAACGACAAAATGCAATGGATAAAGAAACAATTAAACTTGGCATAGTTTTCCTTTTTTATTTTTGAAGCTAAAATTATACTATTGCTGTAATCTCTTCATAATCGCGGTGTTTGCAACGAATCCTCTATACATATGAAAATATTTCCACGTCAGGAGATAAGATTAGAAACGAGTTATTCAAATTATTAAAATTTGTATGTTACGACATAGAAATTTCTAGGTTCCTTTGTACGGTTTCGTTCAGCTAAACGAATTGTTGGTATCCTTTTCTTTAATATCTGTTGCATTTTACGAATTACATACAGTGAATATAAATTTTCGCGAAATGAATTTTTTTGGAAAAGATCTCCTCCGATAAGTTGTCAAAATACTCGATGTTTAGCAGAAACTTGAATTTCAGGACCAACGTTCGAAACGACGGAGCGTAAAGGAAAAATTTTCTTAATTATTTTCAAATTCGGCATTCGAATGCACAAGAGGTTACATATACATATCTGTTCCAGGTGACTTCTATTTAAACGAATTTTATTCCTTGTTCCAAGTTTAATAGCAAGAAGTATCATTCACCGTACTGTCATAGAATTTCAAAGAGTTTTTATCTTGTAGTAGAGTACGAGAGATAGCCACGTGTATATTTCAACCGACATGCGAATACGAAATGTGTTCAAGGACAGTATGTATAATATCGAAAGGAAAAAAATTATACTCAGTGAACCTCAAATAGTCGAGATAGCAATCTGAAACGGAAGAGAATAAACACATGAATTCCGTGACAGATGCACGTTACAAGTTACCTGTTCGCATTTCTTACTGAATATTCGTGAAGCAACGTCTCAAGATAACATCTCGTGAAATAGTTTTATTCAGTTTCTTGCTTTGTAGTCACGAAATGCCAGTTATAATTCACGCTAAAAGTGTTGCGATAAATTTTAATGAATGTAAGATCTCGTACTTCGAACGTAGGAAGATTTGTATTAAGCATTTGTAGTTATTAATTAAGAATTTAACCACATTTTCTTGCAGAGATTTCGTTAATCACAGAATATTCCGAGCGTTTCTAACAATTTATTACTTTTATTATTAGGGAAACTTAGCTTTGTTCGCTGTATCGAGATAGTAGTCGTTGCGTGATAGATTTGAAAATAAAGAAAGACGAAAGAATAAGAAAGGGTAGAAAAGAAGTTGAGACAACGAAGGAAAGCTTGAAACTTTGCAAAGTATTATATAATATTGTATACCATTAGTTTGAGCTTTTTAAAAATGATCTTCTATCGTTACTCCCATTGCCACTGTTCTTCTTCGATCTGTTGATTAAGATCGCAAGATCCTGCATATTAACTCAAACACAAAAGAGTTATCGGTTTACTTTCGGCCTGAAGATATATACGACATTTGCATCGTTCTTCGCGAAAATCGAAAAAATTTCACGTCCTTGCTAAGCCAGTAATATCGTTCGATTATAGCAACTGATTCACTGCAGTTTCTTCTTGGACTTGTTGCACCCACGAAGACACCATCGATAGTCTCTGTTTTCTTAACAAATAGACGTATACCGTTCGTCCTATATTCAAGAGAATCTAAAATAAACATAATAGCCATAAAATCTAAGGATAGAAGTTATAAATTGAATTTATCGTGCAAGCGTTAAAAATATGATGATTAACGATAGGGTAAAGTGAAATGTCCCTCGCTTTAAACGCTGAAAACCTGTCGGAAACGCGACTTACTTAAAATATTTAACAAAATACAGGCGGTTATTGACATGAAATTGAATATACGGAAGGAATGCGAAGGAAATGTAGTTTAGTTAAACTAACAAAGTAAATAGGTTTCACGTCGCATATGTGAGAAACAGAAAGAGGTTCGATAATAATCTGGTGAAAACTGGTAAAACTAAACGACTAGCTATTATCTTTTGTTAATGGCTAATACACTGTGTTAATAATTAGAGCGATAAGATTCTTTGGTAGACAAATGCGGCCTAATGGGTAGGTACAATAGCAATCCTGTAACGTTAATAATTTAATAACGTTATTATATATTATATATATTTTAACAGATTATACATAGCACAAATTGTGTATGATTATTGTTATTATTATTGTATTATTTATTACACGGTAAATTCAATAATCAAAATATTCAATTTTATATAAATTCAATATACAATGTAAATAATATAAAAAAAATTGTTTCTCGTTCAATGGTAAAAATTAGCTACGAGTAGTAGAATAATTTTTTCTTGATCGCTAGAAGGCGATAGTTTTTACATTTGACAATTTTATTTTCCTTTGATATATGTTTATAAAAATATAGCGTGGACACGTGTGATTGATGATAAAATCGATGGTAGTAATTCATATTTTTAGCAACCAAGTTTTATGTATTAGGAATGTAGGTTTTAAGCGAGAATCGAAAAGTCAAATTAGATAATGAATGTATCATAGATCCGGAATTTGATCCAAAGTCGAAAAAGAAGATACTAAATATAATAATAATATAACGATATAATACATTTACAACATAACATATTTTACATTATATTTTCATTTTGTAATGATTCGCAACGCCGTAATTTTATGTAGTGATTTATATACATGTCCAACAAAGTGTTACAGTCCGATATCTTTCGTTTCACCCAGATCGATTCGTTTCTTCCTCGTGAATTATTATCTGCAACACTTGCTCGCGTCCATAAAATATATCTAAAACGGTTGTTTCACTCGACGTTAATGACTTAATGATATGTCTGCAGCAAAGAGGTCAATCATATAGTTCACCGTTAAGCCAAGTTCAGTCTTTACGAGGGGAATCGTTTCGTTGCGTTTCGTTCTCGTTGCCTAGATTTCTTGCCGGTGCAAGACCCAAAAAGCGGCGGGCGGGCCCACGAAAAAAAAATATCGGTCAATGGTATAACGGAATTTGCTGTCTGGTTTACGTTACGATCCGTGTGCGCGTGCGTGCGTGCACGCGGGTAATTCTAAAGAAAGAGAGTTACCATAGAGAAACCAAGGTGGAGAAAGGTGTGCGCACGAGGCATAGAAAAACAGCTGCAGAAGCAGGCGATCGAGCAAAAGAACAGAAGACAAAGTAATAAACGATGAGATGGGGAAAAGACAGAATAAAGTAAGGCCGTTCGTCTCGCGCTCCCTTTTCCCTTCTCTCAGCCTCTTCACAATATAAAACAGTTTGTCCATTCACCGTTTGCGGACGTGGGCCCAGTGTCATCGATTATTCGTTTAACGGGATCTACACGTACCCACGGTGGTGGCGAACGATGATTTCTCCGGAGACCAACTGCTACTTAGGCATTTTCGGCTTCGGTCAGTCGAAGTGTACGTTGCTTTGTGCGAGCATCGAAAGTCACCGATGACAATTTGGTTTTGCGTATTAACGCAATTTTTTCGTTCTTCGGTAAATTTACCCAGCCCCGTGACGCAAGAATCCTGTCATCTTGCGGTGTCTTTAAAACTCGGTCTCGTTAAAATCTCGCAGCCACCACGTGGTCCGAGTATACAGACGCTTTTGACGGCTGTGTACACACTGTATAAAAGTTTACTTCTCGAACAATACACCGAGCGCGCGCGGACAATTATTTAATGTTTACCTGTTTTTCCTTCGACTTTCTGCGTCAAATTGCAAAACGTACATACGTGGCACACGAAAAGCGGTAACAGCTCGCGGTATTGTGAACGACGAAACTCGACGAAACCAAGTAAAAATTGAAATTTATATTCTCGAATCGATGCATTCTGTTGTCGAAGATACGATTAATATTTGATAATTCGCTACATATTTCTACTAGTTATTGTGCCAAGAGGAAGCGGAAATTAACGACTGTGTTTACGAAGAAAATTTCCGCTCATTAGTATTTGTGTATAGACCACCTCCTGGTACTGATATTATCGACCCATAGTTCAGGGACGCGAGAGATACTCTAAGCCCCGATATCCTACGCATCGTCTGTACGAATTTTCCACCGCTGTTATATCTCGTTACGAGTTACATATTATAAAAAAATCTTGGTCCACGTATAACTATCGAAAATTGGCAATTGCAATACTTAAGTGAGTCTTGTAAAGTGAAATACTTAAAAAAACATTTTGTTGACAAAAGAATCGAGAATGAAAGTAAGAAGAAGCTGTATAAATTTAAATAAATATTAAATAAATTAATCTGAATCGAGGTTTAATGGATAGACTGTGCGAGAACGAATAATCATAAGAAGATGATGACGACAGACTAAAGTGCCGAAAAATAAAAAATCGTAAGAGAGAATAGCAAAGCTTTGGAAAGAGACAGATCTCTGTAAGAGTGTGCTATACGACTATATAAAGACGAGTCTTTCATTCAGAGAGGAATTCATCCAAGTTCAGTTGTCAGCTCAAAATTCACATTTAGCTGGCAAGTTATTCCAATAGCACAAGTGTCGTTGTCAATTCTGTCAACAAACATACGATTTATTCGTCTACGGACAAAGTTTATTTCAAACGGTTCAACACGGGGTCCTTACTGTCGAACGTAAGTCAGTGAAAATATGAAACGCGTATTTCCAGAACTGTGCCTTCGTGGTGGCAAACAAAGTTAGGCCAAATTTTCTATTTGATCGTAACTTAACGACGCTGCTTTCAGTTTAGCAACTCCGTGACTATATGCTTATTCTCAGTCATGAAATCCATAACTCATTTTCTCCTAAGTCATCGAAGCAATTTTCATTGTACGCTCGCTACCAATACCGTTAATAAGTGGAATACGCCAATTATCTTTTTCATATACATTTTAAGAAAAGTTATACACGACGAGGGAAATATCGTCGATGCGTGTTAATTTTCTCTCCTCCAACGTGGATATTACTCTTCAGATTTCTTTTTGTCAGTACGTTTAAATTTTGAGAAATTGTGATTTGGAAATAAAGGTACAGCAGCAATCAGCGAAACAATGAAGTTTGAAGAGAATTGCAGCAATTATTCAGAAACGTTATATTTCCAAAATTCAACCTGAACAATACGTACGATTTTCTTTCGTCGTTATCGATTCTTTGTTCCTTGAAATATTCGCAGTATTTCCTGCCGTGATGTTTTCGTCGAATTACATGTTTCAGCGCAAATATCAATTGTAGAGCTGATTCGATAAGAGAGATTAAACATAGCCGAATTAATAATACGACACGGTAGTCGATCTTCTTTAAACGAATTGTTTGACGTATCTAAAGACGTCGCTAATTACGTTACTCTTCGATTATCATTCGGATAGATCGGAAATATTGACTTAACTTTTATAATTTTATATCTCAGAAATAAAAACAACGGCGGACAATTTTGTTAAATTTGTCCACTCTTGACACGAAACCATTGATATCTTTAAAAACAAAACGCATAATTTATCTGTTACAGGAATTACTAGAACATCGAGAGAAAGATGAGGTAGTGAAGTTGGTCAGTACAACAAGCCATGGTACGACACCGTTAGTTATCGCCTGCCGAAATGGACATTATGACGTGGCTGAATACCTTATTGAAAAATGTGGAGCGAATGTCAATCAACCCGGTTTAGGTAAAATCGTGACTGCGCTATAAAACTCTCTTTGTCAAATTTTTCATATATGTCAGCATCTTTCAAATTACAACCGCTTAAGCTCATCGATTGTGGCGAAATCGAGGACATACATAAATGTGCTTCTGTAAGCCTATAAATCTTCAACCTAATGTTTCACCTTCTCCATTATAGTATTCCAAATGGCGTGAAATGATCGAATGACAGAATTGTCCGAAGTAGTTTCTATTGTAATATTCGAAATGAGCTGCGAAAATAGTAATTCGAAGCACAAGTTCGAAGTACAAGTTGTATACACATCATAACCTATTAGGTCATATATCCTTCAAAATTTGAATTTTAAACATAACTGATGTCAGTAATTCCGGAATTTTGATAAATAGAAACGTTAGAACATACAGTATATACATATAGTATATATGATATATTCTTTGTAATTTACATATCTTAACATTTAGCCAATCGCATGTGCCACAGCGAGCTATATGTTTCCGCTGCGCTCGGACAAACACAACCTATACGCTGTTCACCGCGCATTTTTTCAAGTATCAGGGACTAATATTCACTACTTAAAAAACAAAGAAGCGTAGAAATTATTTAAGTGGTTAATTATATTTTGATCATAATGGTCTTATTTGATGATTTCGCATATTGTTTATACAAAACACCAAATTGAAAGTATATATTAAAAGTATAAAAACATATGGGTATAATTAAAAACGTTAAAGATGACTAAAGATAAATAACACGACTTGAACGTGAAATTAAACATACATAATGCATTTTAATATTTTTTTACAATGTAGTATCGTTCGGTTATAACTTTATTTAGTCATAGCTGATAGTGTAACTTTTTCATTAATTTTAACATCACTAAATTGGTGTATTTTATTATATGCTGTACTTTATAAAAACAGAAAAAGTGGCGCAATTAATTGGGAATAATTCCAAGTAAACAATAACTGATAATAACAACAAAAAAAAAAAAAAGGAAAACGCGTTGCTAAAGTCAAGAAGAAAGATCTCCCCCTTCGATCTCGCATCGATGTTCTTCACAGAGGGGAAATCTCCCTATTCGATTGGCTAAGTGTTAAAATTCGATAATTACCGAACGAATTCGATCGTAACTATAAACTGATATCAGATCTATTTCTAATTCAAATAATTTATCTGTTGATCGTAAGTCATCTTAAAACTCATCCTTGATATTTTTCTTATGTAATGATATTAGTTGAGATATTGTTCGATTAATATAATTTGTAATATTTCGTTTATTCCAACAGTGATGTTCGATGGAGAAATGATCGAGCGCGCGCCACCTTTGTGGTGCGCTGCAGCTGCCGGTCACTTGGTTTTAGTTAAGTTGCTAGTGAAAAATGGCGCCCGGGTAAATGCCACCACTAAAACGCTTTCCACTCCTTTACGAGCAGCTTGTTTCGACGGCCACTTCGACATTGTTAGATTTTTGGTGGGTCACGGTGCAGGTATGAATCATTCAAATATCTCTTAAAAATAACCGGAACGTTTCCATCTTCTAATAGTCGTGCACTGTTTTGTAAAGTTGTAAACAAAAGTGTGCATTGATGTAGTCACCGTAGAACTTCCGATTAGTATAGAAACTTTATTATGATAAATGTCGTGAAGTAATAATGTTTTATTTTTTTATAAAAAAAATCCAATTAACGATGAATACGCTGTTTGATTACAGATATTGAGATGGCAAATCGTCATGGTCATACAAGTCTGATGATCGCCTGTTATAAAAGTCATCTTAAAATCGTCAAGTTCCTACTTACCCTAAAAGCGAACGTTAACCGAAAATCCATAAAGGGTAACACAGCACTTCACGATTGTGCTGAGAGCGGATCTCTAGAAGTCGTGAAGGTACTCCTCGAGCATGGTGCCCGAATGGACGTGGACTCCTACGGGATGTCACCACTCCTTACGGCAGCAGTAACAGGTTAAAGCAGAATGTTCCACGCGCAACCCCGAAGGTTCCCTTAAGACGATTACAATTAATGTTTAACTGAGTGTTTTATTAAGTGAACGAGGAAACTCTCTAGTAGGAAGTAAATTATCACAAAGTTTTTCTGATTTTATAGGTCATAAGCACATTGTCGAATACTTTATCAATATGCCAAACTTGGTAAATCGCAAGGAACGCATAGACGCACTGGAATTACTGGGTGCTACATATGTGGATAAAAAGAGAGACATGATGGGAGCACTTGAATGCTGGAAACAAGCAATGACTGAAAGGTATATACAATTTTGTAGAAACAAATGAATTTCAGCAATATACCCCCAGAAATTTATACACACTTTGAATGGTTATAAATTTAGCGTATTTATTAAGGTATATAAGTAAGATTAAAACTCCGAACCAAAGAAGACAGATATCGAAATTTTTTAGTTATCACAAATACTCTCAAATTGATGACCTTTGAACGATCCAGGCACTGCTGACAAAGTAGAGCAATGGAATCGCAAACAGAACGAATCATTTGATTCGGTATTTCGGTACATAGTCTTTCAATAGCTGATCTCGATTCACGAACTATTGCCGCTTTTGTATCATAAACTTTCTCTTTGATGAATCCCCATAAAAAAAAGTCTATCGAGGTCTGGGAATCGCTGGAAGTATTCAACACTATCTCTATTCCAATCTATTGGTCCGGCAAATATTCATGAAGGCAGACCTTCACGATGATGGTGAAGAGGTACACCATCTTGTTGGAAATAAAAGTCCTCTTCATTCCTAAATATCTCACGAATGCATGGTATAATAAATTATAATCATTCAAAGCGTATCTTTTTGGAGCACACTTTATGTTCAAAACATGTGTGTACGTATAATTTCTACATTTTATAATATTCATAAATTATTGAAATATTTGTCAATGTTGTACTTCAGATATCGAAGTGATCCAGTGATACTGAAACCAGGACCGTCACCACTTGTAGCTGCTTACGATTTTGCACGGGAAATTACCGAACCTGATGCACTGGATGGATTATTAAACGATCCGGATGAAATGCGAATGCAAGCACTTGTAATTAGAGAAAGAATATTAGGACCAGCTCATCCTGACACCAGTTACTATATTCGCTATAGAGGAGCTGTATACGCGGATGGTGGAATGTTCAATCGTTGTATAGAACTTTGGAACTATGCCTTAGATATGCAGCAAAGCATGCTGGAACCACTCGATCCAATGACCCAGAGTTCACTTTTTAGTTTTACCGAACTCTTTAGTTTTATGATAGGTAGACAAATAAATACAGGACGTGGAGCACCACAGATTCAGAGAGAAGAACTTCTTAGAGTGTTCAAGAAAGCTGTACGTTTCAAAAATATACGGGATATTCGTTATTTGTTTGCAAATGGCAATATACAATCTATATTATTGCAGGTTTTGGAGGTGAAGTTAGGAAAACAAATGTTGGACAAAGGATCGGCTCGTGGACGTGATATTGCCTATTTGAACAGAGTTCTCATCAGCACTTTACATCTAGCAAGTTTATTGACTCACGAAATGCCAGAAGAAGACACTGCGGAATATTCTGCACTGCATCAAGCGCTTTATGAGTTAGTTCGAATAAATCCCAAAGACAATAACGTAAGTTAATACGAAGGATTTACCGATTAAAAATATATAAGTGGTAAATTTTTTGAGAGATTAATTTCTTTTCCTTTTTTGTGTAGGATCGAACTGTGTTGCATTTAGTTTTTAGCGAAAGAAATACGATACTCGGAGCTGGTCCTAAATCTCCGTCGTTTAGGTTTCCTTCTCCGCATTTAATAAAGGCTCTTCTAAAAGTTGGCGCTGATGTCTCAGCAAAAGATGCAACCGGAAGTACGGCATTACACCTTGCTGCTATGTTCCATCCGCCAACCGATCTTGTTAATATTCTTCTTGATGCTGGTGCACATATTGATGCTGTTAATAAAATGGGTAGCACGTTCGAATCATTGACGTGGAGTAACAACGCGTATGAGACTTTAACACGGAATAAACACCCATATGATTCGGTATATCCCATGAGATACACAAAACTCACCTGTCTAGCAGCGAGGGTAGTAAGGAAAGCATACGATATTGAGTCTGTCCCAAAACATCTTCAAGATTTTGTTCAAATGCACTAGTGGTATTAGTGCACTACGCAGTGGAAAAGATAGGCTATTGCTTAGAATGCTACAAGAAATATTTATACGTTATCTAAACAATAAGAAAAATCAACGATAAAGTTTTATATCTTTTTCGAAAGTGTAAAATTAATATTAAGATACTTTTCCGAATAAGCAAATATGAACATAGAAAAGAATGCTATTGTTATACATATAATGCCATGATGTGGCATACGTAAAATATGCTGTCAGTAATTTTTAGTTAGATCTGGTTTTTAGATAATTAAATATCAGTGAGTCAGTAATCTCTGCGACACCAGTATCGTTCAATGCCACTAAAGAATTAAGAACAATTTGAATAGTTATATATTTCAAATTAGTCTTAAATTATGTTCTTCATTTCGTCCAATGAAAGAAAAATTCTTAATATTGATGTTGATCAATACAAAACACCTAAGATTACTGATATGGGTTATGATAGCTCACAAACATCGGTTAATATGATTATCGTATACGCTGACAGCCTTTTCCCTTATACATAAACCCCATTACAAGCCATAATATACAAATTACATTGATAACATTTAGTTATAACTCAATATATGTTAAATTGAAAAATTGTGTAATCATAGAAATTACTTTCATTCTCATTGTTACATAAAAAATAAGAACAGACGTAAAATTATGTAAAATACTTTTTTATATAGCATGGAATATCTAAAATATAAATTACTTATACGTTTTTATATATTAAAAAATAGGGAAAAATAAAATTATACGTTAAAAATTCTACGGTATAATATTTTTATTATACATATAAACATGTTTTTTGAGTTTATTACTTGAAAAAATTTGCCAATTAGAAGATTTAAGAAGTTACGTATATATTATGTTAATCTATAATATTTAAGCTTACCTTTATTTAAAATGTGATAAACATACATATACATTATAAGTATTATACAGAACTATATATACTTAAGAATTATATATCCGAGGTGTTTTAGTAAGGTGCTTTTTTTGAAAATAAACAAATGCACTTGACACTAAATAGCACAATTATAACAATTTTCTCACAGGAATGCATATAGAGTTTATAATATCATTGAGATCTTGATGTGACTTGAGTTTTATACTTTTCGAACACATTTTTGTTTCAGTGATTATATTCACACACTTTATTTTTACACAAACACTGTGATTCTCTACAAAAAAAGTATCTTACATTCAGTCACCCAATTTAACTGTTTTATAATGTGAAGACTGGAAATACAGGTGTGATTAATAATATATCGAGATGTTCATTTATTTCTATTTAATAAGATACCAATGGATTTTCATCTTACAAAACTTACCGCTCAATTACCTTTCGCTCGGACGAGATGCTTCCCTGGAAGAACAACACATTCATAAAAATCTGTTATACAAATTGTAGAACTTACCCAATTTTCCTGCAAGATGTTAGCCGCAATTTAAAAGTGATTAATTATTCAAGATATATTTAAATCCTCTATATTAAAACATTTTATTTTTAGGCACTTATTCAAACAATTTCGATAATGAGCGTTTAAACGATATCAAAGAGAAGATGTCGTTATCCCTATTCTCTTATGTTCGTCGAAACACATAATATCCTTTCTCCAAAATATCTCGTGGAATAATAAAACACAACCGATCAATCACTTACGATGGAAATAATACAACAAACCATAGCACACGATCTCATGCGTTATAAAATAAGACCCTATCTGACATCAATGACATTATAAGAAAAAAAGACCACATCCTTCAAATGTTAAGAAACAAATTTGGCAACCACACAGCGGAGATCGACGATGGTTATTAAAAAATTCCATACGCATAGTGATTTGAACACGCATTAAATATTTCATTGGCGATTGCGGCAAAGACCAGAGCATAAAATATTTACAACCACTTACCATAGAAGTTACAGTCATAATAAGTAATTGTGCTTCTTACGTTACATAAATTCACTTGGAATATAGAAATTTTACAGTTCTACACTAGTTCTCAATAAATGTGGAGGATACAATAAAATCTCTCTAGATGCTACAATAAAATAAGAATCAACCACAATGTTAGAGACGAAATACTATATTACCGTCCACAGTTTTAATTTTCCCAAAACCTGTTAATCCACTATTTCAAACAATAGCATAAATTTTTAACAATCTTCGAAAGAAGAGTACCACATGTAACTTGATAATTCGAATATCACATTAACAATGCATTCCAGTAACCATTAATGAAGGAACAAATATTTGATAAGTTTCAAGCAAATTATTCCTTCTTGAAATATATATTCATCATAGAGGAATAGAAAACCACAATCACCTGAAAAATATCTCACCTGCGATGTAAACAAATATTCATGCCTCACAGATAGTGAAGTTTATAAATCTCAAAAGTAAGCAGGGAGTACTAATATCTACAGTTATACATTTTTTAAGCAGAAATTTCTGCTTAAGTGCAATACATTTGAAAAAACTCGTTCTAGGTAAATGTATTGCACATGTAAAAGTAGCGGAAACAATATCCTCTATGCCAATGCATATACACAGCTTAAACCTGCTTAAAGTATAAAGAATCACAACAACACAGAAATAAAACACAACGACCAGCATATTTTTTTGTAGTCAAAACGGATTTGGATTTTATTCAATCACTGTCATGATGTTGTGGTTATACAAGAGTGTTATACAATGCGCAGAATGTTCCTCGAGATCTACATAGCGAGAGGAAATATGTTTACCAAAGAATATATATATATAAAATTAGCTGTGAAAAGCCTCTATTTGCATTTTGTAAAAACCGATAGATATTAAAAATTGTTGGTTCTTTACACAAATATTTTGTATTTTTTGGTAAACATATAATTGATGCACAATATGTAAGACAAATTCTGCCAAATTTTGGGTATAAAGTCATCCAATGTTCGTTCGCTGAAGTCTCGAAACGAGTGAATTGGAAGGGACCTTCCTAATGACAACTAAAATTTTGTATACTCCGCTAAACTTGAATCTCCAAGTTACTAAAACGATGTGACGCGACGAATAAAAGGATCAGATCGCAGAACTATAATGAAAACAATGCAGTCCCCTATTGAGCCATGATGTATCTTACTATGTATTAGATACAAGAATAGAGTGCGACCGATACCACAAACAAATCGATACACGATGTGTGTAGGATTGTGCATGAAAGTATCTATCATACATGGATAAACTTTAACTCGTAAAATCCGTAACAACTATATCGCTTTAATATTTATGCTTGAAAGATTAATCTGTCCCTGATCGATAAACCACTCCGCGAACGACCAAAGCGTCATGTTCAACCGGAATGTGGGGAAATCGATTGATCTCTCGTGAGAACTAAGAAATAAACTTACAAGCTACATTTGATAATTACTGTAAATAGCATAAACCTATATACTGAAAAACCTACAGATTACGTAGAACATTATGAACCTAAATCTAACAACTAAACTGTATGTCGATCACTCAAAAAGATCGACTTAGGAGTGAACAATTAGTAGACTTCCACTGTAAAAAGGAACGATAATCTGGTAAAAGAATTTCGAATGAAATAGTCGTAGCAAGGAAGGGTGATCATCGGCAGCCAATGAGTGTTTCAACGTTGAAGTAGGCATAAAACAACTGTTGATCTTCCAACGACAGATACTTCTCACCCACTGTCCTAAGTTCTGCCACACTACTAGGATGAATTTCAAGTATTGTCACCAGGAGCGGAACAATCCTGCAGACGACATACGAACACCCAGTCTCCTCTCGCTGCATCAATAAATTATTGTTAAGCATCAAATTCTGCAGAGGTTCTCTATTAATGTTACCTTGAGTGTATTCCCCAGATTTTAGTAGAGACGAACATCAATCGTCCTACCATCAATACGTGACCGATTCATCATAGCTATATATAAAAATTATTAAGAAAAATCTTTAAAATAATACATGCCCTTCAAAATGCGTATTCTCTTAAATAGACAAAACTGATCTATACTATTAGCATATTTTTTAAAAGGATACACACAGCGCGTTCAGCATCCCATTCAGATGCGAATCGTACCATGCCCATGTCAGTTCCCCGCATTTCAGCAAATTTCACCTCTCCAACGTCTTGAAATTTGTCTCTCAACATTTGCCATGTTGTGTTTGGTGGGAGCTGTTACAATTATTTTTATGTTTATAAATAAACATGTATTACATATTGTGTACAAATTAATGTACTTGTGTACATACATTTCCTATAAGAATGGTGTCTGACATCGGCCGAGAACCATTAGTATTCTGTCTGTTCCCACCTCCTCCTTGACCTTGATTTCCGGCAAAACCACCACCTCCACCAGGAACACGGTCGTTGTCCCCTCTGTTGAATCCACCGTCAAAATCTCTGCCACCACCGAAGTTAGAACCACCAAAAGCATTGTTTCCACCGAAGCCTACATCATTGTCCATTTTAGATAAGCCTCGCGGCGCAAATGAATTGTTGCCTTGTCCACCAGCTAAAGAGGCTTGTAAATTAGACAAACCTCCAACTCCTCCGCCGAAATTATTTAAGTTAGAAGCCAACTCATTTGTTAACGACGAATTCAGCAAAGAACTGGTGGTCAGGTTAGCGCTCAGACCTCCAGCAAGACTTGCTTGAAGAGCTGCAGCATTTGAATTTGTCAATGCAGATGCTATAGGTATATAAATATACATTGTCAGCTTCTCTATCTATCCTATTTTACATATTACATTTATAGTAAGACTCACCTAACTGTGCTGGCACAACATTGTTTAAACCAGCTCCAAAAGCACCAGCAGCCAACACAGGAGCAGAAATAGGATTTACAACAGGTGGATTATTTGCTTGTACATTAGGAATGTTTCTAGCTACATCCATCAATCTATTACCACCAGCTCCAAGACCCATTCCAATTCCCTTTAACCCTATTTTGGAATTGATATCAATTTTCATTTTTATATGTTTATATAACAAAATAAAATATATCTTAGGAAATAAGAAGGTACCTTCTGGTAATTTTGGTGGCATGTCTGGTTCATTTGCTCTGTCAAGTCTCACAGTCATACGTCTATCATAAAGTTGCTGATTATGAAGCATTGATATAGCTTGTACAGATTCTACTGGATGGTCATATTCTACCACTCCAAATCCTCGAGATTTTCCATCTTTATCTTTTCCTAATTCAACATGTAGTACTTTACCAGCTAATTTAAACACTTCTAATAATTTCTTTTCATCCACTTTGTAATCAAGCTAAATATACAAAGTAATAACTTAATAAACTTTCACATACTTAATTTGTCAATTTAATACAAACCGTATCGCAAAATATACTTACATTTGCTACAAATACTCTAGTAACTAAAGGTCCATTAATACCTAAAGATTCTAAAAACTGAGTACTTAGACCATAGGTATTCCCAAATTTGCTATCTCCACCACCACCACCACCGCCACCACCTCCGCCGCCACCGCCTCCACCACCACCTCCACCAGCAGGAGCATTCATATTTTGACGCCCACCACCTTGTGGCCTTGGCGGATCCCTAAATCTATCATCACGAACTCTTTCATTGTTACGAGCTGTTGCTAACCGGCCATATTTGTCCCGTTCAACATCAAAGTCCTAAAATACATAAATATTAAATATGTCCTTAACACTGATTACATGGTACCCATCCAAGTTGTAAGGAAGTTGAAAAAATAACAATATACTAACTACCTCTTTGACGACCAGCTTTCTCCCTTTAATATCATACCGATGCATTTTTTCTACAGCAATTTTTACCGAGTCTGAATCTTCAAATTCAACAATACCACAACCTCTTGGTTTGTCATTTTCATCAGTAAAAAGTTCAACATGAGCAACTTTTCCAACTTCTGTTCTGAATAAATCCTTCAGATCTTGCCAGCGAAAATCATAGGGAATGTTTGATACGTAGATTCGTCGATCTGAAGCTTTTCTACCACGATCGTTTCGTTCCCTACTACGATCACGACTTGTAGAATTTATTCGATTTTGTCGTTCCGCTCTTCTGTTACGATCACGTTCTCTACTTCGATCTCTCTCCTCGTTATTCTGCACTTGACTCCTAATATTTAATAAGATTATATAGAACTAACATGTGTAAGAGAAAACACGTTTTACTGTTGTTTGTTAATATATGTACCTACAAATTTTGTTTTTCGATATGTAATTTGTATAAATTTTAACTAAATTGAGTGATTCAACAAATACTTGCTAAAAAAATGTATACTGCTGATACGCTGAAAATGTATTAGCGTCGGTTTGTGTTAATTGTACATGATTCTCCACGCCGACAAAGAATAGACAATGAATTATTATAAATATCAATTTTATACTTACTCCTCTTGCTTAATCATTGTCAACGCTTTTTGTCCTGAATAAACTAAATTATTTAAAGAACATATAAATAGTTTATTCGTTAAAAAGAGTAAAAGATACCGAATAAGCAAACATACGCGACGATGAAGCGTCCTATAAAATGGCCGTCCGAGGAAATGCTAAACCATACCGGAAACTACTGTATTCAAAATAAGTTCTTATTTAAAACGATACGAATAAAACTATAAAAATCATTTAATTATAATATTTCTATGATATTACGTTGTTACCCTTCTGCGTTGCAAGTATAAATTATATTTCATATTTAGAAAACATTACACGATTGTGATTATTACACATTTGAACATAATTGATTGAGAAGTTTCAAACTCGAGCTATTGTCTTCGGAAAAATTAAAAGTCGATTCTGTAGCCAATCAAAATTTACGTATCAATATTCATATTTAATTTAAATAGATTCTTTTTAAATGTTACAGAAATGTTTATTATTTAATATTCTTATTCCGATAGTTTATTGTTTAAAAAATGATAACAGAAAGTTTGAAAAGACAATCTCAATCATTGAAAATAAATTTGCCTTTAGTCATTATCTTATAAATCAAAATGTCGGTATATGTGGAGCCACTCGTCATGTTCTATACTATCGTCCATTATATTCCGTTTCCGAATAGCAGAAGACATCGTTTCGCGGGAACCAATCACAAGTGTGATTCATTTCACATCTCTGGGTTTTTGGTGCTGCTTCTGACGTGCGCAGCAATTTTAGGTGGTGGAAGTTCTTGTTTTTATTATAAAATTTATAAAGAGAATGGCAGCACAGTGGATACGAAATGCAGTAAGTAACACGTGTCAATCCAGAAATCTTAAAACCAATAAGTGTCCTACACGTAATTGTGATCCTTCCCAAACAATGAGGTTAGAATATTTCATATCTTGGTTATATCTTTTCGCTGAGGTCTCTAACAGCTTGGCAAACTATCTCTTTTCCTTATATCATTTATAATTTTTCTTTCCTCCTTTGACACTATATCAATTTCTCATTACCACCTTCGTACTATCTTTCTTTACGAAATATAGTAGTATTCCGTGTGTCTTTTATTAATAATTATCAATCTTATTGATATTTGATTAACAGGTCCCGAAAATTGGCTGTGTCCGTTTTTACAGCAGTAAAATTCACAAATGCACACTTATTCCCGGAGATGGTATCGGACCCGAAATTTCAACTGCCGTACAAAAGATTTTCGATGCTGCCAAGGTAAAATAGTTTTTATAAATAATTTTATAAGTTAACAGTTTTCGTTATACACAATATTTCTAGGTAATTGCATGTCTTATCAGTCGAATGGAACTATATTGATAACATGTGTCCACTTTGACATTTCTGTTGCATTTTTGCACAGTGGATATCACATTTTGAGTAACTGTTATAATTTTTTCATTATTCGTGGCTTGAACCTTACAAGGTGACCCTAAGTGTCCTACTAATAACCTTAAGGAGTTTATTTTAATCTTACTCTTATACTGGTTGATCCAATTGTAGGCTAATTCAGTCTGCTCTTGTTGTAGCTAGGGTATGTTCTTTTTAATTTGTATATTTTTTATAAACACAGTGTATATTTTGTGAACTTCAAATAAATGCATGAGATTATTAGTTTTCATTTATATGTGTAATAATGATGCATAATAGTTTTAATATTGAGAAACAACAATGTACTATTTTTCAGCATGAATGAAGAAACTTTAATAGTATCACTCATATATCATGTATTGCATAACACTGTTACTCAACTGTTAGTATCTATATGTATGTTAATATATACCTATACAGTTTATTCTTTCATATAACAGCACTAATAAAGATGAATGTATCCAATGTTAGATAAGATTGTACCCGAACATTTTGTATTTCTTCATATGCATTCATATATACTTGTAATATTATCTTAAATACCAGGTACCAATAGAGTGGGAATCTGTTGATGTAACACCGGTAAAAGGTCCAGATGGAAAATTTGGTATTCCACAAGCTGCCATTGATTCAGTTAACAGAAATAAAATTGGTTTGAAAGGACCATTGATGACACCTATAGGAAAGGGACATAGATCTTTAAATCTTGCATTAAGAAAGTAAGCCTACTTTTATCTTTATGTAATTAAGAATAGTTAAGCGTATCTACTTCAAACATCCATATTGTTTCAGTCTTCATATATTTGTTATGAGTCAGTGTAAACATGTAATTATTTGAAATAGTGTAGACTGCTTTAGTGTAGACTATAGCAAGGAGTTATCCTATTTCTTTCTTTTGTTTATTTTTTTCTTTTTTTTTTTCAGAGAATTTAATTTATATGCCAACGTTCGACCATGCCGTTCCTTGGAAGGATATAAGACATTATATGACAATGTTGATGTTGTCACTATCAGAGAAAATACAGAAGGAGAATACTCTGGTATAGAACATGAAATTGTAGAAGGAGTTGTACAATCCATTAAATTGATTACGGAGGAAGCTTCCAGTCGAGTAGCAGAATTTGCTTTCCAATATGCTCAGGATAATAATAGAAAAATGGTTTGTAATCTACTTATTCAAAAATTGACTTAAAAAAAGAAACTAACAAATATTTTAAATAACTATTAATTTTCTTAATAGGTGACTGCAGTACATAAAGCAAATATAATGAGAATGTCAGATGGTTTGTTCTTAAGGTGCTGTAGAGAAGCTGCACAAAAATTTCCCTCTATTAAATTTGAAGAAAGATATTTAGATACAGTATGCTTGAACATGGTTCAAGATCCTAGTCAATACGATGTACTTGTAATGCCTAATTTATATGGTGATATTTTGTCTGATATGTGTGCTGGACTTGTAGGAGGACTTGGTCTTACACCAAGTGGAAATATTGGTTTAAATGGTGCATTGTTTGAATCTGTGAGTAGACAAAATTTTATATTTCTTTTCAAATATGATAGGGCGTGATTTGATAATAATTTTGTCCCAAAATAGGTGCATGGGACTGCTCCAGATATAGCAGGTCAAGATAAGGCGAATCCTACAGCATTATTACTCTCTGCTGTAATGATGCTTAAGTATATGGGACTAAATGAACATGCTAAAATGATCGAAATTTCTGCTTATGACACTATTAAAGAAGGCAAACATTTAACTGGAGATCTTGGTGGATCTGCAAAATGCAGTGAATACACTAATGAAATTTGCAAAAAAGTTTCAGCATTAGCTAAATAGATGATGTAAAATTTATTGGGTATAAACTGCCAAATACTCGTAGAAATAATAATGTAACGTAAAACGTTATTTTTAAATATCTCTGTAATTTGTTTTTTTTTTTCGAAATTTTTTTCAATGTGTCCCTTCAAAACGTATCTGGAATTTATTTGATTGAATTGCAGAGATGTTCAATGTAGGTAAAGGATATTTTTTTCATTTATATTTGCACTCATTTAGATAATTTGTTGAGTACTTGAATTAGTTTATTGTAAAACTTGATGTTACTCAACATTTGTAGATTTGTTAATGTGTAATAGCATTTAATACGATTTTATTGCAATGCGACTGAATACACGTATATGTATGATTGTCATACTTGCTTATTGTAAAAGAAAGATTCTAATAGAATCTGTAAAAAGTAAACATGTAAATTAATTTAGGAATTCTGTACAATACCTTAGAATGAAGTTGTTGATAATGTGTGCCTCGAGGAAGAGTTTCAAGAAGTAACATATTGCGCAGTATTACACGTAAATAAAATATTATGGATTCTATGTGTTGTGTTCATTATTTGACCTATAGATCATTTGTAAATATAATTATAAATATTGAAAAATAATGCTACTAGCAATCATTTTTCAGAAATGTAATTCATATTGTCACATAACTCATTATTTTTTGTACTTTTATTTACAGTAATATTTGAATAAAATTAACAAATATGAAAATTTAGATTTATTTTTACAATCAAACATATTTATAGATATTAATATTCGTATGAATATCATAAGATGAGAATTTTTTAATTATGCTAATTTTCATTTCTGATGTTCTTACGAAATATTTATTGTAAAAAATATAATTCTTGTGGTATAAACGCTACATAATTTTATCCCTTGCAATGTTGTTATAGCGTCCGTCTTGGACACTTTATAACTTCCCCTTTCCTCTACTCTTTCCTCCGTAGTACAGTATGCTTCTAAAGAAAATTCTCAAGTATGAGAAAAGTTGTCGGCTATATTTCACAGGCAAAAGAAGAGGATGGGATGGAGGAGGATCCGGTGTCATCTTCGCTGCTCGTTAATACTTTCTGTGATTTATTGAGATTCCTCGAGTGAATAATGACTGACCTCTTGTAAATTTTTGATATTAAATTTTCCGTTCAACTATGATATATAGAATCACTAAATTTTCAACACATATGAATCTTTTCTTCTTTAGCCTTTCGAAACAATTGTTACTGAAACAAATATTTTCTAATTACGATATTAATGAAAACTGTCATTTACGAGCCGACTAGTCAAGTCTGTCAAATCAATTATGCAGGACAAGATACTAGTTTCACCTTAATTCTCTTTCGGCTTACCGAAGATTGTTCGATCATCCAGAACACTGATTTCTAAGCAATCGTTTACTTAATTTTATTTTAGACGGAAAATTAACCAGTGTGTTGACGATTTAAGCGGTATCGGCGACCGGGGCAGTCGCAAGGTGCATCATCAGTTGTGGCGAAGGGCTGGTTACACAAAAGGTGGAACACTCGAGGGCGAAGTGCGGAAAGCAAGGCATGCATATTCAGCGTGGAGGCGCAGACGTAGTCATAGGAATAATAAAAATTCGAGGGTTGAAATTATTTAGATTTATGCTCGCTCTCTTGTTCCGGTGCTGGCGGTGACGAGAAACGATTCGATTCCGGGGAACAAATTTCATGCATTATTCAGGACTTGCCGCAATGCACCCCAGTCAATGGAACCGATCCTTTGGAAAAAGTCGTTTTTAATCTCTCGTCGCGTTCCAATAATGCACATGCACACCCGCTCACCTCTTCCCCTCACCTATTTTCATGCCCCGCGCGCCCCCGGTTCGCTTTCACCCCTTTACGAGTGAAAACCGTGTTTTCTGCCTTTAAAGCGGACGCCGGTTCGAACGCGAACAATAAATCGGGGATCTATCGGTATCTACCCCCATGAATACGCGACGCTCTCAGTTTAGAGTTCCGCGATTTATTTTCCGTCTCAGTGTTCATAATCGCTGGGCCTGATCGTTTCGGAGGACCGTCAAACAGAAATGTAAAAAGCTGCTGACGGAGCAGTTACGATATTTCTGCTCGAGATTCTCTCTTTCTCTTTCTCGTTCTTCTTTACTCTCTTCCTATGTTAATGGTTTCGCGCAAGTGTTGCACCAGTTCTTTCCTCGCCGCAGCTTGTCCGTTGTTTTCAAAGTAATGATATTTATTAGCTGTCGGTCTATTAGCAAAGAGAGTTCTACGAAAGCGAAGAACGACGCACGATGAATTTGTCTTATTAGAAAAAGAATTATGAGAACACATTGTGGAAATTTGGAAACGATCTTAGAGTAGTGTAAGTATATATACACAGAGTAGAGCTTCATTTATACGAACTCCATTCATTTGACCGCAATTTTAGCTAGTGTCCGATTACGTACAGAAACTCCTGCCGGTTGGTTTCTATTATCTGAACATGCATTTCTATTACGCGGACGAGAAATCATAGACAGTAGGAAGTATCGGTGAATTTCTGATACAAATTCTATTTTATATAAATTATTTGGTTCTCCGACAAAGTCAAATAAATAGAGTTCTATTATACGTGTAATTGACTGTTTGAATGGTCGCTATACCACTATAGTGTATCGCTATGGTTTAAAATGTTTGTGTCAAAATTTCCCTTTTTTATACTATTTTTCATAAAACTCAGGCTGAACTATTAAAAGTTATTGATTTCATAGAATGAATGAACTTCAACTTCCTCATAATTGGATGCTTCAAAACGGATCCATTACTGTCGACGAAAAATGTTTCATAGATAGCGAAATAAATCCGTCGGCAGCATAAAAATATTTTAAACTCCATCCGTACTCAATTTTTAGCCGCTGTTGCGAAATAACAAAACAACACGCCTCCACTTTTCAATATAATACAAAGCTTCCCGATTTAAAAAAAGAAAAAGGAAAAAAAGTATATTCGTCTTTGTGACCACATGAAACAACTCTTCGTTTACAATTAGACCAATAGGAAATTATTATTCGTTTCTTCTTCCGTTGGCAGATTGTACTCTTAATTAATCATTCGAAAGAATGGTCTGTAATCGCCTTACGATGGATTAATGGATCTGTCAGCTGTCACGAGGTAAGTTCTTTTTTTATTACTTTTCTTGTTTCGAT
Organism: Bombus affinis; assembly: GCF_024516045.1. Classification (NCBI taxonomy): domain Eukaryota; kingdom Metazoa; phylum Arthropoda; class Insecta; order Hymenoptera; family Apidae; genus Bombus; species Bombus affinis. The sequence continues at coordinate 15,929,605 of NC_066347.1, forward strand.
CGAGCTTCGTCGAGCACACGGTCCTCTAACTCCTACTTCTCTCTGAGTACGCAAAACGATGAACAACGGTTGGATATTTGTGAGCATCCTGACGACGTTCGTAGTTGTCGTTAATGGACGAGTTTATTATTTGCCGACTCTGGACCAGAATCGATACGACGACTTAACTTTCCCCGTTCCGAATGAGCAATCTTCGCGGGATTTGGATCTGAGTTTCTTTGCTGGGGACTCGAGCGATCCTGATAGTAAGATACATCCTGTTAAAAAGGCAAGTGGATTCGTTCCTGTGAAATTTTACCTTTAAATACATCGATTGAAATTGTTGCGATAACGGACAGTATTTATCTAACATCTTTTTATTGCGGTCGAAAAAATGCAGAGATAAAGATCGTGAAGATTGTCGTTCGATTTTTACAGCGAATAAAAGCGGAATATAGAGTTTCTTTCGTAACGCAGTTACGTAATGTATTTGCAAACACGTAATCGAGAACATAAAGAAGTGGACAGGTAATGGAAATAAGTGTCAACGAAGCTTCGTTAAATATGTCTTATTTACGCAAAGACGTAAATTATTAGTTTCAATTATTTACTAAATAGTCTATGTACTACAGAAGTATAGATATGATAAGAGAAACTTAAAGGAATTATTAGTTCGATTAATCTTCATTGATACCTACTTCCACCGCCTGTCCATTTATTTTTATCCCTGACTCTGTATATTTCTTCGTTCAAATGATGTTTCCATTACGTTTATTGTCGTAATATGCTTTATTCGTGATAAAATTGTGGGAAATTAATAGCGGTAGAATCATGAATTCAACAGAAAATAAATAATTTTTATCGATCGTTCTTTTATCAATTGTTAAAAATACAAAATTAATTAATTATATGAAGTACGTGATTGTCTTTCAGGTTAAATCATCTATAGAATTCACACCAATTCACCGAAACACCGAGGGAATTTATCTTTCATATTGTTTAAATTGCTTTCTTTTTAATGCTCTCGAAAAGCAATTAAAGTGGAATTATGGCATAAAACAATCGAATATAAAGAAACATCAATTAGAATAGTGTTCTCTTCTTGATAGAATGTCACTGATTATTTCATTACAAAATTAAAAAAAAAAAAAAACTGACAATTCTGACGAATCCAATTTTTTCAGAGAATCTCTTTTTCTAACAATCAGTAGATTGGATATCGATAACAATCGTAAATTAAAGTCGTATGAACCTCGTATCTACTATTAGTTCTATTAATCGAAAAATTTTCCACGTAGGTGCAGATACCAATGTGTGTACTAATCATGTATCGTGTTGAAATTAGGTGTACACGCTTGTCGCGCCGGAAAAGCCGGTCATGGAAGTGAACAAAGAGGAGCTACCGATCACGCGTTACAAATTAGTCGAAGCACCTGTTAAGAGAGTCGGATCAGATGATATTATCATGGTCCCGGAGGTGAACCGCAAAATGGTGAAAATCGATAGGAACAACAAGGGTGAAGTGATCTTGGAGCTTCGCGTTATCGCTAATCACGACACTGTTTGAGGAATTTAGCAGGTATACGAACGAGCGTGAATACTGCACATAATGTGATAAAAATAAACTGATAATTTTGTAAAGCATAAATCGATAATTACGCATTATTTTTCTTGCTGGAAAGACTAAAAACCCGATCGTAATATTGAGAGATGAGATAAATAAATAATGGTTATTCAAATATTATTTTACGTTTTTTGAGATCTATAACGTCGATCCTGAATTTCCATAAAAGTTAAAAAATTGTAGTAATATTCAGTTAAAAAAGAAAAATTTTAATTTCTAAATAATTAACGCAATGCTTGCGAGATTCTTCTTTCCGAAAGTTAGAGAGATTTAACGTTATTTAGTTTCCTACAATTTCCATTGCATTTTTCTCGAATTTTCATCGAAATAAGTTGAAATAAATCAGACTTGCATAAAGAAAAAGGAAGGAAAGTTAGCAGATACTTCGAGACAATTAATCACCAAAGAATATCAGAACAAAAGAATTTCTCGAACGATCACCCAATAGAAATCCACATTGGAAACGCATCTTCATCTATCTAATCGGCCGCAAACACGTCGACGAACTTTTCCATTCAGCCTTTGCAAATGAGTCGGCAGATCGATATCTCCCGTCAGATTTGCCCTCGTCCCTAAAAGCCACGTATCTCTTGTCATTCTGCGCATACATATCGGGGACTCGGTTCCCCTAATTGTACTCTGTCAACGGCCGTGTCAAAGAGAGCCATGTCGACAACGATAGACAGAGAGACGAAACCGGGAAACAGTATCTCGATCGATGAAGGAGAACCCTGGATAGAAGTTTATTAGTCAAATAACGTCAAGAGACTGATGGGGGCGAGGGTGTGACCATATCCGGCTGAATATGACGTTCCCTTTCTGTGTGCGTTCCTTCGAGGGTACTCCCAATTATAACGAGTGCCGATGCATTCAGCAAGGTGAAGAAGCGGCATGTGCCGTAGACTGTATCGTCTTTCCTTCTTCTGTTTCACTCTGAAAGATCGACCTCGAGCGCAACGAGCATTCAGTCCATTCGTACTTAGATGGTACTCGTGAGAATGTACCTTTAAGTTCGTGTGTTGGACGTAACTTACGATCGTAAGCTCGTGCAGTTGATCTAGAGCAGAAATATTTCTCTGTCGTTCTCTTAATCTTGTTTTTTTTTTTCGTTCTTGTAATCGGATATGTCGTAAGTATTTTCATCTCTATAATTTAATAGTTTGGTTTTTACAGTTGAGCATTTCGTAAGTTTTATTTTCTATTCGATAGGATTTCATAATTAAATGTCTGAATTATTTCGTGGTTTTTGCGATTGAGTATACGAGAGTGTTTGTAAGCTTCTTAGTCTACCGAATTAATTTTTAAGAAAGCGGAAGGGACTGTTCTATCTTGAAAGATTTTGTAGTTTTAATATTTGAGCAAAATTTTGTTAAGTTACCCATTATAAAAGAGGAATTAATATTAAAGGTACAATCAGCAGTAGAAAGCTGGTCGCAATGTAGGATATGAAATGGTGTACGGTAATTTTCGAAAGAATACGAATTCGTTCACGTGATTGAATCGCATTACTTTTATTACGTTTAATATACAGGTCGAATGATTTCTATTAATACATATAGATACAATAGAACGCTACTATAATATGTACACGGCATATCACATATAGTTGAATTCGTAGCAGAGCGTTTCCGGCCCGCGAGGGATCTCCAAGATCCTCCTTGGTAGAAAATGACTCTTTCGAGCCGAGTCTCGAGTGTAAGATAGGAAGAGTCTTCAAAGAACGACAGACACGGTGGTACAGATTGCTGAATGAAAAACTCAATGTATCTGGAAAGTACCGTGACTAAACTGCGATATTAAAAAATGTCGTAAGTCTCACGCTGTTCAGTTGTGTATTGAGCGTGAATAGATAGCAGGCTTATGTACTGCCTGGTCTGTCAGATTAGAGCAGCCACATCCACATTTACGCAATTGATAGCACCGATGAAAGTTCGAGGCTGCTAGTTTTTCAATGTATCGTTTCTAAATGTACAAGGTTGTCTCTAAATATTCACATCGAAAATAAAGAAAAAGAAAAGATGGGACGAGTTAGTGGGAGGAATATCTCAGAAAAATAGCAAGATATTCCACGTTCTTTCGCTATTAACATTCTTTGACACTGCGCATAATTCAAAGGGACATTAACACATTGTCAACCGAACAATTTACATTTGACTAGAGAAATTACTACAACGAAGTTTCTAAATACTATAAAGAATGGTAAAGGATAAAATTTAGTCTATGGTATCGACTGTGAAATCAATTTTTTTTAAAATAAGAGATATTATTAAATAATTATGCAATTTTTTGTCAAATTGACAATCTGTTGAATTTGATTGTTTCGCAACGAATCAAAGAAATCATGGAATTTCAGTTTTTAAACATTCTATATGAACGACGTAGTCGAGTGAGAACCAGCTGAGATTGTAAGTGTCGGAGCTACATCTATTTATACAGTCAAGAACGAAAGAGAATCGTTCGATTTTCACGAGTTATTCGGTTACTTGCGAATTCTGCTCGTTCGAGGTATCTCCCTTCGGCTCTTTCACATAATCCACCACCAGTTCCAACCCTATCAACGCTCGAAGATCCTTCCTCTCTTCTTCCGGACTTGTGGACGCAACCGAGATTTCTTCCGGTTTTGGAGATCTTTCGTCTGCATTTTGTAACACACAAAAGCTTAATTAATTAGAGATACGTTCTTCCAAGAAATCAATATTATGCATAATACGAACATTTTTAAAATTTTATACAAGAAAGCATTTCATATGACATAATCAGATTTATCTAGTTCATGACGAGATTAATCGTGAATATCCTGTTTTTCATTTGTGAATATTAACTTTGTACCGTATGGAATCGTCATTTTTACTACTACTGTCATTACTCTTATCGATAGTTGAAATCATTTAATTTGAAATTCAAGTTAACTTTTACTTCGAGCCTCAAAAGCTGTCTAGTCGAAAAAAAAATTACAGAATAATCTCTTATAAACAGTATCGTAATTTTAACATTGCTCGAAAAAGATGTCTTTCTAAAAAGATCTCTTTCTTCTTCACTATCGTAATCTTTCACAGTTCGATCCGTGTTAGAAACGTTTAGACTTTTAATAATAAACAAATTTAGATCTTTAACGATGAAAGCGAATAAGTAATTCTCTATACAATCGCACACGTTTAGTTACATTAAAACACCATGTCAGAACACAAGTTACTTCAACTGTATTAAGAAAATAAAAACCAATCGTAACAAAAACACCAATCATGCAACAAACAATTATTAACACCCACTATTATCAATGTCCTTTGAACTATCTTCGCTCTCGCCAGAAGTCGACGTTTCGCTCCTGGTTGCTTTCCGTGCCTGGCCGATGTCCCTGTACGTCCTAGTCAAGTGTCTCAAAATATAATTAGTGCCACGTAGATTTTCCTCGCTGTTCCTAGACGTGCTAGCCTCGTCTCTCGTCAAATTTAACGGTCGATTGCTATTATATTCCTTGGATTGTGGCACACTGAAGGCGGAACAGTGTTTGCCTTTGAAAGGCAGTTGCCTCTCGCTCAACTTGCGATCCCAGATATGACCGGATACGCGAAGGTCGATGAAGAAGTGCAGAGGATCGATGCCAGGATATGATTGAGGCATTGGATAAGGCGGATACCAAAGTGGACCAGGGAGGAATTCCGGGTTGGTGACGTTCCCGGGCAGACCGAATCCTTTCACGCCCGGAAGCATATCGCAGGCCCTTCCTGGAAGGCTGGGCAAAAAGGTCCTCGAGAAATCGAGCTTCTTCTGATCTGACAATAGGGGCGGTAGCTCTTGATTGCCAATCGCGCTCTTCGTACGATCATCGTACGGGCTTCTGTCGTTGTAATTGCAATTCTTACGGTCGCTAGAGTGAGACTCTTCCGGCTTCACTTTCTGCAATTCACTGGCGAACATGTTTTCTGGTGGTTGGGCCTGCTCAAAGTGACGAGGTCGTTCGTCGAAAAAGCTCTTACTCTGCTTGCTAAACTCAGATTTATTTTCATCCACCGGTTTCAAAATGTCTGTCCCGAAGTTTGGCTTCTGGTCGAAGTTGCCCACTTTACTTGCGGTGTCGTAGCCGTCGCTTTGCTTACTTCCGTTCTCCAGCCGCGTCTCCGCTTGCTGTGGCTGCTGTTGAGTATGGAAATATTTATCCGGCGGCTGTTGCTGCTGTTGCTGCTGCGAGTGATGGTGATGGTGATGATGTTGTCTTTCCTTCGTGGTTAATTCCAAGGGACGATCCCGAGCGTCTCGCCAAGATCTTTTGCGACGTCGAGGTATGCTCGTCGTGTTGTTCGCCGATGATACTTCCGTCTTTGCTTGCACAAACGAACGCAACATCTCGCTGAAGAAGAAGCTATGCGGTGTTAAGGGCACGTTGTACAGGTATGGAGGAGTCGCTGCTAGAAGGCGGGACACCAAATCGCCGCCGGAGAGCGAGGCTGGACTCTTCAGAGTCGACGGATCGCCTGTGGTCGTCGTCATGTTTCTGATTTTCGAAGATGAGCACTGGAGAAGTCACAAAATGTTAAAAAGAAGCAGATAGTAAGGGTTCGTGATTGAAATATTCCGTGGATGTTCGTTTGCATTCACGGCTAAAATTCATTGTAAGTATTTGAGGACAACTTATTACAAAATTTGGATATGAAGGTTATTATTAGTTTGATCGAGTGTAGAGTAGAATTTCGATTTGACATTATTTTGAATAGAAAGAAAGGAATCTCTTGTATCTGATGTATCAATGCAAAAGCGACTATAAATTGTGCTAATATCTGTAATATTAATTTTAGATTAGAAAATTATTTTGTTTTGAAATTTTGATAGATTCTTTACGTTAAGTGTTTAGCAATTTTTTCAATATTTTCTCTAACCAAATGACATTTAATGATATTCCATCTAGAAGATATATTCTATTTTCCAACATATTGTATTAAATGATATGCAAATATTATCTAAACCATTTCAAATATAAATAATACTCCTGGAAAGTAACTTTGATTCTTTGCATTCTGGGGAATGAAGCAAATAAAAGCAAACGATATTCCAAAATAAAGAATGTACAATCATACATATAGAGCTAACATAGCAACCCTGTGATGAGTTTGGTAATTCGAACATTCAACACAGCTAAATCTTGGAATACTACACATCTGCTTGGTTCCCAACAATAATCGAACGCATGGAAGATCGTTGTAGGTAAGTACGTACAATCCTCGGAGCAGAGACGCGCTACTATTGTCTTCTGAAATTAATTGAATATCCGCCGTTGTTAAGTCTAAGAGCAGCAGGCAACGCCTATGACTGGCTAAAGGGATGAGTAATACTAGGGCTTGCGTCGCATCATCCATTAAGGATTACTAATTTCTGTCAAGTGCACGTTCGGTTTCGCGCGAATGTCTTGCAAGGAATTCCCGAGAAATCATTAATGAGAATCTACGATCGTAGGTATTTCAATTAAACTTCGTGCCACGCTCGTATGAACAGTCGCATCAGGAACAATTAGTAATTAGTAAGGAAGTGTTCCCTACATACTGATTTTCGTGATTGATATAGTTACAATTTCTTTGATTCGCATTTACTTTATCCTAAGTTCTCGTTTATTTTGATTTTTCTTCATTAAACAGAATATACGACTTAAGTGAGAAATTTCCACTTTTTTAATATTTAAACTCCTGATATCAGTTTCGATGTATTCGTCATTTGTTTTGCGTTTTGATAATCGTTCGATTCTATGAAGATTTCTAATAAATATACTTTTGCACTTGCCATTTTAATAAAGTTTTAACTAATAAATTGCGTATTATTTAGTACACAGATTATACTATTTTATGTTCATACTTAGATTTCTATGGTAATTAATACAGTCAGTAACGGCATCCTTCGAAGATATCATAAGTAACTCAACACTTTGCTCGGTCTTTCTTTACCGAATCATTGCGCGTATGACTCGTGTATAACAGGTTGCTCGTTCACAGGCTTCTAAAACCTACACTTTCAAGCCTCTGTTACGAAAGATAAATCAAACTCACTTCTTTTAATCAAAAATTATTTCCTCTATGATCTTCTACCACTCTGCGTTTGATTAACCTATAACTCCGAAACTCTCTATGCATACAGTGTGACGTTATAAATAGAGTATAAAGTACATTTGCATTTGCAAAGACGGAACGTGCTTGCAAGCATTTTTTGGAAAAAAGAATAAATTCGAGAACATACGTTTTCCATTATCTGCAGGCCGGTATTCTCGAGTCGTTAATGTTCCGATGAAAATCTTCATCATCGCGACGGAGGAATCAGAGGGCGACTTTTTGTAAACAGTTTTAGGCGTTGGAATAAACGAGAACGACAGACAACCGTTAATGCGAGTGACGAAGCGACGAGAGGAGAATTTTTACTGTCCATTCGCGAGAATCCGTGAAGTCTTCCAGGTCCCTGGCGAGATTCTTTCATCGATAGAAAGAGAGAAGAGTGTAACGGGGCGTGGAAAGCAGAATGGTGGTCTGTATCCGTGTCCGCGCACCGAGGAGGGATTGGGTATTGTTTCGGTCCATTGTTTCCCAAACAAACGGCGTCCACGTTGTTTCGTCAGGAGATATGTTCAGCCAGACAGGCAGGACGAACAGGAAATGGACTGCTGTCAGTTTTACTCTTCGTGATAAATACGGGCTCTCGTCGTCGGTTCTCATTGCAGCGCGTCCATAATTCCCGTGCCGTCTCTATCGTTGTTGAACATCGAACGGTGAAAATCTTTTGATTTCTGTCAGAAGCGAGAGTGAAATGGACCTGGTTACGCTTTCTATGTATATTGGCGAATATTATTTGCTCGTTATGCGGCACGAAGAAGGAAGAAATAGCAGTCTTTGATGGAAGGAATGGAAACGACTTCTGTACTCATTTTAACACCGAGGAGTTTTTAATTATTCAGAAGAAAATTCTAAACGTATTTAGCAGGCAGTGGAAGTTCTTCTCGAAGATCTTGAAAAACAAAAAAATTAACGGGAGATCATATTATATCATCGTAAAAGTTACTTGTTTCTTACACAATAAGATTAAAGTTGCTATTTTCCTTATGCAAATCTCATATTGTGATTGATCTTGTATTTACTTAACCATTTGAATGGTAAAATGTTGACACAGACTGTGTCGAGGAAACAAGGCAACTCTAAAGGCTCGGATACGTGGGACTTCTGAAGAATCCCTGGAGACGCGAAACGATTTTTTTCCCTCCGTGATGGTTGCGATGAAAGACAATAGCGACGCGTTTCCATTGCCTTACATCGTGGTCTTCTTAAACAGGAAATTTTAAAGGCTGGCTGCGTCATGAAATTCAGCGGTCGCGCTGTTTTAACCAAGCTTGAATTACAACGACCGCGGAAGAGATCTTACATTTCTAGAACATTAATCACGAGATCGTTGTAGCCACTTTAGTCAATCCTTTTTTCCTCTGTTTTCTTTTTTACCTCTTTCTTCCATATTCTTTTGTTTTATCTTTCCATAACGTTGTAAAAAATTCACGCCGAGAAAGAAGCGAAGAAACTGCAGCAAAATTTACATCCCCCTATACTTTATGGAAACGTTACAGCGTCTTCTCAGTCCCTTGTATTTAAATCACATTATCCCGAGATAAAATAATTCAACGTGCCGGTATGCTCCCGAGGATACGTCAATTATGCAAAAAGTGAGAATTTCCATTGCGTGGTCGGTTCTTTATTCTATTACCGCCGCAATATAAAGAAGCTTCCCGGAAAGTCTCCGCGAGTATTTACTTGAGATTCTCTGGTACGAAACAATTTATTCCCCGCTGGGTTCTCGCCCCTAAAAGTCAATGGTAACACATTTTCACCGTCAACCCTCGTAATATTCTATTTAAGTATCCTTTAAAAATTGCAATATACATTTCTTTCCTTTCTCGATTTCCCTCTCTGTAGTTATCCTTCGATTCTTATCTCCTATATCGTTTCTATGTATTGTGTAACAAATGATCTTGTCACTGTTTAATGTCCTATAATCGAAGCATATGTTTACAAGTGATAATTGAAAATGCACTTTCTTTTATCACATTGATGTAAGATAAAATAATTAATGAGCGTTTTAACAGTAAATATAATTATGGATTATTCTTAATTATTTCAATTAACTACTTAGTTGAGAACGTAATAATAATAATAAAGGAACATCCCAATCTTGCGAAAAGAATTTCAATGATGTTACAGCGAATTAATGCTTATTAAACATAAATATTAATTTAATATGAATAAATTGTACCTCAATTATCCTTCTTCGTTTTATCCTATCTGAGGAGGTGATAGAACAATGAAACAATAATCTGATATAAAACGAAATACGGAACACAAGGCAAAGCCAAAGATCAAAGTATGTAATATCTTTTGTATATCAACTTCTTTTACGTCACTGATCACCACCTCTTATCATCATAAAACATCTTATACAGTACAACGATCTCCCTAACACGCATGAGACCGGAGCTTTTCAACCATCCTTTAAGCAACGCGTTAACCAATTTTTTCTTTGACGATATTGATTGCTTTACCATCGATTACGTACATGACAACATTTTACGTAGTACGACCTATAATTTTCCTAATAGGTAGAAAATAAAAAAATCTTCACTATCCCTTGAACTCATCAACTAACTCTTTCCTCCAACAACCTCTCTGCAAGACTATAATAGAGCAATGAGTCGCGCTCGTCCCAACCTTGGAATTTTACGGGCTTGCATTATCGTTCCGTTCGAGGCGAATCGTTGCGGTTGGTCGAAGCGTCGCTCGGCGTCGTCGTCGACGACAACGACGACGACGACGACGACGATGACGACGTTTTCCTTTCCGTCTCTTCGTGACGTAGTTTCAGTTTCACGCGGAAGGGGAAGGCCGGTTTACGATTCATAAGACAACTCGGTGGATTGAATTAAGCGAACGGTGCGGCAGCTGCCAGTCCGTTTCTGGTTCTGTCCGCGCACCCACCGCGAATCTGCATAATCCCGTTCACGTCGACGATTCTAATTGGCGGATTGTTTCAATCTCTGTCGCCGCGAATATTTGCATTGCTGCTCCTCTCGTTTCGCCCTACCCTCCCTCCCATTCTCCCTCATCCGCCTCTTTCCCTAACCATTCGACGTACGCTTCTCTCTTTTCCTAATTCGTTCCTTTCCACCCTTTCCCTGGAACGATTTCCCTTTCACCCCCACCCTTGCACATCTTAATTTCTCGTTTTCTTTCTTCTTTATGTACTTTACCCGCTTGTATACCTTCGGCCTTACTCCCCCTTTTTTCTGGTTCGTTTTACCCCTTTCTGCAAGGATCTGTCGTGCATCGTATATTGCTCTTTTACCCGTTATATTTTATTTATTCTTCTTCATGCGTGTTTGGTCCTCCCTTTTTCGTATCTGTCTCTATTTTATTTATTTTCTTGATCTTTACGGTTTATTTTTATTCTTCCAAAAGTCCCCTAAGTATCTTTCTTTCTTTCAGTTTTATTGCGTCTCGTGTTCTTGTTCCTCATCCTTGGTTTTTCCGTTTTTCGTATATCGTCCAATATAATCTGCTTTCCCATTTAATAAGAGTCTACTCTGTTTTTGCTTCTATTTATTTATTCGTCTTTTGTAGATCCTTGTTTTTCATCATCTCACAGTTCTGTACCTTCTCGTTAAATCTGCCTTTATCTTTACTCGTTTCTTTCCTACTATACCTTGTCCTTTTCTTGTGCGTCCTTCTCTTGTTCACATTTTCGTATGTTGTACATTGTCTATCAATAATTTTGCACAGGTCTCTTTGTCGATTACTCTCCATCATTGTCTTCCTCGCGACTGTCGAAAAATAATTCAAAGCTTTTGTTCCATCAAAATTAACAAAAGAATTAAGCTAAATTCTATTGTTCTTATTTTTCATACAAGTATCTTCTCTCCTTTTTTATATATCACAATAGTATAATACATAATGCGTAACACATAATATATTCTCGCCACAAACATCTAATGCCAAATCTTATGTAATTACAAGTAGTTTGAGTCACTCGAGTTATTACCATGCGTCCGCTGCAATTGGCATATTGTTTTTCTTTATGGTCGATTTGTTTTACGTAACGTACCTCCAATTCTCGACTCGCGTAACTAAGCAGAAGAATATTAGATAAGAGGTCGTGTGAAAATGAAGCACAATAATGGTCAACAAGGGCAGTAAAAAGTCACACCTATGCATGAGAAAATAGCGAATGCAATGTCGAAAGAGGTTTTATCAATTATACGAGACCAAAAGCGAATTAAATGTTAACCTCGACAGGTATTTCAATCGATTCGTCTTCGTTTCTTCGCTTCCCATGTCTTCGTCGTCCCTCCGAGTAGCGGCGATCTCTTTACTGTCAGCATAAACATTTTTATTGCGACCAGACGCCGAACGATCTCGCTTTACATAGAGAAAAAAAAAAATGTCAGTCGCAGTAGAACTTGGTTTTTTTACGGTTGAACTCTCTGCGTAATTCGAACGGTCCTCTCTTCCTCTTTCTGTGTGTATTCATAAAAAAGGAATAAAAGAGAAACATGCACGCAACGAAAGACGCGAAACGCAGAGAACGGTGACACACCGACAATAAATAAAGCTGGCGCACCGATACGAACTCTTTCGTTAGCGCTTAAGATTAGTACGTGATGGTGTATCGTGGTTTGAAGGAACGGCCAGGGGATTTGAATGCTTTCGAGGGTGCACAAACTGCGGTATAATCGATAACCGCGAAAGATTATAGAAGAAAGGGAGGATTAATTGGTTCGATGAGATGCCAACCGAGATTCTTCTGGTGAGAAATTGTTCATTGAGGAAGATAGAGGGTATTCGTATTAAATCCTTCAATATTCTGTTTTCTCGAAAGAACGTTTATTTTATCAAAATCTTTCCGTTTTAAATGCATATTAACGCTATGTAGTATGGGTATTGACAGGACCAGTATGGGAAAAGGCGTATACAAACCCGTATTTGTACGTGAAAACGCTATTGCTACGTGTTCCAACAATAGTATGTTAAATATAAAATTCAAAATAGGATGTGTTAACCTAGTGTTTCATTAAAAATTTTAATTCTTGGACTTGCAAATAAAACTTAGTGTACATGTAAGATACGCAGATTATAAGTTTGTAAAATTTAAATGCGATGGAGTATCGGAAAGAATTGAAATATAACGAAGCATAGTTAAGGATTTTCGATATGTATGAACAATTGAAAATTATAATTTATTTTATTTTAATTTATTTATTAGTATAATAATTGTAATCAATTCGACTAACAAATATTTAGATCTATAACGATAAGTAATAGTAAATAGAAATAAATGAAATAATTCTTTTTCTTATCTGAGATTTCAATTTGCAAACTACATTTCACCATCTTTACTCAACTAAACAGGGATATGACGAACACGTAATCAATGCTGTCGTACACGCGGTTCAAAGGAAGATATACGGGTTGATTTAGGATTGCAAGATGAATTCTCATTACTTGTCACGTGATACTCACAAGATCCTCTCGTTAGTGCTAATTTTTAATCGATATTCTATATTCACCGTCGCTTTTTCTATTTCTGTCATTATTTGACCACGACGTGGGATAAACCATTGTCTCGATCATAAATCACAGTTCATTTTTACATTTTTTCTAATATTATTTCAATGCAAATAATGACTCATAAAGAAAAGAGAAACCGAGGACACTTATTTGATAATAATATCTGCACTTCACAGAATAACCCTCTTTGTAAACAACAGATATGAAATTAGTTGATAAACTATTCTAAATCAACTTGCTGTATCCCATCACTTAGTTTTACCACAATCAACACCACAGTCGTTACGCAACAAATCAGATTCTCCCACGTGTACCATCCTTCGTGAAATCAAGCATCGAATAAACTTCCAAACCAACAATCAGCTCGAAATAAAGAACACTAACCGATTTTAATCGACACCGTTCCCCAAAACACCATCTTTCATGCATGTTACATTAATCTCAACAATTTTGCACAATTTCAACGCATTCGTCTCTTGCGCGCAACCAAAGAAGAGGCGATCAGGTCACATGGTAGAGACCATAAAAGCTCCTCAAAGAAATCAACAACTAATCTTAAAAAAGAGCAAAGATGCAAAAAGGTGAAGAAAAGAAATAAAAGTAAAAATAAAAAGAATCCACGAAACAAGAAATTAACACTCGAAATTGTATAATGAAGTAACGCAAATAAAAAGAATCGGCAGGCAAAAGTTCGACTCACCTATACACGCGGCGACAGGCAGGTGGTCCCGGGTTCCGGTTCTCTTCGGCGGTGATCCAGAGGCGAGCGATCTACGGATCGTACGGGAAGCGACAGTAGCGTCGCGTGCTGCTCGTGCCAGCAAATGAGATAATAATCGGAGGACTCAGTCACTCGTCGTCGGGCACCGTGGCAGGCAGCGGCGGCAGGGTGGTTGTTCGGCGGCGGTGCCGAAAGTGGGGGTTGTATTCCATCCCTGGCGACCGTCGACGACGAGAGTACGAGTACGAGAATGACAGAGAGGGAACAAGGGACCTGCGATACGGGGGCGAGAGGGCGAACAAGCATGATATAGAGTGCGAGAAAGAGGGAGAAAGAGAAATCAGAGGGGACGAATGGTAGTAGGAGGAGGGCTGGAGGCAGAGGGTGGTGGTTTTTGAGATGATCCGGCCAATCTGCGCATCATTTCCCCGATGCACCCCGCGTCGCGGCAAACCGGCGCGGATTCCGCACCACCGCAAGCACCGTAGAAGCCCTGTTGAATGCCACATTTTGAGACGAGGATGGAAAGAAAGAGACGGTAAGATCGACCACCGCTGGTGGACAAGGACGAAGGGCAGAGCAAGGAAAAAGGAACGAGAGAATGAGAGCAAGAGGGCGGCATTAAAAAAAGAGGAAGCGAAAAGGTAGAAAGAGACAAGACGGGAGAGAGGAATACAAGCATAGCCTTGCTACGGGGATGAAAAAAGTGGAAAACAGATATAGGCAAAAGAGAATCTTTCTCCTGTACCCGTAGCTTCTTCCCACCCTTGCTCGCCTGTCTCTTCGCGTCTCTTTACTGCGTTCCACGGACGTATCGAGGATATGTTTACACTGCCGGAGAAGAATCTCCGCGCGCGTACGACTGGAATATCGATCTTTAAATGCACCACAGAATTGAAACGTGCGTGCCTTTGTCAGTTTATCTTAAAATGGGACCTGTGGACGTTCTTCTTGAAATTACTCGAAACGACTGTGAAGACGAACGCGATGAAACGTGGCGGAACGCGGTAATATAAATAATTCGGTCACATGTTTCGGCTTCAAATTATACTTTTGCATCACGATTTTTATAAACTAATATTCAGTGTCTACAAAAAGTTTTGTGCGCATACATTTATTATAGAACTTATATACTAACTAATTAAATCCAAATATATCGGACTTTTTATTTAGTAATACTTTAAGGCTACAAAAGTTTAATACTATGAAAATAAAAACAGCACTTGGTAAAGAATACTTTATTGTAAAATAAGGGACCGTGCAAATACTTTTTTATTCTATACTATCGCGAATTTAAAAAATTATTTACACATGTCAGTTTTCTAAAATTTTAATTCTATTATCTTCTAATTTCACCTAATTTTATATTAAAAGAAAAAAGAAGAGTTATCGAATACCTTGAAGGAATAATTTATGAAAAGAAGTGTAACTACGTGCATTTTAATTAATGTTTAGTTACCCTAGTAGATACGTATAAAAGATGTGAAAGAAGGTTGGTGTAGTGGAATGGAAGAAGATAGCTGTTTTGCCAGGAAATGTATAGCAACCACAGGCAAACAAATTTTCTTCGACGAGCTGAATTCCGCGAACAGATAAATGGCAATGGGATCCGTGCGATGGTTTCGATTCAGAATTTAAAGAATTTCGAGAGATTCCTCACTACCTCGAACGCAGCGAACACGTTTTGTTAAGCCGCGAACGGGGACATACGATGCACGATACAGTTTTCAATGCATCAGGGATCAATCCACGCTTGCATAGGTACGCATAGTGCGTATTTAATTTCCGCGTTCAACCTACCGATCGTGGAAAAAATTAAATAAATTAATCAGAAGCTATCTTATTTCATCTCACTTAGAGAATTCTTATATTTTCTTTATAAAATACAAGATATTAATATGTTATCGAGCGATAACGACGAACATAAAATAAGGAATTGTTATACCACATTTGACTTAATTTAGTCTAGTCTATTACTTGAAACACAAACTTGAAGGTTTTTCTATACATATTTATATGTTTCTAAGTACAGGAAATGTATTTTAAAAATCTATATTATAACGAAAGTAAGATTAAATTTTCTTATAATATAATTAGTTAAATGTATGAGGAAGCATGACTTATATAGTAAACGTAATATAATAATAGTAAACATAAAGAGTAAGTAATCCTGAAAGAGATAATTGACCATACGAGATCGATCTAAATATTTATTGTTCAATGAGACATTTCGTACAGTACACGGATTGTCCTTGGTAACTACATGTGGAAGTTAGATGACCGTTCACATCAGACCCTGAAACGGTGCTAATTGGCCTGTTGCGAAGGGTAATGTGCGAAAGCTCTCGTAACACTCCTCACACCGCCCTAAGCCAGACTTACTTCCGGTTGTGCTTCGATATAAAGGCAAAGATTAAGTTGTCTTCATTCCTTACAATATTTTTACGGTGTTTATTTTTCTAGTAAAATATAATTACGCTATGAGTTCGTATATTAAATTTTATTTTATTACGAACAGTCCTGAGTTTTGAAATAAATATTAATTCATACGAAATATACAATTTGTTTAAGCAGCATGAAACTATACAAATTTACTAGACTGATTTAATATACTTTCAAATAGTTACAAAAATTTCATATCTTCATTATAGAAGCGAAATGTTCACGTTAAAAGCACAGAGTTTCAAGAAAATGCACTGCTTGGTCTTCTTTTTCATATAATAATAGCAGTCTATTTTGCGATCGACGAGAAATAAGCTCAACTTATATGAACCTCAACCCATACAATGGACTGGGTCAAGGTACAACGATTTTAACCAGATGCTTGGAATTCCCAAATGGCGATAATCCCTCCGTATTTCAGGGATACCTTCTACCTCATAGGCAGACGTTATGATTAAACCATTGACTTCTTCTCATTGATTCACTCCTTAATCTAAATTCTCTTCAAATGAATTTCATTTATCGTGACGTCAACACACAATAAGCTTGCTTGATGATAGTTAAAGTTTCTGCTCAAAACAGGGTATTACTTAAAATTTAAAATCATTAATATTCGACAACACTTGGCCGAATAAGATTTGAAAAGAATCGGGTGAAGGATTAAACTATGAAAGTAAAGTATAACGATTTCAAATCGATGATCTCCAATTGAGAATGAGAAAGAGGGAGAGAGAGGTGAAGGCCAGCCCAAAGTCCAGAAGGGTGCTTCGCCTCGTGGGCAAGTACCCCAAATTTAAATCGTCGCTTCCACGACGACACCAGTGAATCTCCTCTGGGCGATGGCGAGAGAATTCGAAGAGACAGGGTGAAAAGAGGGAACGAGAGGGAGGACTCGGGGGAAACAATTTACCCGAAATTCGCCTCGTCGCGTTTGGCGACTGGATACACTCTTATTTGTCCCCTCGGCAATCTGTCGACTCCGAATGCTCAACCCCTTCTCCTCGTTTCCTCTTGGTTCTCCACCTCCTTTCCAGCAACCCCTTCAATCCCCACCAACCCCATTCTTCTCTATTTCCCACCTCTTCTCGCGAAGCGCGAAACCGCGAAACCTCACGGGAATTTTAAACACCGGTGATTCGTCGGTGTTCTTTAGCGTTACTCCTGTCTTTTTCTTTCTTATACACACGTATATACATACATATAAACGTTTCTCTATTTTTCCCCCTTTTTTCATCTCTCTCTTCATCTTTTTTCTTCCTCAACTTCTTCCCCCATTTTTTGTGCTTCTTTTTTACCATATCTTCTGCCTAGGCTTTTTCGTTCATTTCGCAAGTACACCGCCTCCCTTCCTATCCGTTGACTGAAACGCTTTCTCCGCAGACGACGACGAGCCATCGTTGCTGAGACATCCGTGCGCTTCCCATGGTGATAATGCGGAAACATTCAAATCTGGCGCAGCCTTTCTTCCTTGACACGCGAAAATCGTGGTCGGAGCTAGCGGAGCGACGATGATGTTGTCTTTGTAGAAGGGGACCGCCTCGACGTTAACGCGCCCCTCTGACAAGGTCGAAGGGTTCTTCACTGGGGTACTTACGCACTGGTAATCTTATAACGAACGCGGCCTGTGAATTAATCCGTTGGTTAGGATTGGCCATAGGGTCTCTGAATGGTGACAGACATATCATCGTCAATCGATATTTCAGTCGTGAATTTTTCATTTTTGACTCTTCAATAGAATATTTTCTTTTTTTTGGAATATAAATTATTAATTATTTTAACGTGAAATTTGAGAATTTTAAAACCTGAAATATTATGCTATAGTATTTAACTTTATAATTTTTGCACTTTAGGACTTTCGTTCATGTCATTTCATTGAACGCTAATGATTGAATATCGTTTATTTATTTCACCAAATAATTTTGTTCATTAATAATTTGAACACCAATTTCATTTCAATCGCATTCATTTTTGATAATAAGCAAGAATAATCGTCCAAATAATTCTTAAATTTCTTCATCATTGCCCCTGTATTTTGCCCTAATTAATCCTCCAATTTTGCCAAACAACTTTGGAGATTACCGAAACTCCTTTTTACTCCACCCCTCCCCCCTATTGATACACGATGAAGCTTCATGCTTCGAATTCACAATCGTTTCAACGGTCTATCTACTATTGTAAGTACATAGATTACGATGTGACACGGAAGAAAGAAGAAAGACGAACACAAGAAGAAGAAGAAAGAGAAAGACGAAAGGCAGAGACAAAAGGAGAAAAAAGTAAGAAGAACATCGGCGAGGGACAAACGAGGATAGCGGCCGGTTAAATCCGAAACACGGTCAACGTTCCATCAAATCGAAATTCATCTAACGGGAGAAGGGCATAAATACAGCCGTGTTGTTGCGCATCTGCTTTCGCGAAAGAACGGAACGGTTAGGAAAAGGGCGAGAGATGAGGAATCACTCGAATCGGCGGGAGCTCACGGCGGGGCGTGTAATATTCCCGGGAAGTAAAGCTCCCGAGAATTTCAAGACCCCTCCCCCACCGTCAACCCCCTGTGTCCGTCTCCCTGTGGCCCCTCTACAACCACCCATCCCATCCTTCCTTTCTCCCCCCTTCTACCCCCCCGTGCGAACGTATCCTCGTACTCGCAGCAGGCAGTACCAACCACCCCACCGACTACGAGAAGGGATGCAAATAACTGGTGATAACAACAGATAGCTGTGCCGGTACGGCTGACTCTATATCTGTGTCGGTGTACCACTACGCGGTGGCGGTTTAGGTTTCGGGGGCGAAGGGAGATCGAGGAAAAGAGCGTGGCAGGGTGGTAGAAGGGGGAGGGGATGACTGAGGGTGGTCGGCGCGGAGAGGCGCGCAAAGAGGACGAGTAACGGAGATAGAGGGAGATAGAAAGATACGACGGAAGATGAAGAGAGTACACAGAGGGTGGTCGTCGGTGGGAGTGAAGAGGCCGGCAGAAATCGTAGAGTAGCGAGAGTCAGAGAAGAGATGGCTTCGGCTGCGAGGGTAGAGGGAGTAAGAGGTGGCGGTGGAGGTGGAGAAGGAGGAGGGGTGACAACAGAAACCGGGTAGAAGGTAGCGAGATGGGGAGGGTTGGTCTCTCTGTTGGATGTGGAGAAGGGTGCAAAGAGAGTAGATAGACAGAGAGGAATGGATAAAATGAGGGAAATGAACGAACGAAGGGTAGAGAGAAAGGACTGAAACGAGTCAGCTTACTGGAGAAACGAGAAAGCGAGAAAAAGGTAGAGACGGAGATAGAAACACGGTGAAAAGGGGGTAAGGGCGAAGGTGGAAAAGAGAAAAGCTACGTGACTGTATAGTAGTGGTCCGAGGAAAGCGGCGATACGGAGGGTGACGCGAGGGGAGCATTCGAAGGGTGTGTAGACGGGTGTGGAGAGCGAAGGAGAGGAGGAAGCGGAGGGACGTCACTCGCTGTCGCATCGAGCGCGAGCGATGAGTGGCGCGCGCTCGCTCGTCTTTTGTTTGCGATACGATGCGACTGCCAGGCCTCATGACAGCGGTGATGGGCGGCGGGGGTGGTCCGTGGAGGAAAGGGATCACGGCGAGGAGGTGGGTCGGGGGCGTTGGAGGCAACGGCAGAGCGAGAGGGAGAGCCGACGGTGGTGTGCGACCGCGAGGATGAGCAAGAGGGCGCGGGGAGAGGGTAGGAGAACTGAGCTGGGTACCGGGTGAGAATCACAGAGGTACGCTACACTTAACGCGACCCATGCGTACATATGTTACATGGATGAGCGTACGTATATGAGCGTCGATACGTGCACGTAAATTTCTACTGCCGGCTTGTTCGGTGTATTGGGGCCTTGTTGTCAGCAGGTTGCCGGATGCACATCCACCTACGGATCTCTCTGCTCTTCTCTGCTCCACTCTTCTGCTCTACTCCGCTTTGCTTTGCCCGCGAGTAACGCACCGCTGTTGTATATGTATATATACGTTTGTATGTACATACGTGTGTGTATGATTGAGTATGTGTGTCTATCGAATGTATCGGGACTAGCAGCTATACATACGGTTGACGTACACGACGTTTTGGGGATAATCGTCTCTACTATCGTACGCGTACTATTGGATCAGACTTAGGTGAATGTTGTAGGGTCGTAAGAACGAGATGAACAGAAGAGAGACAGAGACGAATGTACGGATAAAAGGGAGCGTTGAGCAATTTCAGATTTGCTTCCGACACGAGTTGGTATTTCGTTTAGCAAGTTATTGAATCAGCAGCGCGGGTTTCGCGTTAACGCTAATTAACAGGTTATCGATATTTCTTTAACGAAGAAATTTTTCTGCTGGATAAATTGCGGTGAATAGCAGCTGTTCTTCCTTTTTGAAATTTTATATGATTCGCAAATTGATAAAGACTAACAATAATTTATCCTTAGAGATCAATAAATGCTACGTAATAAACGTACCAATATAATTTATTATTCTTATATTTCGACTTTTATATTAATTAATCGAATATTAATATCTTTTACAATATCACAAAGCATAATTCTATTCCCTTTTTATAATACTTTTTAATATTTTACCAACTTTTTTAAAATTCAATTAAAAATATGTAAATGAATGGTAAATTAAACAATTATTCGATAATAAAAAAAAATAAAAAGAGTGTGTCGTCTATCAAGTCAAAGAAATACATGTACCGTCCTGTGAACAGTAGAGTCTGTTCATTACGGGAAACTCCTACTGATCCCCGAGAATGTGTAGTTGTTTCACTGACTGGCCAAACATCCTACGCACGTGAATTCATACACAAGGTCGTAAACGATCATATCCAATAATAGGATTTCAACCAGCAATTTTTATGATAGGTATGACAGAAACGAATGCATCCTATCAGGCTGATTATTACGTAAAATCGTTATTACATTCGTTTGCTCTTGTAGCAATCATCAATGATTGAACGTATGCATGCACGCAAATGCTTCGCTTATCGGAGGCTTATTGTCAATATGACTGTTTGCATGCAGAACAGTAGATATGCCACATCTGTATTTGTCTTTTCAGTATTTCGGATCCTCTCTATTAATTCCCATTTCACGTCAACAATATTTGCGTTCTATTTTGAGGATGCACGTGTTCACGCGGCACGCGCGAAAGATACCACGTTTTCCATGAATTTCTCACGTGAGGATGTTGCCTTGCTCCATTCCCCTATTAGCTTTCTCTGTGATTGATATATAACCCTGCTACGAAGTCCTTAAGAGGTTTCGCGTCGAGTCTGGATTTATCGTGAATTTACGATAGCAAGCAAATTTTCATTCAGCTAGACATATTCTTCATAACTATTCTTATACCTATCTATAAAAAAGAATAAAGCGTTAATAATTCGAGTTTACAGATATTTCTCTACAATGAAATATTCCAATGCAGGTTTCTAACTTTCTTTTAAAGATTTTACATTTCTCGAATGTTCAGAGATCTCAAAACATGTTTCCAAAATATTTTAATAAAGTTTAAAATTGAAGACGTTATAAAGATTTTTTACCGTCACAGTCTATGTGAAAATCTGCATGGATTTTTTACAGAGTATTCTTTAGAATAACGACGACGCGACGGTTCACGATATGCCATAAATTACTGAACCGATTGATTTGAACTTTGGCGTACGTGCTGAGAATATCTCTATATCTCTTACTACTTTTGGATCAATATTTTTAACACATCTTTGCAGTTTGCAGAAGTTTCATGTGCCGCATATTTAAATTAACTCTCGGACACTACCATGGTTGTTCATGAAAAGTGAATTTTTTCCCAATTATCGTTTTCTAATAATACCATCGGAATATCGTGATGTTATTTGTAAAACAATTACAAACAATAACTTGTCTGCTTTTCATTTAATCTTGAATAATAATAAAATATGTAATTGTTTGAGCTTACTGATAGAAATCACTGAAATAAAAGAAAGCAATGAAATCTCACTCACAATAGATTCTAAATGTTACATTGAAATCTTGCTGCAATTTTGAAAAAATTATTGTGACGATACACGTTAGGCAACGATTTCTACGATGTTAATGATAAGGAATTGAAATCTTTCTGAAACAATTGAATTATCAATAAATATACATACCTGCAAAATTACTATGTCACAATCTGATTTGATTTTTTATATAAAAAAATCCGAACATCAACATCTAAATGTATCATTTAAATAGAACAGCTGTTTAATTTTTTCCAAGCGTAAAAGCGATACGGACTAAACGATTAAACTTAGTCAGGGCTTACGTTACAAAGTTTATCGGCAAGGGATTCTGTGTCCTTAATTGCACGACGTTCCGCGGCGAAACATTTTTGTTTCGCGACAGTGAGCGAGCAACGCCGCGGAAGCGCGACCGATGTTTTATTGTGACAAGGCTCAAGTGCGAGGTGTTCGGTGCACGGGAGGAAATATACAACCGCGAGCTTTAAAGTGCACCGATGCACCGCGCTCGAGAATTTCCGTGGATATAGAACGCGCACGGTTCGTAGGAGTATACGCGCCAACGCGACCACGTATTATTACGTAAGCATTCGATACTAAAGAATGCCGTGCACCAACCGTCGCGGTATTTTATTAAACGTTTCTCTATTTTAAATGGAAAAACGCGAATTTTTACCTTTGATAGAGAGGAAATGTTATGCTAAGAATAGGATAGGCGAAAAACATTTTAAATGGGAAGAAATTTGCGTGATTGTTGTTTAAATGTATATTATATTGAAATTATTTTGTAAATGGTCATTTAGAAATGGCTAATGCAGAAATGTTATATTAAATCCGTAGCATAGAATTTTGGAAAGTAAATTTATTTATATGTTTTAAGTAATTCTATTTCAAGATTTCAAGATCCTCATTGACAAACGCTTATCAATTATTGCAATCTTTTGAAATCGAAATTAAAATTTTGTCAAGATATTGTTTTAAAAGGTAAGCGGAGAAAAATCAGAACGAAAGAAAATGTTCGAAAAGAGTTGATATTTTCCGTCATCCTCGTTTAATTAAAAAGATATAATCATATTAAACGATGTAATTATATATTATCAACTATATTCGAACTGAATTTACTTTCTATATCTCTAAAAAGTTGTAGATATGAAAAATAAAATTCTATATTACTTCTGTCTTGCATAGAAACGCTTTATTCTCAGCTAGTAGATACATATGTTTCTTTTAAAATGTATATGTAAAGCATTCGAATCATTTGTCCGGAAGAATATCGGGAAGAAAATGGGGAAACCTGGCCGAAAATAACGGTTTGGTGATACGAAGAGGAGGCGAGGTAAGTTCGAGATGACAGAGTGGGGTCAGAGGATAACTCGGGTCTCGACCGGAGCTGCTTTTGACACGAATACGTTTATGCGATCACTTGGCCTCTCGTTTCTCACGTTAAGGCTCTGTCCACACCGACACCGGATCACTTATCGGTTATTTTATTTCAGGAAGGACCCGTCGCCGAGCTTCTTTGTAACTCAAGAAAAAAGATTTTCACCCGCTGATATTCTAAAGGGATATTTCAGCTAGGTCGCGAAATTTCCTTTTTTCCGTTTTTTCTCGTCTTCGCTCGCGCTTACTTGGATACGTCTGAATCTATAATGCTTTTGATATCAAGCTTTAGTCGGTTGGTATAATCGAGTCGCTTCGCGGTGAAATAAAAAAAAAAAAAAAAAAGACGGGGGAGGAAAGAGACAGAAGAGAAAAAGAAAGAAAATGAAATCCGCTGACGACAGAGCTTGGTTTTTAAGTGAATCGCGTCTGTAAACGCGACGTCGCGTAACACGAGTGCGCGAAACACCGCGAACCTATTAGCGCGTGAAATGGAGCGACTTGAAAGAAACGAATTCTATCCTCATCGAGGACGACGGTAATCTACGTAATCGCAGACACGCTTCAAAGCGTTCAACTTAATCCGAGATGCAGGAATTTTCTCGACTACTAACGCGTAATTAATTCGCGAGCAGCATCAATTAAATCGCGACTCACCGATTTCGCGAGTGCATACTTCTACAAATCGGTAGAACAAGAAAGGAAAGGCTTACTCTACCTCGGCCAACGTCCATTATATTAATACATCGGTATCGATTCTGTCGTTTAAAATCAACGATTTGAATAGAAGCATGCAGCGTGTCTTCGTATAATTACGAGCGGCGTAAAACAACGGCGACGGACGCACGGATTCGGCTTCGATATCGGCGCAAATTAAAAATAAAACGCAAGAGGGTCGCATTGTGATATCACCGCCAACTTCGAGGAACGTGAAAAGCGTGACGTACAAAATTTTTCTCTGTGTAATTGCGATAAAAGTATATCTATATATTTACATATATACATGTATATATGTGTATGCGGCAGAGTAAATTAACGTTTCGCGTGTAGCACCTTGCCAACGCAACGATATAAAAGAAACCGGTGCAAATGGGTTAAGGACGAGATACTTTTCACGAAAATCGCAACACGCTCGTGTGGTTCTTTTCTTGCCCGTTGACGCGTTTACTACTCAGCCCACCCATCCGGTGACTTCCGGTGACATGATGACGAGTATAACTCCCGGGCCATTCGGCGCATTAAACGCGAGGACAATTAAATGGCCCCTTCGCTGATTCCCGCCGGTAACTTATTCCCAAAGTTTCCAAACTTGGTCGCGCAAACAACTTTAATTAAATATCTACCAGCGATGCCTGCGCGCGTTCGTCGATGAACCACAGACGAAGAAGGGAGAGCTGGAAACAAACGAAAAGAAACGATCATCGAGCGAAGAACAAGAGGAAACGAAGAAAAGAAGGTAAAGTTAAAAAGGAGAAAGATTTACGGAGAAGAGATAGAGAAAAGTGAAAAAGCGAGAGAAGTAAACGTGAATACCTAATAATGTAATACTAGGCTAATTCTCTTTAGAAGACTCGGAATCGCGGTTTTCGTTAATGAAAATGAATAATGGACAGGGTAGATAATCATACCGCATTCGATGTACACAACCACCCCCAACCACGCCATTTTCTAATTGAGTCCATCATCGTATTGGCATACCACGGTTTTCGTTAATTGTAATGAATCGCGAGTCCCAGCAACGCCTGTATTAGGGTAAATACAAGACTGGCTATTTTTATTACGTGGAATCGAATTACATGTACGTTTCTGTAAACAAGAGATCAATGCGATATCAGAAAACCGTTTTAATGAAACATAACGAGAAAACTTGTCACGACTTACCCTCGGCCATAAACAACGTGATTTATATTCGTACGTGTAAATTATATAAATCCTGAATTTTTTAGAATACTACTTGAAGATACAGTTATTTGTCTGATTGCTTTTTAGTGTATCGATTTGATTAATTGTATGAATTGTAGACTGTAGTAAAATATTGACATTATGTGTATATATGATGTTTACTATGTTGATTAATTGAAACAATTTAATTGAAACAATTACTAATTAAGTTAAAATGTGAAAAATGTAATCCACAATAATAGTATGCCAACTATTTATCCATTTAACGCACTTACATGCCCGTGACATCTCTATGAAGAAATAAATAGTTTTTAATTTAATCTTTAATAAATTCAAGGAAGGCGTATAATTTAAGATCTCAGAATCTAAGTATACATATATATCTTATAAAAAATAGACGATACACCCATCTGTATTGTAAGTTGTTTTTTTATTATGAAAAGAATAATTACATACTCTTACTCTGTTAAATTTTCCATAGATACGTAAACATCCACAGTTTATTTATGATAATCGCATCGACACCGGCCAATCTTCGTAATCAACGTTCGTCATCAATCCGCCACTCTTGTGAAATCATTTCGATCTTGACTGGATGCATCAACGTGGAGTGAGCCGGGAACGAAAAATCTCTCTCTTTAGGAAAATTATCGACGGTTCGGAGGAGCGCGATCCAGTCGAAAAGCACCATTGATACGAAAACGAGTATCGACTTTGACTGTCCACCGACTCTCACCTTTGCCAGTGCGTTCCTTTTAATCTATCCGCGTGATGCAACGGACTGCAACGTTCTTCTGCCTCCGAGGGCTTTCGGATAGCAGTAGAGGAAGAGTGAATGAGAGAGAGGGAAGAAGGAGAGAAAAAAGAAGAGAAGATGTATGCGGAATCGCGCGCGTCGAGTACGTGGAACGCATTACACGATCATCGCGTACGGAAAGCCCAGATCAATTACATAATGGCGCGACTGAAACGGATGCTCTTCAACCACCGCCCCGAGCCCCCTTAGCCCCGTCCCACCCCAAAGCGTCCCTGCGCTCCTGGCACAGCCCCTTTCGCAAAGTGACTATAGAACAAAGGGTTGAGCCTCTTCTCTGCGGGCGCAGTAATTATTATGCTCTTTGACGATCCCTCTGTCTGTCAACGGTAACGCCAACGGAATCGATACTTCTAAAACTTTAATCGTTTCACGTATGAGTGACATGCTTTCGCGTTAAGCCGCATGTAAAAATATTTCACGTCCGCAGCCGAGCCTCGGGGGAAACGAGGAGGTGTCGAGAAGGGTACCATCCGTGTCGATGATTTTCCTTTCATCTGAATCGATGACTCGGTGGAGTAAAAACTTTATAGATCGGTAGATATAGGGAAAAGTTTCGATTTAGCTGTAAGATGTTTGGTTTGGCTGAGTGTGTCGTGCGAAGATTTCAGGTTGAGGGATTAATAATCGTCTAAAGGATTAATAATCGATAACGAGTTCTTCTTATTTAAGAAGAATGTACTTAAAATATCTTATCGAATACGATATCTCTTATTAGATATATCCATGTATTCGAAGATTTTGCAACCCATACACTGAGACACCTTAAACTTTAGGCCATTATGAACAGTGTATAGGTTCCAAGGACCTTGACCCATTGTGTAGATTTCAACAACTTCCACAGTCCCCATAGTTGATTATGTGGTTCCAATGTATGCCATATTGCTTAAATATTAAATATTATATTGTTATTGTAGTAAATATATTTAATTTAATTCTTAAACGATTAACTTTAGTTTGGGATCTGTTTCGTGTGGTATAAATAATCGTCGTGGATTGATACGTACGATTGATTGCGAAAAAGTCATGTTAACTATGAGAAATTGTGAAAATCGTATAATCATAAAAAATGTGTAGAAAATATTGTGTAACCACCCTAGAGAAATATTATTCTTTTCTTCAAGAAAGGTATATTCTGTCCCATTATTTCAATGATTTAGATAAATATGAATAGAAAGAATATTAAACCTGCAGACATGTTTGTCGACTTATTAGATAAACTTTCAGTCTTTTCAATTTTCGAATTTTAAATATTTAACACTATATTCTACAGGAACTACTAAGAGATATTCGATATTACTTCAGAGACGAACAGAAATAAATACATTCGATCAAAATACAACTAAACGCAGCACATAACAATTACATAATTTCTTATCGTGCCTATTACAGTGACTCAGACGTTGATAAAGGAACAAACAGATAAGAAATTGTTGACTCTATGTATAACAGTGAAGGAGAGGGAATACAGAAGATAAACGGAGGATCATGATATTGCCGAGAGTTAGATACTTTCCTGGATCAGTAGTGAAAAATGATAGGGCGCGATCGAGCTGGCGTCGCTGGGATCTCATTATACCCCGTGGAAAGACGAGATCGTCTCCGTAGAACTTCTTTTTCGCCTGGAAGGAAGGAGGGCCGCCCGTTTCACGATACAGAAACGCTTTCCTCGTTAGTCTTAATTTTCTCTTGCGGCCCGACATAGGCGACGACACTTCATATCGCGAACGACAGTACATTCGTGGGAGCGTTAATGACACCGTGGAATACACGCGATGAATAAGATCGTAATAACGAGTGCCAACCGTTGTTCGCAACGGACCCCTTAATTTTCCTGCCTAATGTTTGGATTAATTTTCCGTTCGTCTTTTTCGCGCGCCGCGTATTTACTTTTGTTGAAATAAAACAAAGAATGTAGGCCGCTGTCTCCTATCTGAATATGAAAATCTCTTTTGCAGCTGTATCGTCACAGATTCTCTGTGTATACATACAATATGCATGATACACACTTTCCGGCGAATCACAATTATAATATATATAAGTATATGTATATAATTTTGTTTCAGCGGAATATCGTCACTGCCAAATACTCAATAGCATCCTGGATAATTTAAAATATTATTTTGTTACTTCTGCAGGGGATGAGCGCGTACATATAAAGTGCGCGCTTATATTGTTCCTTTTTGATTCTACATTAAAACTGTTTCACAGTATTTTGTTGTTCCATTTTTTGTACGCGCATGTAGACATTTTATTTTGATATTTGAAATATACAAATGACTTCGTTATAAGTTTTAGTTGTTATTTTTCATAATAAATTCTTTATATATTTATCATCTTAAATAATCTTGTATAATAGATCGTTAAATTTGTACGAACCAATAATTCCACTAAAACGTAGAACGATATAACGTTAATCTTGTCATATTTTTAACACATTTTATTTTAATACTAATCAGTAAAGCTAAGTCAGGCAAAACTATTTTACATGCTTTTTTTTTAGAACTTAATATTTTCTGTAAAATGTCAAGTTCTTTAATAAGAGATATTACAGATCTTTGACCAGAACGTATCTAATGATACGAGGCGAAAAAGAACTGAAGGAAATGTCTGACTTTTCAAACGCGTTTCTGATGGCAGATATCGCGTATCACTACATACATACACGCATAATATGTACACAGACATATACCAGAGATGCTCTTGGCCCGAGCAAAATCTCAGCCCGCAGGAATGACAATAGACTGTCAGATAATGAATCCCCACTGTCACCCCCTTTACCATCTCACGTCCTAAAACCCACCCTTTGCCATGCTCTCTCTTTCTCTACCTGTCTTTTTCCCGCGCGTATTTCCTTTCCCTCGGCAGCGACGGGTTCGAAACCATCAACTTTTACTTATCGAAGAACAAACTTTTTCACGACATCGATATCATAATGATAAATTAGACTGATCGAATCGACGACGAAATAATATTTGTCCAGCTAATTATTTATTATACCATTCTGAGTTTATATATCTCTAGTTTAGAATTTTAAATGAAGAAATTTAGTGAAAATTACTTACATTAAACTTACATCTTAAGCGTTTATTTTAAACTGCATAAAATATGAAAAGATAACGGCCAATGTTTTGCTAATTCTATATTCTTTTTTTAATTTAAAGATACAACATTGCGATATTGCTGTTAGGGCTAATTTTCTTTAATAAGTAATTAGCTTTCTCCTTTCTATTTTGCCATATTACGCTTATTTTATATTAGTATTTTTTCTTTTTCTTTTTTCATTTCTTGTAATACAACCAAATTGGAATAAAAAGAGTCGTATTATTGCGTAAGCTAATAAACGATGTATGTAACTTTTACTTAGATCTCAGTTGTATCTCTCGCTAACTATACCCTTTATATTTTCCACCCTCTACTCTTGTAGCAAACAGGACTATGACCGAGTAGGCGAGGCGTCCACTTAACGCTAATGCCCCTTTTATTGGTCAAGATTCCAGTCAAAAGCTGAATAGACGCTCGAGTTATACTCCCAATTCAGTTTCCTCTAAAAATTGAACGAACAATTCATTATACCTGCTTGTAAATATTATACTCAATCCCGTAAAATCTCATTTGGCAACTAATATAATTTTTATATGCCAAACGATACAGATTAATTTACTTTGAACAAATTGAAAATAAATTAAACGTAATTTTCCCATTCGGGCAAATATTTTTATATTTTTTTGATTATGATTGATTACTTTATTTATAGCTATTCCTTATATTGTTTTCAATTCCACATTTAAACATAATTAATATTCATTTCCGTTTATAATTCACATATTAAAAAATAAAAGAAAGGAATTCAGTCGTTTATCCGCTTACGATTAAGCCGATGGGTTCTTTTAATCTAAAGTATAATGCGTATTTAAATTTATCATGGTACATGCGAATTCTCTTCCATTTTTTCCTTTCTTCTTTTTTTACGTGAACTCGGAAACGAATGAAGCAAAGCCGGAAAAAAGAATTGGAACGTGAGGTGTAACATATCGAACTGAATGTTGAAGCCAGTGAGAGAGCGAGTCGAAAAAAAATTTTGCCTGGGCCTGGAATAACTCCAGGCAGAAAAAGTGAGCAAAAAATTTCCATAAAAATGCACTCGTACGTATAATCCGGATAAAGCTTAGCATCGTGAGAGCGGCTATGTCACCAGTGGAAATGGCGAAAAAAACAGAATTGGTATGTGGAAATGACGGTAATCGAAGATTGTAAAAGGGCACGTGAAGAAAATGTTATAGCATACAATAATTTCAAAGATATCTTCTTGAATAAAAAAGACATATATATATATATATATAAGTATAAAATTCATGTTGAAAATAAAACATGTTAAAAAATTATCTTTAACAGGAATATTGTAGTACATATATTAATGACATATGACTAAAATATATATGGGTTAATATCATATTAGAAAATAAACATTTATTATTTTGTTAAATAAAATTTAGATCTAGAATAATTTTGTGAAAAAAATATATTTTCGTTACTTATTTTGATACATTCATGATATATATATTTGTATATAAATATGGCTTATACATTTAGGACCTGAAATTCATCTTTTATGTATATAATTTTGTTTCAGTCTCATAGAACAAAAGATTTGATCATTCCTTTTTTAATCTTTTGTCCACAAATGTTCGCACTGAATAAAATATTACTTCTAAATTGTATGTACAATATCAAAATATCTAAATTTCACCGATAGCTTTAACAAAATATTAAGGAAATTATTAACATCAACAAGAATGGTGTAGAATATATTTATTACAAAATACTTCAGATAATGTATACTTACTGACGTACGTTCGCACAAAATTTGGAAGATAACGACATTTGTTTATGTTGTCAAGTTGCAATATGGAAATAGTGTTGCGTTAGTTTCCCGTTTAAACTTGACTATAAAGTTATGTTCAACTACTATTGTGTAAGAAAGTTTGAATAAAAAAAGATATTTTTGTACCGTGTTATGAAAGAATGGAACTCAAATTACAAATGAAAATATGCACTTTAGAAAAACATGACCCTATTTTCATTGAGTGAACTTCTGTATGTTTGAAAAATACGTTACTTAAAAGATTGCTTTATATGCTTTAAAGTCAAATACGTGATATATTTTCATGAGATCTTAAGTTTTAATGATTACGCATCAGTCTTCAGACTGTTAACTGATTAGTCATTAGCAGTAAATTAAGCTTTATAGATCACAATGGTTTAGTACTTTACATTCAACAAAAATAGTCTGTAGTTTAGGCATTTTCATTAACGAGCCTCTTCTTATTCTAAAAAATAAATATAGTTTGTTAACACACGATTATATGTAATCAATTACATTAAATTTAATGCCGTTCTAATAATTATCTTACAGTTTGTTTAGATGGTTTAACATCTGTACTAGAAGTACGTGTTTTGGACCTCTCTTGTTCTAATTGTGCATGTAAGGATGCTACTTCGGACGTCAACTCATCTCGTATTTCTTGTAATTTTGCGACTTCAGCTAATACTGACGCTTTGTCTTTCACTAGAAACGAACAAGAAAATTAATCATATTTACAATAATACTAGAACTATCAGTAAAGAACTATTAAGCCTACTTTCTCCATGAGATAATATTTGATAAAGCTTTTTATTCCTTTCTTTAACTTGTGTTAATTCCTTTTTTAAGTTTTCTACTTGACTCTTTAATTCATTAATGATTTCGTCACGTTTTTCCACCTCTACCCTTAATTGAGCAGATGCAATATCATCATCGATTTTATTTAATCTCGCCTTCAATATATCCTTTTCTTTTTCCTTTGTGATTTCTTCTTTTGTCTCCCTTTCAATTCTTTCAAAAAATTCTGTGTCTAATTCTATAAATAAATTGACTAAATTAATAATTTTTTATCTACTTAAGATTTAAAATATGGAATTATTTTACCTTTGGATTTAGTATCACCATTTTCTGGAGGTAATACTGTATTTTGAGTAGTAGTAGTAGTAATGGTAGTAGTTGTAGTAGAAGTAGTTTCTAATCTCATATTGTTGAACTGCTCCAATGACATAGTAGCCTTTTTTGATTTTTTCCCTGATTTCTTATTTGACTCTTGCTCTTTTTCTGACTTGACTGCACTTACTAGCTGCTCTTCATAAGCCAGCTTTGACAGCAAAATGGCTTGATGTAATTCTTGCTCAAACGTTTCCTCGACAGCCTTAAGGAAATCACAATTGGACGTGATAACACACAACACTTATAAATATGTCACTACTGAAACAAAATCTTAGCTTTAACAATTTATATCTAAAACTAAACTATGATTTTCACACATATTAGTCAAGCCTGTGCTGTCCTTTATTACACACAATTGGTTGGGTGTCATTGTACCAATGTCCAGATAAAAACTTATTTTATTAAATTTATAACAAAAATTTCATTAAACTAAAGACAAGTAAACAAAATACATTATAAAAAATTTATACATTACCATTGTATCTTTCTGTTTCCATTGTTCCCATTGTTGATTTTCATTGCTACTAGTTTTTTTCTTTTTTCCCTATAAATAAAGAAAAGGTGTAAAATAAATAAAACATTTATTTTACAAATTTCTGAACATTATTATGATGATATTAAGAACTAAATTATTCTATTAATTATAAATTGATTTGCTTCCTACATTTAAAAATATATTGAGATTCATTATATACACCACTAAAGGACAAAATCAATATTGAAGTTCGTTTCAAAATACAAGGTCCCGCCACGACTTACAAATACTATGACGTTTACCGGGTAATCAAAAACAAAAAAAAAAAAACAAAAACTACACGCATCATACCTTATTTTGTTTTTTCTTGTCATCCTTTTTTGGTTGCTGCTGTTGTTTCGATTTGTCGGTTTTAGATTTTTGATTCGTCTTACCGGCAGTAACATTCTTCTGGGATTTCTTCGGCTTACAATCATCATCATCAATGCTGAGAACTGCGAATCTTGATGGTACGGCGGTCGCCATTTCTGTGAACTCTGAATATACGTATTGATAACGAAAACTACAGAACTTCCGGTATCATTATACTCATAAAACTTGTAATGTTCATTGAGTCTTGTATTATTGCATCGTGTATCATGTAAAAAATGATATAACCTAGTACAAACGAACGACTTACGTGCCTATACTTATCGCACACAAACGGATGTATAAGGAAAAATGAAGAACGATGTTAAGCTATCACATAAACCGGAAACGAATAGTAGACGTTATTGCAAACTTTCAGCGCCTCTAGCGGAAAATATTATGGAAATTACACTTACCCGCCCGGCGACACAGTAAGACCAACTGTAGAAATAGAAATGAGAAAATTGTATATTTCAAAGTTTCAAGAGTTTAACATGGTACTTATACTTGAAAGAAAATAAATTTATTACTATTATATATCTCAAAGTACTTACATATTTAATACCAAATATTACATTTGAATTGTTTTATACATACATACATGCTATAATATTTTCCTTGATTTGTGTTAAAGTTTTATTACTGTTTATCACAATATAACAATATAACAATATTAGTAATTAAGAAACGTTATCGATGTTAAATAGTTTGCAACTTATTTTATAATTAATTTCATATACATTTCAATTTACATGTCATAACTGATAAAAAATATTTTAGTTTTATAACTCTAATATAATATGATATTATACTTTTATACTTGTATAAAATTTAAATGTATCAGTTATTAAAGTTATAAGTTGATCCATTTTGATATTTGAATTTATATTTACATCATAGTTATTGTTTTATACTTCATAATATTGTAAAAAAATTTCGTAATAATTTTGTAATTAAACTGTATTTCTTTTTGTTTATTTGTTATACACTAAATTTAGTTTTTTAAACTTTATATTCACGTTATGTATACAAAATATAAAAGTATGCTATTTATATTTAATTGTAGCAAAAAATGCATTCTACATAGTATTAAAAACATAAAATCAGATTGATATTAAAAATTTATATACGAAGTATTACATATAAATGCAACTATTGATAAATTATATTGAAGTGATAAACCATGAGAAATGTATGTGTATTACCAGGTATTACTTAGCATTTAAATCCTTATCACCTTTGATCTTTTATATAATTTTTATTTCATTATCATATATAGAGTAAAGTCTTTTTAAAATCAACAATGTTTATTTATTCCTATCCTGAAAATGATATTTAGCGCAATTAGCAATTATTGGAATAATTATAAAATTGTAGAATTACTAAAATAAGATATGTATATAAGTAGAAATTGGTAGAAAGGTAGGAGATAGATAAAATGCAACAGTTGGTAACATTGTCGAATCGAGAATCTCGAACAACGAGAGAGAAGGAAGTATCCATCACACATCCATCCATCCACCGTACAGAGCCCCGTTGCACGTCGGGAAATTGAACATGTACGTATGTCGTATGAGCGACGTAGAGCGTTGAATGTGTCGATTGCGTTCGGGGTTGGCTTGTACTTTTCGCGGTTAAATGTGCGCGCAGCAACATCGCATGGTCAGCTATCAAGACGTTTGCAAACCCTTCTAGTTTATAGTGACTAAGTGATAAGAGGTGAGGTGAAAAGAGAAACTTCTTTTCTTGGGACGCTCGCCAATTTCGGGGCTATAACATTCTATTGCGGCGTCGTTTTAACAAACAGTCAAGAGAACACATAAAGGTTCACTGCTGTGCATCTGTGTGTGGAATATATCCAATCACGGAATTCGCGGGCTAAGATGCCCGACGTGGCTCTCGCGGACAACGTCGGCATCGAGATCAACGAAGATCGACGAAGCGGTGCACGGAGCGACGCTCGCTCCTGGTTTCCCGCGAATACACCTCCGATTCCATTTTTATCTATGCCCGCGCATATGGGTGAACAATTTGTCGTATTTTGAAACATCGGAGTGCTTGTAAATTAATTGACTGTTTTGAAGAAAAAAGATATTTGTTTTATATACTACGGATGATTGCTATACTTTGTTCAAGATAACATAACATGAAAACAACGACAATTTGTTAGTGTATTATCTGTTCTTTTTTTCTTTCTCTCATGTATTTCTAATAAAATATGTAATACATGATTTTGGAACGAATATTTATGGTGCAATTTATAGATCTGGAAGAAGGACATATTAATTAAGGCTTAGTAGCAGGATTTACTCTAGTGGTTATATTGTCTTTTGTATTTATGCCTAATGTAAAATGTTACACATGAAGAAATCAAAAGCGTTTTGATCAATCAATGTATGTACTTTAAGTTTAAAAATTTACAAAATGAGAGAAACTTAATCGAAAAGTGTCCATAAACTTAAGAGAATCATTTATTCATTTGCAAATTGCATATTGCATTTGTTTATATGGTTTTCCATACATATTTATCATGTTTCTTCTCAAATTAAATAAAACCACTTATTGTTACTATATATTAAGACCAGATTTCAGTCAGTAGAATAATTCTTTCTTATTGTTACAATACGCGAACAATTATTACTTGAGGTGCTTCATCTAAAGATAGATAATATACAAGATATTTATGTTGAATTTCAATGCTGGTTTTATGAAAGAATAATATTAAGTATCTTTCTAAAATGTGTGAGCAAACAGAAATTAATTATTTGGATGGAGATGTTGTTTGGGTGAAACTCGGAGGTTGTTGGTGGCCTGGACAAGTTACTGGGTTCCACAATTTACCTGAAGATATTCAACATGGATTTCAAAAGAAACCTTTAATAGCTGCTGTGAAGTTTTTTCAAGAAGATACATAGTAAGTAATCTTCAACTTATTTTTATTATATACTAAATCTATTAATGTTTTTAATATTATTTTTGGCTAATAGATATTTATATCTTTTATATATATATGTTTCAATGTTTTAATTTTTTCAGTGAATTTGTCAAGAACTATCAACAGATTTATAAATACAACTGTACCCTGAAAGATGAATTTATCAGGAAAGGATTAGGTAATATTTCTTATATTTAGAATAGTATATTTCTAATACTTATATGTGAGTATACAGTTTAAAATAATAAATATAATAGGGTAGGTTGGGAGGTCATTCAAACCTACTTTTTTTTTTACTTATTTTTGCATATCAAATATTCTCTTGCCCAGGTATACCATCCAACCTGGCACATTTTGTATAATTATACATTTTATAATATTACTTGCAGACAAATATAGAAGCAGATGCAAAGATGGATCCAGATACATGGACAAATTTCCTGGAGACGTTGAAATGGCTGAAAAGTTAACAGGAGGAGATCCTGATATATTAAGCCATGATAAATTTTCTCCAGAAGAAAAGCCAAATATATCAGCTTTATTTGGAGATAAGAAAATTCCTAAAAAGAAACGAGAACGTGAAGAAGGTCATAGAAAAAGTGATAGTAGCGAAGTTGTACGAAAAATCACACATCCACGATTTTTAAAAGAAAGTGATCATGAAGTTCGGATACGTCAACAACCTAGCAGCTTACCATCTACACCGAATAATAGTGGGTCTCCACAATATCCTTGTCATTTATGTAATTTCACTTCCTCGCGAGTAAATGTTATTATTTGTCACATAAAAAGCCACAGATCAGGAAATTCACCAATGTCCAAATCTAAAGTAAAAACTTATTCTCAATATACAAGTAGATATTCTGATGTAGATACTCCAAAAAGGAAATATACAAAGAAAGAAAAAGGTCAATCAAATAAGAATAAAAGCAGCAGTGAATCTGGCAAAAGAAAACAAATTAAACAAAATGAGAAAGTTGCTAAAAAGAAAAAGACTTCAGATCCTAAAATTCGCGATACTATATTAGCAGATTGGGAAGATGAATCAGATGAAGAACTTAGCTTGAATAAAAGCAATCCAACTGATATAGCATCTATGAATGATTCTTCACCAAAAAATCAATTTGATTTTGACAAATCAGAAGAACTTAATGAAAAGAATAATACACTACCAGATGCTAGTGAAATTATTGCAGAAACTGAAAAATTACTTAAAGAAACCGAGACGCTTACAACAATTAACATAACAGAAGATTCTTTATCTGATAGTACTAATACTTCAAAAAATCTGAAATCAAATCTTTTTGATAAACAGTCGTCCGAATTAGAAAAAGATGCTAGAATATCTGATGTTAGGAGTAATGAGTCTAATAATAAATCACAGATGGAAAAAGAAACTTTTAATGTTGACAGCGAAAATAAACCTACTGCATCAAATAAAGATAAAAAATTATTATTATCTTGTTTTGATTTCCATGAAGAAGAACCATCCATACCCCCTGTAAGGAAAAAGTCTCGTGCATTTCATCAGAAAAAAGAAATAATAAAAGAATTTGAAATGAGTCAAGCTTTAAAAACAGAACAAGAAAAAGAAATTGAACATAATAAACCTGAAGATGAAGATAATACTAGTTCAAATGAATGTGAAAGATTAAATACACAGTCATCTTTAAGTGAGCAGAGTTTAGAAAAAAGTAAAAATAATGACAAGGTTATAATTAATGATAAAGAGACAAATAATAAACTTGAACATACAAAGGAAAAAATTAAATCCGGAAAAGAATCAGAAAAAACACAGAAATCTAATGTTAATACTTGTGAAACAGAATTAGAAATCGTGGAAATATTTGAAGTTGAAAGGATTGAAGCTGAGAATGAAAATACTACAAATGCTTCAAAAAATGTTGAGATGCAAAATTCTTCTACAACAAACGTAACGTTAAATATTAATAAGAAATTAATAGAAAACAAAAATCTAGATGTACAAAATATCCCTATTGATGATGAACAAACGGACATTAAAGACGCAACTATTAAAGGAAATGCAGAAAATGTAAAACAGGAACCTTCAAAGCAAGTTGAAGAAACTTCGTTTGAGCGTTTTACAGTAGAAACAGAAAATGAAGTTATGTCTGAATCTGCTGAAACATTTCCAGAACAAAGTGAAAATTCAGATGCAGATATGCTGGATCAAGATCAAGTGCCTAATTCAAATTCTACAAAAATTTTATCAAATGACGACCAGTTAAATATTACTCCTCAAGGTCGTAAGCCCAGTAGTAAATTAAGAAAATCAGAACCTATGCGTGCTAACACTAGTGAAAGTGCCAGTGGTAGTGAAAGCCCAAAAATAAGGGATAATAAAAGCAATTCAAAAATATTTGAAAAATTTGAAATAGAAAAAACATCAGAATCTGATAGCGAGCGTTCATATGGTCGAAGAAAACGAAAACCAAATAAAAAATATTTAGAATCTGATATATATGTACAAGATGCAGATCAAATGATATGTAAGACTGATGAAAGTCAATCTGAAAACGAGGAAAAATCTTCTGAAAAAATAAAAAATAAATCAAAAAGAAATAAGAAATTTATAGAAAATATTAAGAAAATAAGCAAGGACATTGATCTTGAAGCAGAAAAAGAAATAGAAATTTCCTGTAATACTATACATACAACAGAAAATAATGTTAATTCTTCAAATATAGAATTAAAAGATGAATTATTTGAGAATACATCTAAAAACCAAATGTTTATAGAATTAGATACAAAACTTGCAGACAATCAAATTTCTATTGAAATTCCTAAGAAGTTACAGGTATCAACTGAGGAAAAAGTTCTACTAAAAGAATCTGATACATCTGTCCTTGAAGATACAAAATCTGCAGTAACAGAAGATAATACTGCTAAATTTGAAGGTACAATTCTTGAATATGAGAAAACAAAAGACAATGATACTGAAAGTATATTAACTTCAAGTAATCTTTCACAAGAAGATTTAAAAGATCTAGAATCTCCTACTTCTCTTCAACTGGAACTTTCATCAGAGAAAGAAGCATCTTATCAACAATTAGATACTTCAAAAACTGTTGACATGCTTCCTCCCAAAAAATCTCAAATAAAAAAGTTTGAATTATCACAAATTGATATTTCTGGTACTGATGAAACTCAAAAAATCATGATAGATCCTAAATTAAATAGTGGACAAGAACAAATGAAAAATGTAACTACTAATGAAACAATTGAAACTAGTACAGATACAGAGGCAATTAATTCTTTAAAGCAGGAGAAAGATGCTCCAGAAAAACTTGAAATAGACACAAATAATGTAGAAATTACAAAAGATGTAAATCAAATAGAGGAAGAAAATAAAATTCAAGGTGGAAACACAACCATACTAATAAATCAAAAAATTCAGCATATAGAAATGGAAACATTGGAGAAAGAAGAACAAAAAACTAAACTAGAAAATTTAGAACAATTGCCTACAGACTCAATAAGTACATTAAGTGAGCAGCAAGCTCAAAATAGAACATCTATGCAAACAAGATATAAAGGAAAATTTACACCAGATACATGTGCAAAATTAAAGAAAGATAAAGAGTTATTTCCTGAAGAAAAATCAACAAATACATTCCAGGAAGCTTTCTTAAAAACTTTGCATATCGACAAGAAAAAGGGTATAGTTAATGATTCTGATACAACTGGTAAAGGAAAAAAAGGTAAGAAATTAGTGAAGAAAAAGCCTGAAGAAGAAATAGATAGAAATACATCTTCTGAGACAACTCAAAATATGACAACTGAAGATCCAAATATTCCAGAAAATTATCCTAATCTTTCTCAAGACAACAATTCTCAAGTCACAGTTATGAGCAATTTTGAAGGTATAGAAGTAGTAGTTGATCAAAATCTTGAAATCGATGCTAAAGTGGATGATACTATTTTTCAAAATGTTGACCAACTTACATCAACAAACGAATTTAATATTATGCCTAAATCATTGATACAATCACCTACTGAAGACAGTACTAAATCTATCAATATAGATGTGCAAAAGTTAGATGAATCTTCAAGATCATTAACTTCTACACCTTCCCCATCATCAGACGTTAATGTACCAGTAAAAAAACGTGAAATGCCACGAATAATTGAAAATGTAACATTGACCGAACCTATGCAAATTTTAAAGTCAAAATTATTAGATAAATTACCACAGAAAGGGGTAAAACATAAATTAGAAACCGATGGTACAAAAAGGTGTGACCAAAAGGGTGGTCCAAAAACGAAAATAATGAAAATTGAATCTGCATCTTCAAATACCAAACTGAAAACTGGTTCAAAGGTTACATCTCCACATTTGTCTTTAACTAAAAAGTTACAAGTTTTAAAAGCTGAAGAAGCAGAAACAGTTGCTATGTTAGAGGCACAAAATGAACAGTTAAATGTAAAAACTTCAAAAACTCCAACTACAACTACTACAACTGAAAAATATATTCAACAAAGTTCACAAAGCTTGGCAGATATGGAACTAGATATAAATTCAATGCCATTTGTTTTAAGTGAAGATGTTTTAACTCCAGAAAGCATTGAACAAATGCCTGTTGTTATATCTTCTATTATACCTGCATCTAGCACAATTCCAACACTATCTTTTACACCAACTACGCAAATAGTATCTCCCACTCAAAGTCAGTTTAAATTGAATGAAACTACAAATGAAATGTCACCTTCAAAGAAAAAGAGTGGTACTCCAGCAATTTTGAAAAACAAAACTAAGGCAAAACCTACAATTACAAGTATAAAAACGCTAGTGCCACCACTTACAGGTGGTGTGAAAGGTATAAAATTTCAAAATACGCCAACAACAAACAAAGTGCCACCTCTTTTAACACAGAAGAGTACATCAGGAAAATATGTAGTAGTACAAACATCTGGAGGTCAACAATTGCGATATGGTGTTCAAGGAAAAACTGGTGTGCAACAAAAAATTGCTATACCTGGTAAAAGTACTGGAAATGCCCAAGTTGTTCATCAAGGTAGTAAAGTAGTTATATTAACATCAGCACAATCAGGCCAAACTAAAATGCTACCTTTAAATATTTCTAAAACATTAAGTGGCAAGGTTCAAAGAATTATGACAAATAAGGGTCAAGTGTATTGCCCTATCAGTCCACAGGGTATTATAAATTCAAAAACACTCATTGCTCCGAAAGGAGATGGTGTCTCAGCAACAACATCTAAGCTTCCTGCTGGACATAAGATTATTAACACACAAGGTATAATAGCTTCAAAAGGAGTTCTAACTCCTATCTCAGGAACAATTGGAAAGACTGCTTTATTGGGAACTTTGTCTCAAGGAATTTTCACGAAAGGTGGAATTTATACGCCGATAAGTGCTTCTACTTTAGGCGGGAAAACTATCATTGGATCAAAAGCCCTAGTTACAAAAGGTACAACCATTTTATCTTCACAAAATTTAGGTACTTCTAAAGCTATTTTGACCCCCATATCTCAAGCTATTTCTGGCAAAACAATTTTAAGCACTCAAGGTATAGTAAGCAATAAGGCAACAGTTTTGACACCAATAACAGGACAGCAAGTAAAAGCTATTGCAGCAAAAAGTCCATCCAAAGGAAATAAAGTACAATACCAATCAGCGCAACAAAAAGTACAGCTTCCTATGTTACAAAAATCGCAAAAAATTCCAATGTCTACTACTTCACAAGGAAGATCTGGTCAAATGAAAACTGGTAGCAGCAGTACAGTAGTATTGCAAAATACCATTCCTACACAAAAGACTGTGCAACAAGGAAAGAAAGTAATTAAACAGACAGTTGTACAGCAAGGTTCTACTATTCAAAATATTGTATCTCAAAGTAGCCAACAGACAATAGGTCTAAGTCCACAAATTCAACAGAAAGGAAAATCTGTATCTACATCAAGTATACAAAAAGTTATTATACCTCGAAGTAATCGACAGCAAAAAACACAACAAAAAATAGTTGTTCAAAAAGTACAAGAACCTGCAATTACAACTGTACAAAATATTCAATCAAAACAAACGGTCTCAGTACCATTAACTACTGTACCAAATGTATCTAAAACAATAATTCAGCAAAAACAGGCAGCTAGTACTACTGCAACTACAAGAATTAGTACAAAAGGCCAATCAGTAAATAAGACTACTACACAACAGCAGAAGAATTTGTTGAACATTGCAATG
Organism: Bombus affinis; assembly: GCF_024516045.1. Classification (NCBI taxonomy): domain Eukaryota; kingdom Metazoa; phylum Arthropoda; class Insecta; order Hymenoptera; family Apidae; genus Bombus; species Bombus affinis. Next base: position 15,972,083 of record NC_066347.1, read on the forward strand.
AATTCAGTAACTACGACTAACGTGAATACAAATGTTTCTACATCTTTGTCTCTTCCACCATTAGAATCTACTGAATCTGAGAGGAAATCGAAAATAGAAGATGTACTTGTTGAATCTGTTCAAAAGGACCAGCCTAAACTAGAAAATTTCAATGTTGAGAAGGGTAGCGAAATAGAGAAAATAGAAGAACCGAAAATAACAACACAACCACAAATAATGGCTTTGCCAACAGAAAGTACTGATGGAACACAAACTTATGTTTTGGTAACTATTGATGAACAAGGACAAATACAACCTCTTGATAATAATACTCTTATGTCACTAGAAGGTACTACGCAAAATCCAGATGGCACAAGAACATTATATATAGATCCTAGTTCATTAGGAGAAGCAGGCACATTAGATAACATTGTTCTTCAATTTGATAATGCCGTATTACCAAATATACAAACCAGTGCTACAGAAACTACTCAAACAATTATATCAGAAAGTCTTCCTACTTCAGAAGTAATACACACATCAAATCAAGATATTTTAGCTGCTGCTTTGGCAAATACAGATTTTCAACAAGAAATCAATTTAACAGAAAATCCGGCAGGAAACGTAATGACCACTGGTTTGACTCAAACAAGTTTAATTAATCAGACTATCTTGCAGTCAACTATCGTACCTCCTACAGAACCAATATCTTCTCCTTGTGTGCTTGAAACTTCATTGACTTTAAATCAACCCATAATGACGCCTTTAGAAGTGCCTAGTAATTTGCCAATACAATCAGAGTCAACTCCAGCTTCTGCTGTGACAACCATCCCGTCTTCTCTTGAATTACCAATAACAATCACAAGCCCTAATATTTCATATATTTCGACGGGAGAAGCACAAATACAAATCCCTGGTAATTCTATGCCAGATATTGGAGAAATCATGGAAAATCCAAGTACAGCAGAGATCGCTCGAGCGGAAATCCCCGCAAGTACTCAATATTTGGTATTACCAAACTTAGAAGATAATATTGCTGTAGGAACTTCGAGTGAACAAAGTAATACTATTTCAATGCCTAGTGTTTCATATTCAGTTTCAATACCAAATAATATAGTTTTACAAACTTCACAAGTCCAAACTACTCCTTCAATGCCAATAATAGACGATACCTATACTGAAAATGTGCAATTTGCTTCAACTATAGAACCATCAATGGCACCAGAACAGACTTTTGTAGATGTACCTGTTTCTGAAATGCTTGTTTCAAAACCAGTTGTTTCCAAGAAAAACATAAACTCGCAAGACACTGCTGCAACATCAGAAATGGCAGTATCTCATAATGTTTCTACATCTTCCCAAGAATCTATTGTATCAACAAATGAATCTCCCTTATTAAATGAAGAACAAGATACCACAATACCATTGCAAGAAGTATACTCTTCTCAAGAAATTTCTATTAAGTCAGAAGAGATGCTCTTGGAACAAACAGTTACAAAGGAGGAGAATAATTCAAATGTGGGAATTAGTAGCCAAAGTGAAGAAGTTAGTAATAATGATAATATAGTACATGTACAAATTATGGAGCAACCAGATGATGCAATGACAAATAGTATGTCATTAATGGATGATAATACTTTAGTTACTTCTGAATCCAATGCAAAAATTTCGTCTGAAGAACATGCGAATTTTGAAGTTTCAAATTCAAATGAAATAAATACAAATAGCTCACAAGAAACACAGAATATAAAAAAATTTAAAGAATTAAGTTTTAATGAACGATCTGCTAATAAAGTCCATTCTCCCATATGTGAAAAACAAGCAGCAACATCCAATGAAGTAGAAGTTGCTCAAGAAGGGGCACAAATCCTACCAGCAGAGTCACTGAACCGTTTAGATGAACATAGTATGGATATAGATGAGGTTATTGAATCTAAAATTTATGCTGCAAATACAATGAAAGACTCCGAAGATTCTCAAAGAGATGAACCATCATCTCAAGGTGAATCAGATTTGATTCAAAGAAATTTAGAATTACATTTTGGAGAAACAAATGCAGAGGCTAGTCATGAAATACCATCACAATCATATGAACAGTTTGGAATAGCAATGACTACTGATTCCACTGATTTACCTAGTCAATCTGCTACAAAGTCTGAAAATTCAAAAGAACCATCACAATCAATAACATATGAACCTATGGAAACAGATGAAGAAGCTGTTGTAACAGAACCACCAACACAATCATTTGAACATTCAAAGATAAATGAAGCTTCTCAATCATATGAAGCATCTGCAGAAGCAAGTACAAATGCGCCTACCCAATCTTTTAACGAATTAATGCAAAGTCAAGATGAAAGATCAACTATTGATGATGCAATTGATGATCAGACGTTCCCAACACAGAGTTACGAAGTTGGTAAAGCAGAAAATATTCCAGAAAATTTAGAAACGGATGCTGAAATTAGTCAGGAAGGAAATATGCCATCTCAATCTAATGATATTGGTACAGATGGGATTGGCACATCCTCAGTTTCTACAAATAATTCTGGACTTAATGAAGATGAAACTGCAAGTTCATCTTATGTTCCAGAAACACCTGAGAATCAAGAAAGGGATCCAGATCAAGAGAGTGCAATAAGTACATCATCTTGTGAAATTCCACCTTGTGCTGAGTTGAATATTGCATCATCTAGTGCAGAGCATACAAGTATCCATGACAATGGAGTACCTGAAATACCTACATCTTCATATAATTTGAATCCAGACATTACTTCAACTCATGTGGATTCTGTACCAACCTCTAGTTATGAAGAGCAAAATGTATCAACTTCTTATGAAGTTCCAATCTCAATGCCAGGCCTAGAGGAAACATCCTCTCAGAATTTTGTTACAGAAAGTACAGATCATAGAAACGAACCATCTAGTTATTATACTCATCACCAGGAAGTAACAGCAAGCTATTATGAATCTGTGGGGCAAGAAACAAATTCGAGATTGGTTGAAGATCCACAAGAGGAAGTTACTCCTAGCTATTATGACAGTAATCCACAAGAAGCAAGTCAAAGTTATTTTAATCCAGAAGAAGCCACACCAAGTTATTCCAGTCATAATGTTTCTCCCAGCTATTATGATCACAGACCAGAAAGTGAAGCAAGTCAGAGCTACTATTCTGCAGATGACATAGAAAAATCAGAGCAGTCTTCCTCACAAAATATTGAGGCATCACAAAGTTTCTATCAAGAACAATCTGATGAATTAAAATTAACTCAACAAGGAGAAGCTACACCAACATATACAGAAAGATATCCAGTTGATTACACATTAGAAAATTCACCAATAGACAGGCACGATCTTGTAGAAAGTTCTGTACCAGCCACTAGGCCTACAGAGAGGTAATATATTATGATGAGAAGTAGCGTCACGCTATAAAAAGAGTCCTTGTTTTTATAGACTAATGGACATTACAGCCATTGATAGATAAACTCGTCTATTTTCAAATGTAAATATAATATTAAGATGATAAATAACTAAATATAAGTTAAAATTAGATTCTTATCTATAATTTATAACAATACATATACATATATATGTATATATATATACATGCATACATACATACACACATACACACATACATACATACATACATGCATGCATACACATATCACAAATGTGCAATGTTTATGTACATCTGTGAATAAATATGTATGTATATATATGTATATATTAATTATATATATTCGTACATAGAATTTGATAAGTGAGCAGTGTAATTACAGAGGAAAACTATGGTTTTGTTACAAAAATATTATCTTATACATATATCCATCTTATTTAATATATTGAAAAAATATAAACATTTCAATATATTGAATTAGATTATCATTCATAACTTCTTTCTCCTTTCTTTTAACTAGATACAATACTTTATCATATACTAAATTGATTATATGTTTTCAAATACAATACATATGCAATGTGTATATTGTAAAACTTTGTAAACTGTCATTGGGATAGTAGTAACAACTGTTAATTATTGCTAGTTTTGCAATAAAACTTAATAGTTACACTATATGGACAAATACAAAATGTAAAATATTTGTATATTATTGTGGGTTCTTATGGAGAATAATCAGAATCGAATAAGAATTGGAAAAATAATTCAGTGAAACTTTACTACTACTCCATAATGACGAGTCCTAAGGAACGTATAAATGCACAATATACCTTCAATAAGTACCAATAATGTACGTCCCAAGATATTTGTAAAATTCAAATAGAAAGTTTCTTGGATTATTCTTTAAAGACTTAATTTTTCAAATAAGTTTTTCATTCTCCTTTTTGACTACTTATGAATCTATTTACTGACAGGAAAGTCTTTATGTATAATCAGAAGTGTAGATAATTAAGAGAATTAAGAATTGAATTATTACACATACATTGTTTATTTGTAGGTAATAGTTTACATTTATGATAAATAAAGAAGCCTATTATTTGAATTATAATAATGTATAATCCGTGTGCTAAAATGTAAAGAATAAAAAAATTTAATAGGAGATCTGTCATGTTTGAAATGAGTCAATATTTACAGGGGAGTAATTTAAAAATAAATTAATAGAAATAAACGATTTAATGTAAACAAGATCATTTTATTCCTGTGAAATATTTACAATTACATACCATAATTTTATATGTAAACAAATTTTTACACATGTGCATTAATATACATGAATATTTTTAATAGTTTTAACATGTTTTAATAGTTTTTCTAATAATTTAGAACAAATAATTCTTTTTGAAGAATGATGTAACCCTCAAACAAGACAGATTTCCCAACATATTCTAGTATAAAAACAGTTATATTATATTCTTTATAAACTCATGTTATCAAAAAGAAATTTGTTTTTATTTTTCGCGGCGTTTTCAATCGTGATCACGCATGTATATATTATGTTACTGTTACGGGAAGAAAGTTATTGATTATGATATATCGGATTTAATGGAAGAGAAATTAAGCCAGAGAAATTTTCGAAAATGGACTGAATTGTTAATATTCTTTGATTGCTTTTTGAATTCAATCAATATATACATAAATACACGTGTACATATATTTTTCAAAGCAATTATATTATAAAAGTTTCTATACCTATAAATAGTATGTAATACTGTGAAATGGGGAAAATATAATTACATTTTCTATTAAAATTTTCTGGTACAATCGTAAGTTGGGATATAATTGCTTCATTGAAGTAATCAAATTTAAGTGACATAAAGTGATATTGATTAAAATAGCATTAATGCGTTGTTATATGGATAACAATTTGATATTTTCATCACTAACAATATTATCTTTTTATTTCTACAGTGTGCACCACATACACGATTGTAACTAAGAGATAAAATAAATACATAAATATTTACGTAACAAATTATATATACAATAAATGTTTTTGTTGTTTTATTATTTGGACATGCCCATTACAATAAATTTTTCCTGTAAAAAAATATATTTACTATTTTATTTAATGTATTTTCATAAAGAAACTAGTAAGCAATATTTTTATTATACTTTAAACTGTAATTTACGAAAATTATTGACATATATATAATTTACATGTATAGTTCACATATATATGCAGTAAACATTTTTTTTATTGTGATCATATAATAATGTTAATTATTAAACATTTTTGTATGCAATTTACAAACATATAAAAAGTACTAGTATATATTTATTATTATTATCAAAGATTTATTACCTAAAATAATCCCAAAATACAATAAATTATGTTACATTTATAGACGTATGGTCATTTATATACAATATAGTAATATTTGCAATAGTTATGAAGGAACACAGTCTTTACAATCATTATCTCGATTGATTTAGTTTTATTTTCGCCAGTATTGTGCAAACTTGTGTAATTGTTCCACTAATACTGCCATTACAGCTGTTACTGATAAGTCCAAAAGATTATGTACATAATGCACTGCTTCTTCGTCGCTCAAATCCAATCGTAGTTTATCTTGAACTTTTTTAACAGCTTTATCTGGTTCTAAAGCTATGTCTGGTACACTAGCATCAACCATTAACGAAAACAAATTTAGAATTAAATTTGCATGTCTGCGCAAATGTAGAAATGCAGTGTAACATTGTTTTCGAAATTCATGATAATGTTCCGAACCTACGCCCCCCATAGCTTCAACCATCTCTTTACTCAATTTCATTGGTGGTGGTAAAGGCTTTGGATCTCGACCCAAAATATAGCCGAAATCTATATGAAAGAGTTTACCTGAAATATAAATGTTATTCGATTTTATGAAATGCTTACAATTTTATATATGTATGTTTATTGATTTCATAGCTTATATAACTAAGAAATTTATACCAGAAATTACCTGACGTTGTTAAGAGTAAATTATCTAAATGTCGGTCACCAACACCAAGTACATATGTGATAATGCAGTAACCGGCTGAAATTTTATGATTTTATATAATTCAATTTGATATAAATTATTTCGGGAAGACAATTCTTACCACAACTTCGAACATAAGTATCCATAACTTCAGGTACAACACCATAAGGGCCATTTTCGGATGGATGATGTTTTCGGAAAAAGCTTAATATGGAACCTTCACTAGCTAGAACTTCTGCAACTGTTGTAGATTCAATAAATTGTAAAAAACCATGTCTAGTACTTGTTGCAAGTACCCTAAAAATAAAGTAATTCATATTTTAAATAACGTTATATGTTGACAGATTGTTCTAAGAACTTTTACCTATAAGGAGTAAGTTTTAAATCCAAATTTTCTCTTCTTAATAATTTATCCATAAGTGCAATTGTTTGTAAAATTAATTGATCTTGTCTGAGGTCATCGCCATGTTTAAAAATCGCAATGTATTCGCTGTTTTCCGTTGTTAAAAATGTTAATTTAGAAGGCATAAGAGCTGATTTAAAAAGACTGGCTCTAAAAAATAACTTACATTACTTAAATATATCATATATCATTATTATGGAGAAAGAATTGCACATACTTTTCAGGTATAATTCCCTTGATACAAATTTCTGGATCCAAGGGAAAAGGTATTGGTTCAAAATTGGAAAAATTGATTTTAAATGCTGGATCCGGATCTGCCAATAATATCCTGAGCCGGTCAGTTTTCTTTTTACGATTTCCGCTTTCTCGTGCAACTGCTTTTACCAATGCTACTAATTGATCAATAAACATTTTTTGGCGTAAAAGAAATGCTCTTCTTTTTTGCCAAACAGCATTTCCTTGTGCTAGCATCATTGAAAACATTGACATTACAGTATTATACATTTCTTTAACACGAGTATCTTGTTTTGCACTTATTGATGGATCACTTTGATCTTCACATTCAATAGAGAGATACCAATAAAAGTAATTAGCCA